>NC_136626.1:16920062-17242562 GCF_933228915.1 Telmatherina bonti
AAGCAGTCATAAGGATTGCTTCAGATGAAGTTACTTATATAAACTGATATAGCATCATTCGTTTATCTTCATTCGTTCATCTTCAGCTCTCGTAGCCACAGTGATGACCACAATAACAGGACTGATATCTGAACACCAAAAGAAAAAGGAAATCAAGAGTTTTTACCTGCTGCTCTCTGTGAGGTTTACTCAAACTGCAGAGGAGGTGGGCTGGTTGTGAATGACTCGGCTTTGACGCAGATGTGAATAAAGAATGTCTCTCGTGTCTGTCACAGAAAATTAATTGGCATCTTTTCACCTTTCTGTATTTTTGTTCTGCTCAACTTGCTGTTCAATCCTCCACAGTGCAAAAAAGTTAATAGAAAGGTTGAAAAAGATGGGGGGGGGGGAGGCATCCAAAGTTTTTCACAACCAGCAAAAAACTACCCTTCCCCCTCACCCACAGGATATCATTATCACAGTGAACATGTTACATGTTAAACACCTTCTGTATCTTTACTGATTCATGTGTAAAAATAAAACTTCCTGTCAGAGTGAAGGGAGACGTTTGATATCTGAACCATTGCTTTTAGTTGAAGTTTATCTGCTGCTTTCAGCCCTCCGGTTTCTTCCTCCTCACACCTCCTCACACATCTTCGTCTGACTTGATGTATCTCTTGATTGAAAGCTTCACAAGGACGTTGAGATCCACAGTCACGTTTATAAGGGTTAGGTTTTGGGTGGAACAGGCAACGAGAGCTTGTCCTCACATTTTAAAACATTCTAAGAAAACACTGGACTTATGGGAAGATGCCCAAAGTCAGAAAAATTTACAAAGAAGTTGTTTCTCTGAAGCTGAGGTGCTTGTTCATCTTTCAGACCTTAATAGCAGTTGTCTTTCTGTGACTTGTCGGTGAGAATGGAGTATTTTTCACTTTTTAAAAATGAGAAAATCATGAGTCACATCTGTAATAAATTGGCTAAATGGATTGCGGCCATGCTCGCATCGTTATCACGCACCATTAATAATTTTGGCACTCTGGCACAAAATAGGAATATCTTATGAAATGTCTTGAATCTGTTAATATGCTGACATTTTTAACTTTTGTCCCCCCCCCCTCGTCTGTATGTGCACAGATAACTCAGAATGAAGGAGAGTTTATGATCACCTTTCCTTATGGCTACCATGCTGGTTTCAACCACGGCTTCAACTGTGCTGAGTCCACAAACTTTGCCACTCTGCGCTGGGTGGACTATGGCAAGAATGCAACCCTGGTAAGAAAAGTCTGATCAGCAGGTTTTTTCAAACCGGCTGCACAGAGAATAACACACAAACTTCTGACCTTGTGTTGGTGGTTGTGACAGTGTTGTAAGTTATATTGAGAATGTTTATTTTGTTGACTTGAAGGCTTTTGGAGTAATGATAAGTGCGTCTGGTTCAATTAACTGAAGTTTAAGCTGCACGTACATTTGTTCCTAGAAAAATTGAGACTTTATAAATAATTCATACTGAAGAATAAAAATCTAAAATATGTAAAATGTTAAAACAGAAAATGCACGTCGTGTCGCTGATACATTAATTTTTAGCCGCTGCTTATTTTATTAGTCATAAAAACACTGTTGACAAATGGAGACCTAGAGCAGAATTTCCTCTCATGTGATTCAGGAGCAGCTCTGCAGTTTTCTTGCATGTGCTGTTTGTGTCTCTTAAGGAATGAAGTAATAGTTCGTATCAACATATAAAAGTAGCATGTACATCTCAGTTGCAGACCATCTGTTACCACCACTAACTGTACCCTTGTATCCTCACACTGATGCAAACTGCCTTTTTGCCTGTGGGCTGTTAAGCATGAAATTGCCAGGCCAGGTTGTGGAAAGGAGCCCAAATACAATGTCCTCCAAAAGAACCCCCCTTATTCTGTATATTCTGCTATATTTTCCCTGTATTCCTCGTCATTCTCGTTCTCTTTGCATGCATGTGTGTGTGTGTATCCAATTCTCCCTGCTTTCCTCTCTACTTGGCTGCGTGTCAGATTTATGAGGTGCCAGTATGCAGAAGTACATCCCCTTTCGTCTCACTCTTGCTCATTTTTGGCCTTCCTACTTTACCCATGTGACCAAATGTAATTTAAAAACCAGTAGTCCGGACGCCGATGCTCATGGGAGCATCTCCAGCACACTTTGTCTTAGTTTGATAAAGACGAGTGCTAACGTTGTGCAGAACCTACAAATCCTCAGTGTAGCACAGCACGCACAGTCAGAGGGATGTGAAATGCAACGAGAGCAATGCTCTTTTTCCTGTCCAGCTTTCTTCTGCTTTATGTTTCCTAGTGGGAAGTTTTACTGTGTTTTAGCGGTGCTGTAACACTTGTTTCAGAGATTCTGCTCTTAAAAGCTGGATGATTTTATAAAAGAGCATGGGAGGAAGTAATCTTACGAATCCAGTAAGCTTTGAAACATTTGTAACGTTCTTTGATTCACAGTCATTTGGTTAAATACAAATTGGTGTTGAGATCTCAGTTTAAAATACTGAAATTTCTTCTCACTACACAGCCTTCAAAGACTATACCTGTCCTTTAGTTACCCTTTCTATAAGTGGTATTTCGTTTCTTTTAGACATTTCACTATACAATATGTCCAAGTAGCTCACCCACAGCCACCATTTGCTTGGTAATAATTAAGCCTCTCATTTTCTATCTGTCTTCCTCTTAACTCCCCATCTTTTTCTGTCTGTCTTGGCTCAAGCAGTCATCCATTAACTCATTTGGCTGTCTCTCCCCCTTTTCCCGCCTACCGAGCTCTGTTCTCTCAGCATCAAACAGGACAGTGAACAATGGGACTTAGTATTGAATTTGTCATGGTTTTGGGGCTGCCAGTACACTACAGAGTGAGGAGGTGAGCCGGGGAGTTTGACCGTGCTTTTGTCCTAGTCTTATTAAATTGAGGCTTCTCAAGTGCTGACCCATCTGTCTGACTTACCAACCACACACACGTGTGTTTAAATAGCCCTATTGTCAGCCCTTCCTTTTTTAAATGAACCATTCCCAGCTTTGCATCAAGTATAAACCATCTTAAAATTTGTTTAGTAATAGATACTTTCAGCTGCTTGTGCATAATACATAAAATATTTTTTTACACGGTTTGAACATAAACTGTTGTCGTCCTGTTGTTCCTATTAAAAATGGTACGTATGACATAAACAAGCAGATAACTTGTACATGGAGTCAAGGTTTTGCACAAATAGCCAAAAAAGGTTTACAAATTCTGCACTGTTCCTGGCAAGTTTGTTAGACATCAGAGCATTGAGTCCTCTGAAGAACTGAAGGTGGTAAAAAGGATCCTCCAGCTTATTGCAGTTATGTCTGCCACACTATTATGCTGCTGAGAGTAAACAGTTTGTCTTCTGAGTCTGCTGAATTCTCAGTGAAAGCCTCTCTCTGTTCATTTGGTGCTCAGTCAGTGTTTGCCGCTGCTCCTCCAGGATTTCAGGGCGATTTTTCTGTCTGGGAGAGGAGCTGAAATCATCCTCCTGCTCCCAGACTAAATCACGGCACTTTTTCACTTGGATAGTGTAGATGCCTGGCTCCATTCTTCTGTGTACGTTCACCGCCTTGTCTTGGGTGGGCGAGACCGGATCTTTGCTAAACTTCATGTCCCCTTAAAAATTAGTTCATGATGATCAGTAAATACATGTTATTTTAGTTGATGGCCATGTAACATATCTAGAAGCATAATTGTTCCTTTGTCGGTCCAGTGAGTTTACAAGACGGTCTTTCTCAGCTACTGCAGCAAAGCCTGAACGCAGACATTCATCATCACTTTAGACATCTGTGTTTTTTGGTTGATGGTGATGGTTTCTGTGTTGGTCAGGTGAAAGAAGTGTGAACACATTCACATAGTTGGTCCTCGTGAGACGCTAAGTAGCCCACAACAGGCCTGTAGCACACTGTAAATGGTGAATTGTGGTTTTGTAATTGAAACCCTTTGAATCTTCAATGAATCAGATGGTTAAAACGTGCCTCATGAAAAACTGACACCAATAAAAGCCTGAGATCACTGCAGCATCTTCCAGCAAAATCACCATTTAAGTAACTTAAATAGCCTGAGCAGTGAATTTGGTCGTTAATTAAGATAGACCAGACATAGAAAAAAAGAGCTTGATGCAATACACATGAAACACACACTACCAACTAACTTATTTGCATGTGTTATCACTCTGTAAAATATACAGCATTGTGTGTCTTAGCACTCTGTGAGGTGAAATGGTTCCTCATTCTTAGGATGATTATTATTTTAAGTTTAGATAATGCAAGTTCTTTGTCCCTTGTGGTTCAGGACAGTTGGGTCCTGAATCTGCTTTTATTAATGTTTAATTGCATTTTCATAGTGTACAATGATTCGTTGAGTTTTCATTCTATATTTATATTTTTATAAAAACATAAAATTTAGTTTTTTAATAAGTAGAGCTGCACTTTTCATATTGAAATGTATGATTACCCTAGTATTGACAGTCTTTATCCTTTTTACAAAGATGGTTAACATAGCTGTATGCATGGCTGCTTTCCACTTTGAGGAATTCCTGTCATGTGCATGATCTCAAACTAAGTAGCGTGCACACCCTTGTTAATATACCTCAGATTATGGACGGTAAAGTGGGCTTATATGATGATATATATGATATATAATAAGTATATTTGTTTAAAAGTCACTCAGCATATGTTAGTGTCAGTATTCAGCAGCAAATTAGGAAAACCTGCAATATATAAATATTGCAGGTTTTCCTAATTTTGTGCAAACTTCATTGTGCTACTTAAAGGCTTATGGTCTTAAGTTAAAAGATTTATCATCTTCCGATGTGTTTTTCTAATTAAGTTTTTATATAATGACAAATAAAGCTTGTCTTGGTCCGAAGGGATGGCACCAGTAAACAAGCTTCTTCATAGATTTCAGAGAATAAGGACTTTCATAAATAAAAATGACATATTTTGACAGGTAGTCTCCTCTGAAGGTTTTCTGATGGTTCCAGTTGGCTGTACTCAGGCTTACTTCCCCTCTCTGCCCTCCCACTCCCTGCTCCAACACCCTCCATCCAACACTATATTTTAATATTTCCGCCTGTCATGTGGTGCCAAGATGAGATGTAGGCAGGATATTGTTTTGCTGTGGTGGTTTGAGCTGTTGTGTTTCCCGTAATTGAACATAAGGCTCTGAGTACAGCTCAAAGGACGGTGGGGCCAGAATGTAATACAACAAGCAAAGCAGAAAAGAAAACATTCCTGTCTGTCCATGGCTTTTGCCCATTTTTTGGTTTGTGATTTTTTTTTTCCCCCTTCATTTTGTTTCCTTTATTCCCAGATTTACTTCTGTACTGTTGCTATATTAAAACATAGCTGCTTACTTTGGTCAGCACAAAGATTCATTCATTTGTAAAGTCACGTTGAGGTTTTTGGAGTTATTATGCAGTCAGTGGTCCTCAGATTTCACTGCCTTTCTTTTTTTTCTTTTTTTTTAACTCCATTTATGTTTTTCATTCAACCCAGACAGATGAAGGTAACAGAGATTTTCTATGCAGATATTTTGTCCCCAGTTACTTTCTTTCTACTCTAGTTGTCCTCTTAGTCTTCTTCCACTTCACTCAGTTTGATGTCATCCTTCCATAATTAAAGATGATTACAGATCCTTGATGACTGTGGCTTAGATTTTGACATATTGAGGGCGAAGCATAAAGTAAAAAGTGTCTTGATGCACATCAAGAGTCAAATTTTGTAGATTGTGCTTAACAGAAATGCCATGCATCTGAATATAATGATTTATTCATTTTGAAACTTGACAAATGCTCTGTAAATACATAATATTTACATTGAAGAGGCATTTCTTTGTAAAGTGTGACTCCTGCTGCTTGGCTGCTCTCGTTGCTGTTTTTTGTCGTCCTCTTTCGGCAGTTTGCAACACAGGGATGCGTTCTCTTTTGATCCCTGTCTGCACTGAGATTTCAGTCAATAGTCTGAAGTGTAGCTGTAAAAGTGACGTCTGTGGTAGTCTGCAAACAGAATCAGCTTTATTGCCATTAAACAGAGAGAAGCATTCCATTTGTAGACAGATGACATGGGGCTCGAAAAATGTGAATGCAGTTTGTTGTGGGACCATTTCACACACCCAGTTTTTGAATGTAAAATGTTGATCTTCCTTTCCCTGCGGCTTTTCTCTGCTCTGACATGGAGTTGTCCCTCCCTGTATGTTTTTGTCCAGTGTTCATGCCGAAAGGACATGGTGAAGATCTCCATGGATGTCTTTGTGCGCCGCCTGCAGCCTGATCGCTACGACCTATGGAAGCAGGGCAAAGACATCACGGTGTTGGACCACCTTAAGCCCACAGTGCTAAGCAGTCCTGAGCTGGAGCGCTGGAGGGAGCATCGAGTCACCTACCGAGAAAGCCTCCTACGAAGGTGAGACATCAAACTGCATACGCTGTTTTTGATGCATAACATGCTGACAGGTAACATTAGCAGAAATGTATCATCTGCATTTGTAGCATACCAAAGTGAAAGTGGGGGGATTAGTGTTGGATGTCATTTGAAAGACTGAACTTAGTCGCTGTTTGCACAACCCCAGGGCAATGCAAAAGATGAAGCAGATTCGCCGTCTGAAGCTGGAGGAGGTAAAGGTGCTGGCGGAGGAAGGAATTGAGCTGAACGCTGCTGAATATCAGCGCCAGGTGGAGGAACGTGAGGCTCAGCGCAAGCAAGAGAGGGAGGAGCGTTTAGCCAGGGAGGCCATGATGACACTGGAGGCCATGGAGCGCGAGGAGCAGGAGGCTGCCGAGGCGGCTGCTAAAGCAGCAGACGCTCCAGTAACAGAGGGTGAGGAGGATATAAAGACAAAAGAAAAAGTTGTTGACATGCATTATTTAGAATGTGGAATCAGAGCCAAGATAGACGTAATATGCAGATTTCATAGTCTTAACTTAAACATTGGACCAGTTGTTACTACTTTCCTGACTTTCTTCTCCTCCCCCCCCCCCCCCCCCCCCTCCTTTAAACAACAAGAACCAGAGACCAAACCCCAGATCTTAATGGATGATGCCGACAAAAAGAAAGTCAAAAAGCAAAAGAGGGTCTCCATTATTCCAGCTGTCATGTCCGGATTTGAAGAAGCATTTCAGCAGTTTGCTTCAGCTAACATGAATAATTCAAAGACCAAAATGGCCGCTCACTTTGACACTGTGTCTCCAAGACACAAGGACATCCCAGCTAAAAAGAAAATGGATGTGACTACCAGCCAGGTAACTGAAAGCTAATTTATTAATTTAATGTGTTTTTAGAAATGATGATCAACTTTCACCTGGAATAACCTGGAACGTTATTCCATGAGTCAGTATTCTGGCTTGGAGAATATTTCTGCTGAGATGCATTTTGTAAAATGAAAGTGTTCGGTGAAAGTTACTGACAAATAACCCTGTTTTCTTAGACAAGCTACCCCAAGATGAAAATGCCGACAGAGGTGAAGAAGAGTCGCCGCCACCCGCTCAGCAAGCCACCCATGCGGACGCCTCTGTCCATCGTCAAGCAAGACCCAACCAGTGATAAAGGTAAAAGCTTTTTATGTGTCAGTACACATTTAATCAACCCTTGTTTTGCCTCCTTTCTAAACTGTATGAAAAGACGGTGCATTACAACAGAACTGCCATGAAAAAAGTAAAGTTGGAACAAGCACTAATTATTACTTTTTAAATAGTTATTTCCATCACAATATTTAAAATAAAGAGGACAGTGTTTGATTATTGATCTGCTGAAAGAAAAACAAGCTGCACTTAAACCCCCCTGTGGGGATAATGAAATCAAGGCTTCCCCCCATTACTTCTGCTGCTTTTTTTCCTTTTTATTTCCTGACTGACATTTATTGATCTGGGGATCATGACTTCCAATTACCTGCTTTCAAAGTCACCTGAGGTTGGCAGCCAGGGATCTGACTGTTCTTGTCCTTCAAAAGGATGGATGGGGGAGGGGAGCACAAGTTTAAGAGGTCCTTCTACTTCTTTTAAAATATAACAGTGTGGATCAGTAGTAGCAAAATTTATCTTGACCTAGAGCAGAAAGTTATTGACGTTTGTGGCATTTTGTTAAACGTCTAATTATATTGGCTCATGTTGTCCTCAAACACTGTACTGTTATTATTTTTCAAGGGCTCTTCTGAAAATGCTTTGTAGGCATTTAAAAGATGAAAAATGATAACCAGAATTAAATATTCTAACCTCTCCAGAAGACATGAATTGATAGTATTTGAAAGTTGTTTGTATTTGTTTGCACAAGAGCCAAACATATTTTCCTTTTTGTCCTCAGAGTTGTCCTCTCCAATTCCACTGGACAGCGACATGAAGAAACAGGAGCACCTGTGGCAGAATCACTCGCCCAACTTTGTGGCAGAAAAGTCCTTCAATGCTGCGGTGGCTACACTCCAACCACACTGTGCTGTCTGTTCCCTTTTCTGTCCGTACAGAAAGGTACACACTGCTGCAGAAGCACGCATCTCAGTGCTGTAATACTGCTTGGCTTATGTAACTTGCACGTTTCAACCATTTAGAGGCTCTTTTCTGACCCTTCCAGACACAGAAAGATGCCTCCATTGTGAATGAAACCCCAGTTGGCCCCCCACCCTCTCATGGCAGTGCGACTCGTCCACTTGTCCCAGAGATGTGCTTCAGCGTTGGTGCAGGAAACACAGAGCCACCACCCACCAACTATCACATTGGCGAGGATGGAACCAGTCTTCTGATCCAGTGTCAATCATGCTTGATGCAGGTTCATGCTAGTAAGTTTTCACCGCAGCAAGAACGATGATAGTTTGGAAACCTACCTGATGTCCACAATTATTTGTTAGCTGTCAGGCAGTAGAACAGGTCATCCAATGACTGGAATGTTGTTGGTTTCAATCCCACCCTCCCAGTTGTGCACTGGGGCAACACACTTCACCCTCTTTGCCTCCATTTTCGACATCGCTGATTTATGAATGTGTGTGCATATTCAGCGTTGGTCGGAAAGACTGTCGACGGACAGTGGAAACCAGAGCAACGTTGGCTGCACATGCAGCTTACCATCACCAAGGATGAATAATGCTCTGAGTGCCTTCAGCAGGAAAGAACTATATAAATTTAATCTATTATTACTGGTGTCTACCAACTGTGCAAAACCCAGTATGTTAAGCTCAGCTGTACATCTAGTTAAGTTTCACTAGTACATCTGTACTAATGAAAATCTTATCCATCTAAATGACACATTTTTAGATTTACAGAAGGATAGATACTTTTAACACACATTAAGGATTTAAGTGTAATTAGCATGTCAACATTCACAGAAAAGGGTTGTACATTTTCAATGTGCAAATGTAAACCTCCATGTTGTCTTAACAAGGGAAAAATGTCTGGTTTTTTTTCTTTTTAGTTCAGTTGTGCAACATTTACATGAAAATACTCTTAATCTCAGCCATCAGCAAGCCAAAAGTTGATAACAAAAGTTTTTAGAAACACACCACTAGGCATATGAGTGTGTTTCTCTGTTGCCTCCCCTCCCCATCCTGCCCTCTTGACAGTGGTGTTGAGTGAAATCTAGCAAATCCAGGAGATGAGACACCACTGCAGCAGTGCAAACTGTCTGCTCATTTCCCCCTTTGCCACGCTCAGTGAGGCTTCCTGGTCTAACTCTCTTTGTATCAAATGAAGAAGCTGTTGGAGCTAAGCAAAGTTCTTTCTGAAAGCAGCAAACCATAACCCTTCCCAGCCCTTATTTATACAATCCTCCATTCACCACATTCTAAAAGAAACAAAGGAAGTATGAAGGAAAGCTAGTTGACTTTTAGGGTTTATAGTCTGTAGAAGTCATGTATGAGCAGTAAGCAGATGGCTCGTTATCATGCACGATGGAATGAGATTATCTCCATGTTGTTCATTGCTTCATATTTCTAGTGAAGAGCTTTTGAGACTAAATATCTTAAAGTTTAATGATGCAAATAAACAAATTCTCAGTCTGATATGCAAAAAAACCCCAATAATCTTTATATGAACAGCAGCTGCATTTTTTGGAAAAATTTGCTTGGATAGATGTTTAGTGCCAGTTTAAACGTTCACACACATTAATCACACCATTGAAATGTACACACATGTGTAGTACATAACACACATATCAACCCTCCTGGGTTCTTATTATCCCTAAAGCTGGAGTGCACCTTCAAAGCCTGTTCATTAGCCATCCAGGGATGAGCTGAGCTCAAACGGAACTGCTATTGATAAGAGGACTTCAAGCAGAAAGTACTCCTGTCAGAAATGCCAGGTCTGCATCCCACGCCTCTACTCCTCATGATTTTGGAGTGGACATTGAACAGAAAGAGCGTTCGGACTTGTCCAGGTGTTGTGTAAACCTGCTGTCATCTGGATTGAGAAGCTGAAGTAGGAGGTAGTGAATGGAAGATTGTGTGTCGAGAAAACAAAAGGCTAACTGGCAGCTTTGGCTTTGCTAATAAATCATTTTGGAAAAGAGACGCCTTGCTGCTGTGTAGATCTGACTAAATATCAACACAGCACACATCTAATGTGACTTACGTTTCCTCCTTTCCAGGCTGTTACGGTGTAAAGCCCGACTCTGTCAGTGATTCCTGGATGTGCTCCAGGTGCGCAGCAGGAAGCTGGGCAGTGGTGAGTCGTGCCTTTACCTGAGACTTGAACATTAAGATGGCAGAATTTTATGAGTATGCGTTAATGCAGTGTTTATAGGCGTGTACCAGCCTTTTACAATTCCTACAATTACATTTATGTGTTTTTTAGGAGTGCTGTCTCTGTAACTTACGAGGGGGAGCTTTGAAGACTACCACAGATAACAGGTCAGTGCTTGGGTTTTTGGGTTGCCTTCCATCTTCTGTCATATAACATTTGGCTCATGTTTTTAAGTTGTCTTTTCTTTCTGACTTTGTCACCAGGTGGGTCCACGTTATCTGTGCCATTGCTGTAGCAGAGGCTCGCTTCATCAATCCCATCGAGAGGGAGCCCGTGGATGTCAGTGCTGTTCCAGAAACCCGCAAGAATCTGGTGAGTTAAGGCAAATGACCAGGAGGAGTTTAGGATTTCCATCCAATCTTCACCATCTTAATATACACTATTGTCATTCCCCGTTTTAGAGCAAAGTAAAACTTGACTGTGTTTGTGCCCACCGTTTCTTCATAGTAAATCTCTCCATCAGTGGTCTTCTCTTTTTGCTTGTCTAGTCGTTCTTACTCAGTGGCAGACTTCTGTCTTCTCTGTTCACTGCCTGCTTATGTCACTGTTTTTTTTTTTTTTCTGTTTCCCTCCCTTCTTTCCTGGTGGATGTGTAGATCTATTTTTTCCTGAGAAGTAGGGTAAAACAGATACGCTCAGTGGAATGGCTGAATAATCAGCTGTCATTTCTCACTGCGCCAAATGAACTGCATCGATCCCGTAGGTTGGAGGCAATTTCCCCATTGCTGCCGCATCTTTGAACACAACTTTCTCATACATCCCTCTCCTCCTTTTTATTTCCATCCCTCTTTCAGTCTCTGCTCCATGTCAAGTCATAGCAGTGCTTGCTGGTATATTATCACAAACCCACAAATAATGTCACCTCACTCCCTCCCCTCCTCTGAATAATCTATCAAAGACAAGCTGGGTGACATTTGCATCAGAGTGCTGTCAAAGCAGGTTTCCTCTGTTTTTTCTTAAAAGGCTTTGAGAAGAAGCCGTGCAGTCTAATGATTCGGATGACTGGGCTGATCAAATGTGAACATGCAGCCGTGGAACCAGTTTATTTTGCACTATGTTCAGCAATCAGAACGTTCCCCTCCCACCCTTGAACATTTGGCTCTCAAGGAAAGAAAGATTTTAAACAAGCTAACTTAAACAAGCTTTTTTTTTTAAATTATTGGTTATTTCAGACTTTCTTTCACACCTCAATGCAGATCAACTCCTTAAAAGGTATAACATCTGTAAGAGTTTGTGTTCTTGTACTTACAGTAGAGTAACAATGTCTGTTGGAGAAAACTGTCTCAAGCTGCTTAAAAGAATCAATCCTCTGAATTGTTTTCCAGTAGCCATTCAATGCCAGTTTCCTGCAACTTTCAAGATGCTTAACATAAAACACTGAATTTATTATTATTATTTTTTTTTTTAAATTAGCTGATCAGTTAATTTAGTTGTGGATTAGTTGTTTATTCACCAGTTTACTTTGACCCGGTAAGCTGGCCAAGACAGTGACAAGTAATATTAATGTGTGTTGGGGGTTTACTACATTTAATTTGTGGTACAAGATCATTTTAGGACTCTTCTTTTAACACAAAGGACTGTTATAGTAAAACATAAATCATATTTTCCAAAGCAAATCTGTGGAAACACTGGCTGATTCCATCTAATAGTCCTTCTGCAGGTGGATGTAAAACAAACGGACAAACAGGGGAACTTAACAAAGACTTTATGAAGAAAAATGTTAGACACACACATCTTTATTTCTTCTCTGATGATTAACTTTTGCAGCCAAATTTTGCAATGTTCTTTCATAGTATATGAAGTCCAAACTGCATTTTAATTAAAGGCAAGGTGTAGATTTTTAGCTGTAACTCAAATAAGCAGCATGAATAAACCTAAAAATGCCAAAAAACAAGCAGCATCAAACAAGCCTTGATGTGCGTAGCTGCAGCTGAGCTTTGCTGCTTTGGGGTTGTGTCACTGCCTGCCTGTTAAAAAAAACATGGCAGCTGGTAAAATATTTGCTCTGTAGCACAAAAAATGAAGTATTGACATGACAATAAAGAATTTTTATTTCTCCATTGATCGGTGCTGTGATACTGCTAGTTGCTATTTCTTTTTTCGGTCCCCAGAGGAAGTGGGTGCACACAAGAGGGATGGAGAAGGTTGGAGACTGAGGGATTGGGCAAGCATTTGGGAGATGTAGATAATCTGAGAGTCGATAATCTGCAGTATAATTAGCTAAACTGACAGTATTCAGTTAATATCGTGTCAAAGCCAGCAGGATGTGGTCGTCTCGCAGCCAAATGTGTTTTCATGAGTTGCTTTGAAGTAGAAAGCCTTTTTCCAATAATTAGGGTGTAAATTAATTAATATTTGTAAATTCATATAAATCTAAATGCTACTTAACAGCCACCTTTTTCACACTGAGATGCTGTTAGGTGATCTGCCCATTATTGATCTGACGTGCATTCACACCAGATCAGATCTGCATTTATGCAGAAGAAACCATGTTCATTTACTGGTTAATGTAGAACCACTATGGTTTCTGTTATGTAACAGCGAAAGTGGCGCCTTGGATGTAATCACGCTGTGGCCGTTAGGTCCACTTTAAACATTAGGTAATGAGTATACCCCCCATCCCTCCCTCTATTAAATTTCATTATTGTGATGCTGTTGTTTTCATTTACAGTAAGAAAAGGCAAAACAACACAGTTAATATATTTGAAAGTTTATTTAAGAAGAACTTGCTCTTAATTTTTTTAAGATTAGTATAGAACTGAACTTCTCGACCACCTCCCTATAGTCTCTGTTATTTACCACTAGGAGGTTTTTTCTCATTTCACTGGGAGAATGCTGCATAAACAAGACGTCATCCGCCATCCCTGGTTTCAACTGTTCTCTGTTCCTGAATCACAGACGCAGCAGCAGAAAAACATTTCTCACTGGCTGGGTTGGACATGAATAAGAAAAGCATTCCTCCCATTAAGCACATGGTTTGGAAATATTCTTATAATGCTTCATGATGAAGGTGACTCTGGTGCCTTATAAGCAAAAAACCTGTTATGACCACAACAATAAGAATGCTGGAGAAAAAAATAATCCTGCATCTGTATCTGCAGTGCTGCAAAACAATGTTTTTACAGGTCACCTGTCAGTATCTCAGCTGTTGAAGGCAACTGTGCCTAACACTGCATCATGTGGGGCTTACTGGGAACTTGCAGTGATGAAGCCAATGAAAGCAAAAAGCTTTTCTCTTTTTGTTCTGGCCAACCAAAGAGCTTGGTGTTTGTTTTAGGAGTTTTGCCCTAAGCGAGCTGTTGCTCTATCTGACGTTGTTCAGGCACTTTGGTCAGTTTGAAGAGCAGTTTGAACACAAACCAAAGCAAAGGAAGGTGTGAAATTGTTTTTTTAATTCCCACCTAATTGATCCAAGTCCCTCAGACAATTCTCTTGTCCTCTTAATCTGTTTCAAAGTGAACTGTCTGAAGTGCAATATGTTTAGTTTAGTTTAGAAGAAAATGAAAAATGGTGGAAGAAGGTAGACTGACAAAATCCAGCGGACACTGTTTTCACTGAAGTATTTAAAATGTAGAATAATTTTTAAGTTCAGTGTAATGAGTGGTTCCTACTGAAGTGTTGCTACAATTTTGAGAAAAGTATTCATGCAGGATTTTGTAAAGGTTGAACAAGCAATGTTTAAAAAAAAAAAAAAAGCCACAGAAAAAAAAAAAAAAAACATGTTTTGAATGTCAAAGTCTACTTTAATTAACAAGTGTAAAGTTAAGAACAAGAAAGGGAAAGAAATGTCACCTCTACGCTAACGCGACTGACACAGATGATTAGACAAGCATGTTGTGTACAAAGGTGAAAACTGTTCTATTTTAATGAGCAAAAACCTTTTAGAGAACAGAAGAATGTAGGATCAAAGAGACAAGAAAACTAATAGACTGTTGATTCCTTCTTATTCCCACTTCATAAGATGCCAGCAGTTACTGCAATTTCATGCTTTTCCAAACAAGAAAAGTGAAATGGTCTCTTTTTGTTTGTTTGTTTGTTTGTTTTGTGGAAATTTAGGGCTCCAGACTAGCTTTTTGCCAATTTTAAGGATTGCCTTTTGATCATTATCCAGATACATAGATGGTTATTCAAGTTATTGTGAGCAAGAATGAGATTTGAGAAAATGTTCTTCTTTCAAACATGGATTTTTAGCAGAAGATTAGTTATAATTAAAACCAAAGTTAAAGTGCAAACAGCACTGAATTAAAATAAACTTTCCCAACTTTAAAATAGCTCATGAGATCAATGTACTGCTTGTGGAAAAGTCTAAGCCCATGTCCCGTGGATGACCAGCTCTTATAGTGGGGCTGTTAGCTCGTTGGCCCTTAGTAAAACCGAAAGTCCTCCATATGGGCCCCTAGTTGTCGGTGTGCAGTGGTGGTCTTGTGTCAGACTCGATTCTCTTCTGTGAGGGGAATCCTCATTCACATCCTGCTGATGGCACAGGTGCAGTATGTACATAATGCATAAGCTGTTTTTAATACAAATGTTGACACCAATCACAAAATTGAAAACAACATGCTGAGCAGTATGGCTGTACTGTCAACTTAAGCTCCCCAAGACTGAGGTAGATATTGTCGATAATCATCCTCGATATTGAGAGCTTCAGGGCTACAAATGCCTCCATTAGTCAATCACGGTTGACAATATTTTTGTAAATGTTAAACAGACAATCAGTTTGTAAATTAATAGGGTTGTTAGCACACACGTATAATGTGGTGCTGTACTAAGCTACTTTGTGGAAATCAGACCAAAGTCCATGAACTCATCTCGATACTCTGGCCAGTGGTCATGATGGAAGATGTTGCAGCATCTGACTGCCTTGCCAGTAGCAGATTCTATACCATCCTCTCCTACAGAAAATCTACATCTAACAAAGTTGTGGCAGTGAGTCATACGTGTTCATATGACAGCTGCACTTGCCTTTTGGGTAGAATCTGGCTTTCAGACGTATGGCTGGACTTGACTGTAGTTTTTGAGTATTTTCAATAGACTTATCTTTTCCTGGATTAGAAACATAAAAACACAGACTCTGAGCCTGATGCTATGGTTTTCATTAAGAAGGGAGAAAAAAAAGTAATTTGTCCAGAATTTATACTCTGGCATTTCACTTCATTCAACTTGTTGCCTGAAGACTGTCAGGAACTTGAGCAGTCTGCCACCAGGTTTGGGTTTTAGCAGCCATCACCTCTGTTGTCACCAGGAGATTTTCTGAATTTCTTGCCAGAACAAAACAAAGCTTTAACCGGTAAGAAAAACCTAATGATGTTCTATTTTGGTTATTTTCAGAAATGCATGTTCTGCCACGCCAAGAGTTTGAATCAGAACCGTGGCGCCTGCATCCAGTGCACGTATGAGAACTGTGCCACCTCCTTCCACGTCACCTGTGCCCAGATAGCTGGAGTGGTGATGAAGCCTGCTGACTGGCCCTACGTAGTGTCCGTCACCTGTCACAAGCATAAAAAGAGCACCCCAAAGGTAACTGTAAGTCAAGGAAATGGAGTCATGAGTTACGGAGTCATTTTCATTTTCCCCCATTGGAACGGCACGGTGCAAGTCGTTGAATATTACATGAAATATGACTTTGACCACACTGGATTAAAGCCCAGGACTAATCTCTATTCATTGTCTTTAAAAGATGGAAACATAAGAAACAGATAAATTAAAGTGACAATTAATAAAATAAAACAACTAAAAATATGTTAATACATGTAAGTGTCAGTATTACAATAAAAAAGAGGTTTAATTTTTGTGAAACGCAAACTTTTCTGTGAGGCTTTTAGATCTTTTCAAACCCCATTTATGTTTAGTATTTTTGATTTTTAGATCTTAGCTGGTTTAAGCATGCAGTTTTTCCTGAGATTTCATAAAGACTGATAACTAGCATGTTGAAGTATTCCACTGAAAATTGTTGTTGAGCTGTATGAAACCACTTGAAGTTCTCTGCACAGGATGGTTCGAACTAACACGGCTTGACAATGTATTTCCTTTAAACATAACCTGTGTATTCTTGCTTTCAATTAGTTAGCTTTACATTAAGGTTATCAGAATATGATTGTTTTTAATTTAATCTACAACACACATTTTCAGTTAAATGTCAGTTCTGACTTCAATCTTTGTTTTGTTCACTTTAGCCTCGAACTGCATCCAAAACCGCACCGGGACTGGACCTTGGCCACAGGGTGATTGGACGTAGCAACGACGGCTGGTACTATCCCTGCACCATCATCGGCACGGCAACACAGACATTCTTTGAGGTCAACTTTGATGATGGGTCATACTGCGATAACTTGTATCCAGAAAACGTAGTAGTGAGTATCTTCTTCTGTGTTTTTAGAACTCATAATTGAAAAGTATAACTTTCCCTTTTTACCTGTGTTAGATATCCCAGCAAAGGATGTGTATGCTTTGTAGACGGAGTGACTTGAAAATGTAATGACTACATCTAAATGTGGGTAACCTTTGATAAGCTTTATGTGAGGCACAATATGAAATTTAATAACATAAAACCCCCACGGGATAAACATTGAGTCATGATGCTGTTGAACTATGTATAGAAATCAAATATAAATCACCAGAGTTATCACAGCTAATGGAATTTCAGAGGAATTGAAATTCTTAATTTCATCTGCGTTGAGCAGCTTGAACCTCATAAATGTCTTGCTTACAAGCTTGACTTCAATCCCCCCCCCCCCCCCCCTTCTATCCCCCCTCCTATTCCCTCGTCATCTTTCAGAGTCATGACTGCCTGCGTAATGGTGCTCCTGAAGCAGGGGAACTGATAGTGGTGAACACACCAGACGGTCAGATCCTCAACGCATCCTTTTTGAAACAGCATCTTCACAAGCTCTACCAGGTGAGGAAAACACTGCAAGCCTTCTTTTATTTGCACTTTACAGCTCCGTTAAGGTGCATTCACTCCAGGATGGGCCAAAACTGCATTCACACCACACTTCTCAAAGGAATCAAGACTTTTTGAATAACATGTTCCGCTCTCCGCCAGAGATGGCGCTACACCAAGAATCACTGAAGAAGAGACGTACAACAAAAACTTGTTAATCTGTTGGTTGATACAGAACGTTTGGTTTCTAGAACACACCAGCTAAATACAGAGCTGTATCATATCCTAGTTGTCTCGAGTTTATCATATTTCTATCAGAATTTTTGCTGAATTCTTCCACGTTTGACCATGAGCCATTTTTCCTCTCCAAAGCTGCCTATGGCCCCCCCACATGCATGTTTTGGTTATGTTTACATGCAATGCTGTGCCCTGAACCCACAATGCACTTTGTTTTGTAGTTTGCTTCCTGTATTTAGTCTGCTTGAAACTGACCAAGACCTGTTTGTAGGCGGAGTACGCTTCTTTGATTTGAATCAAAATTTGTTTGCACATTCACAATTCCCTGAAAAGAAGCAGAATTTCCAGCAAACAGATTTGGATTTTAATAAGAGAGGCTGATGTGAGTGATTCAGTCAGATAAGGTTACCTGCAGGGGAGATCATTACTAAGACCAGACGTCATTAAACTATTCAATACTTGGAATAAAACAGCTACTGGGAACAAAGACAAATATTAAATAGATAAGATGAGGATTAAAATCAATAAGTCTTATTTGCTTTGACTGATGATAAACTGAATAAATGTAAATAGAGATGAATATATGCTGAGGCATACATCCCTGTGGATCCCTGTGCTTTATGCACACAGCAAAAATACTGAAGGGAATCTTGACATCTGATCAGTGAATAAAGATAAAATGAGCAGCAGTCCTTCAAGATGACCTATGTCAATATTGACAACTAATATCCACCAGGCTCAGATGCTCACCTGGCAGGGAAAAAAAAAAACCCAAGAACTTCGGTGAAATTCCCAGTTACTTCTTTTGTTGCCCGATTGGTCTTAGCTGGACTACTACAAAAAGTAGTGATAAAGTTTTTAAAAATAAACTGGTTATGTTTACTTGCTTCATTTGAACTCAAAGCAAGCAGGTAATGTTACAATGATTACAAGTCACTATGTGACATGCTGTAATCATATGGTTTTTTTCTCTCACTTCTTAAAGTGCACCAAGAGATTTTTCTAACTCGTTGCAGAAAAACTGGAGAAATATAAGTAGTTTAATCTATTTTTTCATATTTGTCTAGGTTGAGTTTCAGGACCAAAGTCAACTGATGCTAAAATACACAGAGATCTTCAAGCTGGACCATGAACTACCTAAAAGGGTCAAAGCCCGGCTGGTGAGTATACTAGTGAAATTCTGCATCCTGCTGTATCCGTACACAAGCCAAAGATTTCTACTTTCAATCATTTGTTCTTAAAATAGACTTAAAGAAGCAACAAATGAAATTGCATATTTAAACCGATCACAGCGAGGATGACAGACCTTTGTGTGAGTCAAATGCCTGTTATCTGAGTAAATATTGGTCTAAAATTTAGATTTGAAAGTTTAATAAAATTTTAGAATAACAGAGAGAAAGCTTCAGGAGACCTTACGTCAGCAAATTACATCAAGAGGAGTACGGATGGATTTAAGGTTAAGATGGCAATTTATTACTTCAAAGGTTGTGCACACAATCCCAGAACAGAAAGTTATGGCCGAGTAGTAAATTAACAAGAAATGTATGTATGAATAAACTGGGACAGAGACATCCTAGATGGACTTTCTGTCATCTTAGTTTCATTGTTGTGCTGTGAAAAAAAAAAACACACTGAGGCTTAGTTGTAAGCAGGAATTCTGTGTAAAAGTTGACATGCTGAGTAAAGTAAAGTTTGTGCTGGCAACATATTGGATAACTACATCTATCCTATTATTCTATAGTTCCACAGGATAACATGGAGAAGTGAAAGGGAGTCAGTAAAGCAGGATAAAGCTTAGTTTTCCCAATGATTACATGGTCTCATGTTACAGAGTTTTGCAAAAGACTGAGGAGTTACGATTGTTTTTAAAGCCATCTTCCAAATTGTTTAAAGAAGAAGAAGACAGAACGACTGATGGTTAAAATCATAAGTACATAAACAGCTAAATGTGGCCACGTCCACCTTTGAAATGTGGTCTATGCTGCTCTTCTACCATCATCATGCATGCTTGGTTGATGAGGAACATGGAGGACTGTGGAGGAGCCCAGACTGAGGAAACAGACCGGCTCTATGGAGCCATGGTTTTCACTTCTACATTCTTGTGCCGCTTCTCTGTCCATCTTTGAGAGAAGGAAATGTACAAAAAGGAAACAATTGAGGGGAAGCGGACATATCACGGTTAAAAATAACCTTTCTTCCTTCATTAACCTTGTATGTTCTGTCTGCTCTCAGGCTATACCAGCTGCACGGGAGGAGGTTCCCCCAGCCGATGAAGCCCAAGCAGCTAAACGCCCCCGACTGCCCTCCAGTTCAACCCCACCTGCTAACGTTCCCATGGAAACAAGTAATCCATCAGTTGGCTCCCAAATTGCAGCACCAGCGCAAGACAGAATTAGTATGCCAGCAATCTCAGAGCCCTTGTCCCAGCCCACCGTGACCCCACAGGAAGCTCTTGTCCCTTCCAGTGGCATTCAGATGGACACAGAGACCCCCATGGACACCCTCACCAATACTCTCACAGAGTCGCCCCTGGTCTCAGACCCCTCGCTGACGCTAAAGTCCAACACCTTTCAGGCTACTTTGAACTCCGACCCCCTCTTGTCCGCCCCGTCCCCTCTGCTTCCACCCCAGCACATGTCCAGCAGCTACACACCCAGCAGTGGCTATGTTTCCTACATGGAGACTCTCCTTCACTCACACTTTCCTCAGGACGAAGGCCCCAGCCACCTGTATTAAAACCCAACCATTGTTCTTGCTCAGTCCGAGGAGGCCGGGCTCATAGGAAGTAAGCTAATGGAGTGCTGTATTATTGGACAAATGTTTCACCTTCGCCGGCTCTGCGAGCTCTGAGCAGGAGAGGAGAACACAGAATCACAAGCACTCTTTTAATGCATGTTACTTTTCTATTTTTGAGTAAATGTATTTGCAGTGGTGCTTTTAGCCTGCTCGGAAACAGCAGCTAAAGAGCACAGAGCTTTTCTGTTTTTTTCCATTGACATTATTGTTGTTGTTATAATTATTATTATCATCATTGGTGGATTTTTTTTTTTTTAAAGTTTTCAAAATGTGTTGCTTTTTGCTTTTTTTTTGTTCAGCTGCTGTTTTTTTTTTTCTTTCATCTTAACATAAATATGTCTGCACCAACTCCATACCTCGTTGCATTTACTAATTAACAGCACACTCCCTCCTTTCTATAGGAATTGTTACAATGGCTTCTCAGCAGTGAGGCAATGATGGACCAGAACATGTGTCCATTAGTGGTCTCTTTTTTTCTCTCTTACTCTTTCTCTTTTTTAAATCAAATAACCAGCAAATCTATTTTTAAAGCGAGCCAATCATGGCTTTGAAACCGGTAAAGTTGGTGTCACATTGTTCAACTCCAGGATATTTTCAGTGGGGTGAGCTTGTTCGATTGCAAGAGGTAAAGGGGGTTAAAAATGAAATGTATTGTAGTGGGAACTCAGTATTTAAATGTGTTAGTCAAATATTGAAAGAGTTATTTGTAATAGAAAATAACTGTTGAATGCGAACACTAGTAGATTTGTCTGCAGGATGCATTGAATTTTGTGAAGATGTGTCAGTAGTTAACAGATGACATCTTTTATGTATTGACTTCATATGGCGGCTCCACTTATTTCCCCTCATTTTTTTTAACACCTAAACTCTCAGGGTTCCTAAATTTGGAAAATAAATACTGGTCTCTTAAGTGTTCATGCTGTGTGGGATGTGCGGGGCAACCTAGATTTTTTTGTCAATCATGTTGGGCCTGAAAATATCTTACTTTCTGCTCTGTTGTACTTCACCCTCTTAACAAAGCATTTACTGTCAAATAGCCACTATTAGTACTTCAACTGGCCAACACTGTTAAAAGAAGTAAATATAATTTTGCAAAAGAGAAAAATATGTAGGAACCCTTAAATTTGGATATGCTGCACCCTTTTTGGTTTATATTGTGTGTGTGTGTATATATATATAAAAATCATTATTGTAATTAGCTGAATGATGTCTCTTGGTTTCTATTACTGTACCCTTCTTGTGTTCATTTTTCTGAACTTGAGTCACAAACTTGGCTACACATAATTATTTACACCTTTCTTCAAAGTAGTTTTTACTGCTAGATTGCAGTTCCGAGTAATTAACACGTCTTTTTTTTTTTTTTTTTTTTTTTTTTTTTTTTGGTTTGTTTTTCTTAAATGTAGCTACTCTGTGCTACAAAGGTGCTACAGAAATACTAAACTACTGAGGAACTAATACCCCCCCAACACTGTTTGGTGTACATACCACAAGCCTTGTGTTGTAATTCAAATTTCTAAATGTCACAAGTTTCTTCTTCCCTTTTCTTGTTGAAACTGAAATGTTTAAACAGAAATGACTTCCTCTTTTCCAGTGACATCCATCAAAATATGTTCATTCATGGGGATTAAAGTGGGTTGCCAGTCACCAACGCTTCTTTGTTTGTTTATTTACTTCCATAAAGATCCAGAAAGTAAATCCGATGAATCACTTACACTTTACTTGGTTGAAATATTTAAAGATGTGGTCACTCAATATGTAAATTCATATTTAGCTGTGCAGCTGGCAGTCATTTTCAAGACTTGATGGTCTGTGAGTTGAATAAATCACAGCGTGGTTTTGCCCGGTAATCTCTATCCATGATCTGTAAATCAGATGTTAAACAGACAGCAGCTTCCCTGCGACACATTCAGGAGCTTTGTAAGAAACGAACAGTGGCTTCTTGTGAATATGATGCACTATTGAAACAACAGCACAAGGTATATTAAAACACCTTCTTTGTGGTAATTAATGTCTCACAGCTTTAATGATTAACATCCAAAAAGCATAAGACAGCACCCTGATGTCGCCAGCAGAAAAACAATGTGCATCAACATCTCTGATTGGAGATTAGATCATCTCCAAGTGCGAGTGAGCTTCGAGAATCGCAGTACCTTCATAGGGGCAAACATTTCAAGTCTCCTTTCTAAATGATCTGTAGTTTTCAGATGACATCCAAACTGAATTACTTTGTCAGTCTGCTTTGTTTTTCATGTTTGGTGATTTTGGCAGACGTGTGAAAAATACTTAAATTAGAATTATTTTTATGTGCTCTTGTTGATCAGTCCAGCAATGGAGAAAATTAATGCTGATACCGTTGCCTCGTCTATACCGGGTAATTGCAACGATCCTCAGATGAAGAGATAGTAGCATTAATTTGCAGTTCAAACACCAGCACTGCTGTTTATTCCTCACAGCAGTGGCCCATTGGAAGCAATCTTGGATTGTCACACTAAACACACAGCAGGGAACCATGTTTTTCTGCTTCCTTCCTGAGAACATCACACTAGTTATTTATACATAGTATATGTAATTAGCAAGAACTGTCTGCTAATTGCATGAAAAGAAACTCCTTAAAAACATGTTCTACCTGGTTTCCTGTAAGGGAATTTGACAGATTCAAATGAGGTGTGCTTTGTTTGTTTGTGTGTGTGTGTGTTTTCCATGTTTGAACATAAATTTTAATCCACCATCCAAAGAAATAATCCAAACACAGATTTTTAATCATGTAGTAGCGGAGCCAGGTTTAGGTGTGAGATAGTAGTCCTCAGACACCTCATTTTTATTATGAGGATGTTTATTTTGCCTCCACCCGTTGTGTCAACCTACTCGTGTCATATGACAAAAGTATACATGTTACAGTCCTGTTTCGTTTACCAATTTGCTTTCTTTAAGGAAAAACTGTCCTCCGGTTATCTACTTTTTTATTTTCTTTATACATATCCTAATGAAGTCCATCAGTCTGCTCTCGGGTCAAATTCCGGACAGGCCCGCCTGCAGTAACTTGTTTCAGAGCCTGTTTCTGAACACTTTGCAAGCAGTGACCCCCAAAAACATGACAAATGAAAGTAGCGTCATGTTTCATGATATTTGAAGTGTACATTAGCATGTCATATAAGATTGTGACCTGCCTGGGCTCTGTTTGTGATAAATACTGAACGATACAAATCTTAGACTAAAATGATGGCATCACTCCAGGAGGATCAAACCATACATGATCGGTTTTTAACCAGCCTCTCCGTTCTCGTCCTTCATGTTCTGACACAGTTTTCACTTAAACTTCTTCGAGTTTCTAAACTTGAAAGAAAATCGACGAGTAGAAACGAGTTAAAATAAAGGTCACTTAAAGAACAAGCTATCTTGGGTTTTTTTGAATAATTTGTTGATATGGGCATTAGTTCTCCTAAGCATACACACATGCACATTCACATGCACTCTACCACTACTACCAGTGCATATGCCAAGCTTGGATTGCCCTCGTTGGATCAGGCTGGCCATTAACATTCTGAAGTGGCCGCCGTCTCTTTGCAGAGGAACTGGGGACGTGCCAGCTTGGCAATTACTTTAACAACTCAAGAGTTTGATTTCTTCATTCTGCTAAACCCAGCCAGGGGTAAAACTAAGGAGAAACAGGGGGAAGGGGACTCCTAAGGACAAAAGTTTCTGCTGGTCCGGCTGTACTTTAGTAGAACAAAAGAAGCAAGAAACTTTGGATTTTTTCGGACCTAAATTCAAGGCAATTTGGGGAACTAGATGTGTTATTGCTGCTGGTGAAACCCTACATACTTATAAGTTCAGAGTGCGTGGCAGCCAGAGTTACTATGTCCATTAAAATGTCCTTCACCATGACATTAAAACCTCTCACCTAATGGTTGACTATCAGACAGCTAAATGGGCCACATGGAAATGGAAAGTACTGAATGCAGTGGGATCTAATTGCAGATGAAAGTGGCAATTATGTTGACAAGCTGGTTGATATGACAGGCCCCATTATAGCCTTAAGCTTTTATTACATTTCTGCCTAGTAAATCACATCACTAAGCAGTATCCCCATAATGACTTTGTCGAGTTCAATCTGTCACTGCTGCCTTTTGTTTAAAGGGAATAAGACTGAATTATTGGAGGTGCCTCATCTTTATGAACTCCAAATATCAAAGACTTGGTGACTTGACAGTGGATGCCTTCTGTTTTCAGTATCCGCTTAGACATTCTCCAGACACCATACGGAAAAGAAGCTTGTTTGAATATTAAGCACAAAGAAAACTAAAACTAGTGAAAACAGACTGTCAAGTACTATTTTGAAATCAGCTTAAGTCTTGAGTGATGTGTGTGTGAAGAGGGAAAAGGTTTTGCCGGTTCACTGAAGTCACTGATGGCAAAGCATCGATCACCTCAGTATTTTCATGTTGATTTACCAACATCTAAAGGAAATGACTGGGCAGTTCAATGTTTTTATTACGGTGTTTAAATCTACATTGAATGTCAAATAAAGATGGCAGAAATTCACTTGGAAGCATTAGAACCAATTCACAAACAGACTGGGAGGCAGTGAAGGGAATCCAAGGCCGGAGTTACATATTCATGCTATTTTAGACCTGTCGGCATGATGATGTGTTCGGAGCTGTTTGAAGGGAATGCAGACAATGCGAAGCAATATGATCTGGCAACTTCTTGGGAGGAGGTTAATTAATGTGGCATTACTAAATTTTGGCAGATTTTCATGCTTTCACAATGCCCCCAACAAAGGCTAATTCAGCATCTTCTCTTCTATCTCTGTCTCTGAGACTTTGTCTTTTTCTTTTCCTCACTTCCTCCATTAATGTCCTCGTATTTATTTGCTGAATCAGCCATGGTTCAAGGTTCATTTTATTGTCATTTGCATGTATGTATGAAATTAAATTTGTAGTTAGGACTAGCTGTATACAAAATCCTAAAAAATAATCTATAATCTAGAATTATAAATCCTGTATCAAAATAATAAATTACATTCATTCATTCATTCATTCATTCATTTTCTGAACCGCTTAATCCACTTCTGGGTCGCGGGGAAGCTGGAGCCTATCCCAGCTGGCTTTGGGAGACAGGCAGGGTACACCCTGGACAGCTCGCCAGTCCATCGCAGGATTGTAATAAATTACAATAAATAATTAACAGTAAAACCTAAAAAAATCAACAATGCAGATCCACATCCAAAACAGCCAGTGAGTTGATATCCTTGTTACAACGAGGCAAAATCCACACGTCATCCAGCACATCAGCGGACTGTTGACAGCCATTCATTGGATTCAGGTGTTGGAGAAGATGATTGCCCCAGAAATGTGCTGTGGCATCAAAATGAGCCAGAAGTGCAGAGTTTTAAGGTTGTTGTGTTACTTTAAACGATTTGAATCCCATGGTTCCAGGTTTCCATCGATGGGTCATCTGATTGGTCAGTTTTTTTTGCCATTTCTTGTCATCGCTTTCCTGTTTTTTCACCATCTGACACAAATGCATATCAGCATACCATCTTAAGGGATGAGAGGAGGGAGAAGCAAAAATGCATAGATCTATCTTTTGTAGAGTTTTTTATGAGCACATGAAGAGTAAAAGCAGCTATGATCAGTGTTAGACTCACCTGATGGACATGAAATGCAGCAGCAGGCTTGAACAAAACAAACAGATGATGCAAGATATCATTAAGCTGACACTAGTTTATCGTGACAATCCTTAAGTTGGCATATCCCATTATAAAATGCTTTGTACCTTGATTCATTTCTATTGTTTTACACCTCCTATCTAAGCATCTCAGATCGTCTGACATATCAGGAGATAAAGTCAGAAAATGGAATAACAAGGAGGGGGAATATTAAAAAATCCCGGGTGGTGATAATTGCTTCATACAGCACAAAAAAAGGTACAACAAAACTATTAAAAGTAAAAAAATACATTTTAAATTCAGAAAAGTACAGTAACTTTGTGGATGAACTTCTGCAGAGGAAAGTAAACGGTTGACAGAAGCAAATCCTGTTTGCTAAATCATTATCAGACATGGTCTTCTTGGAAGGGTGACTGTCAAGAAATCATTCCTAAGGAAGGAAAAAAAAAAAGCTGACATATGCCATTATATAAGAACTAGCCTGAACATCAGTATGAGCAAGTCTTATGAAATGCTACATCCTCCCCAGCGCTGTGACCTCAACATTGTGGGATCATCTTTACAGAAAGCAGAACAAACAAGGAATGGCTCCAGATATCTTCACAGTATGTTATAGCATATTTTACAATAATATCACAGTATGCAGTATATCACTTAACAATGCTTTACAAGTTACTTGAACCAGTCCAGCCTCTGATATATGTTATGTCACTGAGAAGAAAATGATTTGTTAACACCACATAAGGCCTTGATGAATGAGTCTCAAGCCAAATAGACTTCTACATTAAATTAAGCTAATTGATCAGGGAGTGAATATTACAGAGTGCTTTCATGGTGCTGTCTCAATACACGTTCTTTTATAGCACACAGGGGTATAATTTCGTACTTACAGTGGCAGATCTATACTTACATGGGGGGGCAAAGGACTGGCAAGAAATCAAGGGAAGGTGGCATTGCACATGCTCAGTGCAATATGTGAAAAACCCCCATCTTATATGTAAATTAAGTTAAAAAAAAAAAAAAAGATCCACAAAAACTCTAAAATGATTTATTACTCTCCCTTCTAACAAAACATTTAAGATTAAATTACAAAGCAAATCCATAAAAAGAGAACAAAAAAAGAACTAAAATCACAGGATAAGGCTGATGTCATACATTTTATCTCATCATCAGAGAGCTAGAAGTGAATAATATTGTGCTATGCAGTAAAACATGTCACAAACATTCAAATCTAGTGTCAGTTCAGAAGACAACTAAATTCCTCAGATGATAATCTTTGCATTTTAATGTATCTCAACAATATATAGACTGACCATGAGAATGCTCTAATACAGTTTCATTATGTTTCTATATCAAGATTTGCATCATTTGCATACATAGTTTTAGTTCACACATCTAACATTGAAAAACATCTCTAGGCTGTTGCTGAAAATGCTCATTTATTGTGTAGCATTTAATGCCAGCGTTGAAACATACCATGTGGTCCAGCCAGAATAGAAGTGGACTCTGTATCTGGAGTTTGAGTGCTGGTTCTGCAGGTTTACCATTGACAATAAAAGATACTGTAGTGTCTCAAGTAACAGCATCCAGCAGAGGCTTACAGAGCAAAAAGATGCTAAGGAGCGTTTGAAAATCAGTCATGTATCAAAGAACGTTCTAAAGCATCAGAACACAAAGTAAACTTTTACGAGACATGTCTGATCAGCATCAGTGTAAGTGACAATGTAGATTTCTACACTAAACGGTATTTTACATGTATCTAACAGAAAGGCTTTGCTATGGGAAAGAAAGTGTTTTAAATGTCTAAACTTTGAGATCCAGCTTTTCCACTTTAGCCTCAGGCACTAAGAAAGGATGTTGAAACTTTCTGGGGAGTAAGTTGGAAAAAAAAAAAAAAAGGAGAAAAAAAAACTGTGTTGGTAAGTGCTGGCCTATATTAATGAAGTGAATCCTCATCCAATCACACACAACAAATAAATGGCCACCCCCTTGAAGCTCTTAATCGCCCCATTAGTCTTTGAGCGACCACAGCCTTGTCTTTTTTTTTTTTTTTCCCCCCTCAGTGTCTTGTTCCCTTTAGAACACACCACATGCATCCATCACCTTGTATTTGCATGCCTACTGCACACGCTGACAGAGCTGAGTGCACAGCTGGAGATGCTACATCATATTTATTTCCTTACTGGTGCAATAAACACTGTTTTCCATGTCTCAAACATCTCTTCTTTCTCTCTTCCCATCATTTCAATACTAAAATTAATCCCTTTTCACACATCTAACCTGAAAACACCCTTCAAGTAGCTCCGCCACGTCTTCTCATTTGTATGCTCTCCTGCTCGATCTGCTTGTGTCTTCTTGTAACTTCTGATTTGTGCATTTAAGTGAATTTGTTGTTCCATCTGTTACTTTTATTTGCTGTTGTATGGATCCAATCATAAAAGGCTCCGCGGAAGAGTGTGCCCAAATGACTGAAATGCAAGATGAATATGCTAAGAGATGGCAGGGTTTGCTCCTGTAAGTCAGCCTAATTAATCACCAGAAGGCATCCTGTGTGGCTTTAAGAGCTGCACAAACAAAGTCAGACCCTTGGAGCGCTGACATTTTTATCTGTATGCAAGCTTCTCCTCTTACCCCTCCCCAACTCCACTTTGCTTCACTTTCTCAGCTACTGTGTGCTGCACTCTGCTAATTCAAACTCATTTCAGACACAATTAGCCTTTAGCCCATCTGAGTGCCATCATCAGTGATGCCCACCCTGCACCCCTCCATTCCTTTGTGAACATTTTCTGTTTTACTCCCTGATAAAGATCATTATTGAGGTTACTGAAAAGGGACTTTTGATCATTTACAGGATTAAACATATTAAAGTACCTTTTAACAGGCCCATTAGGAGACTGTTAAACCCCCCTGCTTGTTGCCATGTGGGGGTTATTTAGGCTACAGGGAGCCTTTACTTCGTTTCTTTGCAAGAAGTTTTTTAATTACATTTGAATGAAGAGACTTTCACCACAGCAAAGCCAGGTGCTGCCGCTGTTATTTATTTTGTGTGAAACTTTTAACTATAGAGCTTTTATAAAATGAGGATGCTCATCACTTTTACTTTGCAGGCAAGTCACAACATAATTTCACTGCATCTGCTCTGCAGCTGCCTCTAAATGGGTTTATTTTTCACATGCAGATTTGGGTAATTTTGACATAGTTAAAAGCACAAAGTAACCATGTGTTCATAGTTTTAATATGTGTATCTGAAGTTTTGTGGGGAATATTATTCCGTATGGTTGTATGGTTGTGTTTTTCCCGACTTAAATTAGCTGGTTTTTGATGACAGGTTGACAATTTTACCTTTTACAAGCTGTCTTAATATGTGAACTTAATTCAGTTAACAATAATCTTACAAGAACCTGCAAATGAGGATTTTTTTTCTCTGGTTTACAAAACAAAGAAATACATTTTATATTTCCAAATGTGAAAAATTAATCAGAAAAAGCTGTATACCTGTTCATGTCCAGATTTCTATTTATTTCCATTCAGGGTTCTTATTAAAAAGAAAAAAATGATGATTTCCAACCATAAACATAAAATTTGTGCTAGTAATACTTACTGTAAATTATTTGTGTGTGTTTGTGAGAGAGAGAGAGAGAGAGAGAGAGAGAGAGAGAGAGAGAGAGAGAGAGAGAGAGAGAGAGAGAGAGAGAGACAGAGAGAGAGAGAGAGAGAGAGAGCAGTAGGAGATATGATTATGTAGGTGTGTTTCCTGAATTATAACTTGTGTTTAATGTTTTTGCAGAAAGGACTTTGTGTTACTTCTTGTATGAAAAAATTGTAGATAAAATCTGATTTGACTTGATTAAAATTGGATTCAGTAGTTTACCCACTACTGTTAGTTAAAGTGTTGGCCCTGTGATGGGATGTACCCTGCCTCTCACCCAGTGATTGCTGGGACAGGCTCCCAGACGGTGGAGAAAAAAGCATGAACTGCAACATTCCTGTACGTCCTCCATAAGCAAGATGGCAGCGGGCATAGTTGCAGCGACTCGCAGCTCCTCTCTTTTTTTGTTGTATGAGAGCTGAAGCATCAATTTCATTGCACTTGTGCAGTAACAATAAAGTTTATTCTATTCTATTCTGTTTTCCAATGACCGCTGTTTCTTGTGTGATTGACGGTATTGGATGTGGAGCAAGGATGTAGTAAAGGTTGCATTTTTTTTTCTTTTTTCTGACATTTCTTTGGGTTCGTCCTGATTTAGTGTCCATGTTTTACAGCAAGGTGCTTAAATCTTTATTCTACAGAGGTTGCCAATGACAGCAACACAAGATCAAGTCAGTCATGTTGTTCATTTCTGGCATGATAAAGAAAATCTGTATGAATAACCCTTCCAAGAGACGATTAATATATCTGTATGAGTATAGAGAAGTATAGAAGTATTCTGCATGTTCATGTGTGCAACTTTAACCTGCATTTCTGCCCGTTTATGTGTGCCTGAGAATACAATCACATATCATATAGTGGTTATGTCAGCGCGTCCTTACACATTTACTGAATGTGCATGAGGGTGTATTAAATGAATTTGTGTATCCTGGTAGACGTGCGTGCATGTATGTGTGCTTGTCAGTGTAAGAGAGAATCAGTCCATCGCAGGTTGTACCATAATTTCATTTAGAAAAATTATTATATATATTTCTTTATTCCAAATACAAGTTAAAAGGTGTGAAACTTTGATACCTTCTGATGAAGTCTTAATGCGCAACACTGACAGCATATAGAGACTGATTATAATAAATCTGCAGCGTGTAAAGACTGTTAATACAAATTTTATTGTAACTTTTACATATGACATTTATAGCTGTTTACGGCACATAAACTGGTCGGTGTCCCAGTTCTACTTACAAAACCTGGATAAACAAGGTTTTTCTACAGTGTTGCAGATCCTACACAGTATGGATGTGTGTGTCACTAGCCCAGCTAGCACTGTCGAGAGCAAGAGTGCAATGGATAAGAGGACATTTTCAAAACACAACTAAGATATAACTTTATCAAATTAGGAGGTAATAATAATATCTATTGTTCTATTTATTGCTTAAGAGCTTTCTTAACTAATAAATTGCTTAATTCTGCTTAATCAGTTGCTCAGTTGATGCCACATTTATATAAATAGCTTCTTTTCACAATGCACATTTTTTAAAATTTAATTTAAGTATTTAAATTCCTTATGTCTTTTATAAATGACATGCATCAAACCACCATGAGGGAGTGTTATGTAGCACACAGTCATTTAAAAAGTGTTCATGTTTTTTTTTCTGATATTCCACAAATAAACTTTTATTTTCTCACTTCTCATTAAGGCGCCCTTAGGCGAATTTATTCCTTTGGATTTTTCTAGATGTGATTTAAAAAGTAATATGTAGTTAAATAACTGCAAATACATAATCTTGCAGCATCATCATATTGCTTAAATATGATCACATCTTGTAAAAAAAAAGAAAAAAAAAAGTCATTGGTCAAATGTCGAAGTCAAAGATTTTGTCCCTTTGTAATATTTAAAAAAAAATTATTTTAAACATTATTTACACAATATCACTTCAATCAGAAGGAGTTAAAAACACACTTGGGGCATAGATGACATCTCAAAGGGTAGATTTGTAAAAATATAGAATCTGATCAAAACGTTTCATCGTATCATGTACTCCAGTTGTTGTGTTGCCATCCTGCAGAGGTACAACAGATGACAGACGTTTATGTCAGGGAAACTGAAAATGGAGTCATTTCACACATCTGTTCAGAAACCACATCTTGTTGTTCTTACTTGCCCACGTCGCATCCTGCATCAAGTCTCCCCCCTGATTATTATCACATCCAACACCCTAACCTCCACCTCCTTCTGTGAGAAGCCTTTGGTTCGTGTTAATTGAAAGTAACAAGAACATTTCCTCATCCTTGCTGCAAAGTCACTTCATGCTGTGTTTGAGGAATTCTTTGTGGGTTATATGACCTCCCAAACGAAGCCATTCCCATTGAACTTTCATTCAGGGAGGAAGATGTTTTCAGGTTTTTGTACATTCTTTAAAGGATCTAAACTGAGCAGACTGTGATGTTACAACTCATTTAGAGATTGAGAAGGGTTCCCATTAGTCTCTTTGTTTCTCATGACAGTAACTCCTTATCATCATTTTCCTTTAGTCACAGTTTACAGCTGTTACACCAAAAGTGAAAACCAAAACACTGAGCATTACACAAAAAGGCTTTAACAGCTGAAGTGACAATTCATACATGCTTTAACCATGAGAACTCATACACATTGCATGACATGAGCAAACAGTGGGATCGTATTGTATTCTGGGTAAAAAAAAAAAAAAAAATGTACACAATGCACGAATAAAAGATCAACAAGATACAACTTCAATAGCCTAAAATATTATACTGGACCACATCAAACTTAATATGAAAGCTTAATATTATAATCTATATTGGCAACAAGTGATGAACCACGATAAGACCCATCCTAAACAGTGTGGTTTTTTTGGGCTTGTTTATCAGAAAAATGTGTTACAGCTGTTGCAGTATGGAGACAGCTTACAGAATAGAAAGGATACAAGACGAATGTTGAATTACTCATCATCACATGGCACCTCACTAAGAAAATCTGCTCAGTCGTGGGGCTTTAAGGTTTCCTGAAAAACGGAGGAGGAAAAAAACATGTTTCCTCAATAAAATATGTGAATATCACACAAGCAACTTTTAAAACTAGCTACACTATTGAAGACAATGAGTTAATATCAGTCTTAATAACCACAGGGTGAACTGTACACCAGCTGTCAAAGTTTGATTTAAACATATTGAATGAATGATAACATATCAAGTATTGATATTAACATATCAAAAGTATAGTACATGTAAACTTTGCATCATGCAGAAGTACTACATGATACTTATGAAATCCCTAAAAACAAATGACTATTGATGCTCACAACTTATTACTTCTAATTAACTGAACATGCACGTCTTGTGTGACTGTGGGAAGAATGGAAATCCACGAGGGAAGCTGGGTAATATCCAAACTCCACACAGAAGTAAAAGTTCATTATTCGTCAGTATTGCCGTCATGTCGACCTGCAGTGAATGTTTACAAGTATGCGCTGCATGAGAAACACGTTTCAGCGAGAGTCAAAGCACTAACCCTGCTAAACAAGATGCAGAGGTGTCATAAAGCCCTCTGAATAACAGCTCTCATCCTCCCTCTTCAAAGCAGACGTCTATATGAAGAAAAAGCGACAGTGACAAACATGCACCTCGCAACAGTCCTTTTTATCGTGCTGATGGAATCATGACTGTTAATGTCAGTGATTTCACCTCTTTCTCATTGATCTATTTTCAACTTTGGCCTTGTGAGGTGACAAACATACTTCACGTCTCCCTTTTACTCTTCCAAGTGTGCCGCTGCTGCCTGGAGGCTCTGCCCTGTATTCCTTTATCATTAAAACTAAATTCATTACTTCGGCAAAAGGCCACCGCCTGTTTTCCCTCTGTGTTGCTCCCTGCAGTGGCTTCTGCTGCTGCATGTGACACCAAACAGTTACTTTACAAATGGAGCTAGGCATTCATATAATTAAAACCAAGATGCCAGGACATAATTCTTAATTAAGCACTAATGTGATAAAGTGTGATGGCAGGACAAAACTCTCCTTAAAGGGAAGAGAGGCCTTTGTAATGAGGTGATTAATGGACTTAAGAGGAGAAGAAGATGTAATTGGCTGGTCGTCCCTCCCAGCTGAAATGTGGGATGGAGCGTGCCGTCTGCTGCAGAGGACTCTTTGCAGAACACAGAGTGATGCTGTTTGGCCGTAAGGAAAGGCTTATTCCAGTGAGATCAGTATTCAACAGACAGAACTGTAATATCTAAACAGATAATGGCCTTTTTTTTTTCCATTTTATTTTCAGCCTAATAAGACTTTTAATGCGTGAGCACTTCAGGGTTCAGCAGCTTTTTGGAGGACACGGCATGCTGATCGCAAAGAAAGATCATTTCGGTTAAGTGACAAACAAAGGAGGATATTTAAAAAGGCTCACAGTGAATCAATGCGCTTTTGTGCAGATGCTGTTACCTGCCCTTTAAAACACACAGCTTCGTCACATCACAACCAGCGATAGAAGGAGGATGTTTACACAGACTCACATAACATTCAGCAGAACTGTCACAACCCGTCTACCAACCCACATAGCAGCAAAAATCATTTAATAGACATACTCCTTTTTTTTTTTGCATTCTTCTGTAGTATTCACTACCAATTTAATAGTTTGGATCAGGAACTTAACTCTAGCATTTCCCATCCTGACCCTGGAGCATCCAACCCAAACTTAATTCTGATGTTCCTGTAAACCATTTTCCCCACTTGGAAATGGTGCTCTATGTATACCTTACGTTTCTGCAAACACTTTGTGATGCTCTTGACAATCTCTCAGGCTTCTTTGCACAACCAGCTCTTTGGGTCATGACTGGTGTGGTAGACCACAGCTTTCAATTCAATTCAATTCAATTCAATTCAACTTTATTTATATAGCGTCAAATCACGGCAATGCCATCTCAAGACGCTTTACAGACAGAGGGGAAAACATAATGAAGGCCAATTCACAATAGCCTATATAAGGAAACCAACAGATTGAGTTGAGTCCAACTCAATCTCCCATCCTGAGCAAGCACACTGGCAACAGTGGGAAGGAAAAAACTCCCTTTTAACAGGAAGGAAACCTCCGGCAGAACCCGGCTCAGGACAGGCAGCCATCTGCCTCTGCTGTGTGGGGGGAAGAGGACAGAAAGACAACAGACAACAGGAACTGCATCTCCCGGCCAGGGAGACCTGCTGAGACAGGAGACATACATGTTAATGATGCAACACTGTTATGGAGGGGGGGGGGGGTAAAAGAAAGAGATAAAGAGAAAAAGAAAGAAGCTCAGTGTATCAGGAAATGTCCCTCAGCAGTCTGAACCTATAGCAGCATAACTAAGGGATGCTAACCATCCCTAGCTATAGGACTTATCAAAAAGATAAGTCTTCAGCCTAGTCTTAAAGGTGGGGAGGGTGTCTGCTTCCCTAACACTAACTGGGAGCTTATTCCATAAGAGAGGGGCCTGATAACCAAAGGCTCTGCCTCCTGCTCGGCTCTTTGAGACTCTAGGAACCACAAGTAAGCCTGCAGTCTGCGAACGAAGTACTCTGCTTGGTATATAAGGAACAATGAGGTCTTTGATATATAATGGTGCCTGGTTGTGGAGGGCTTTATATGTAAGGAGAAGGATTTTAAATTCTATTCTAGATTCAACAGGCAGCCAATGAAGAGAGGCTAAAACTGGAGAAATATGATCTCTCATGCTGGTTCTGGTCAGGACTCTGGCTGCAGAATTCTGGATCAGCTGAAGGCTTTTCAGGGCATATTTAGGACAGCCCAGTAATAGAGAGTTACAGTAATCTAGTCTCGAAGTAACAAAAGCGTGAACCAGTTTTTCTGCATCACTCTGAGACAGAATGTCCCTAATTTTTGGCTATATTACGTAAATGAAAGAAGGCTGTTTTAGTAACCTGCTTAATATGTGGGCCAAAGGACAGGTCAGGGTCAAATATTACTCCAAGGTTTCTCACAGTAGCACTGGAAGCTAAAGTAATGCCATCCAGGTTCATTACAAAACCGGAAAATTTAGCTCTGAGTTTTTCAGAGCCAACGAGAATTACTTCAGTCTTATCTGAGTTTAAGAGGAGAAAATTTCTAGACATCCAAGTCTTTATGTCTATGAGACAATTTTGTAGCCTATTGGGCTGATTTGTTTCATCTGGTTTAAAGGATAAGTATATTTGAGTATCATCTGCATAAAAATGAAAGTTTATTCCATGCCGTCTAATAATTTTGCCTAAAGGGAGCATATATAGCGTGAAGAGTATTGGTCCAAGTACAGAACCTTGAGGAACTCCATGACTTACTGTAGTTTGGGAGGAGGACTTGTCATTTACATGAACGAACTGAAGTCTATCAGATAAATATGATTTAAACCAGCTTAACGCTGTACCTGTAATTCCAATCACCTGTTCTAGTCTTTGTAACAGAATGTTATGATCGACTGTATCAAATGCAGCACTAAGATCAAGCAAGATAAGTACGGACACAAGCCCTTTGTCTGAGGCCATAAGAAGGTCATTAGTAACTTTCACCAATGCTGTCTCAGTGCTATGATGAGCTCTAAATCCTGACTGAAACTCCTCGCATAAATTATTTCTGCTCAGGTGGGCATGTAGCTGAGCGGAAACTATTTTCTCCAGAATTTTGGACATAAACGGGAGGTTAGATATAGGTCTATAATTTGCTATCACCTCTGGATCCAGAGATTGCTTTTTAAGTAAAGGCTTGATTACAGCAGTTTTAAATGATTGTGGTACATATCCTGTCACTAAAGACATATTGATAAGACTTAGTAGTGATGTATTAATTAAAGGGAAAATGTCCTTAAAGAGGCTCGTTGGGAGAGGGTCTAAGATACAGGTGGATGGTTTAGATATAGCTATTATTTTAGTTAATTCATAGGGTTGGACAGGACAGAAACTATTTAGACACAAGTCAGATCCTGGTTCTAAGGATGCTTCGGAGACCACAACAATCTCTAATAGTGTCAATTTTATTCCTGAAAAAATACATGAAATCATCACAGCTAAGTGAGAAAGGAATACATGGCTGCACAGCGCTCCGGCTCCTAGTAAGCCTAGCTACAGTGCTGAGTGCTAGAGTGGCTCCATTGACATTTTGTGAAAACCCAATTGAGTTTAGAATAGAGCTAAAGGAAATGTTTAAACTATCATTTTCATCGTCAACATGAATATTAAAATCACCTAGTACAATGACCTTATCAGTAGTCAGCACTAACTCAGACGAGATCAGAGAATTCGGTCAGAAACTCGGAGTAAGGTCCAGGTGGGCGATACACTAATGCTAAAAGGAGCGGTTTCTCTGAATTCCATTTTGGATGAGATAAATTTAATGTCAGGAATTCAAAGGATTTATAGTTAGTTTTGTGCTTAGGATTAATTAAAAATTCTGACTTAAAAATAGCTGCAACACCTCCTCCTCTGCCTGTAGTTCTAGGAATGTGAAAGTTTAAATAGTTAGCTGGCGTAGCTTCATTAATACTAACATAATCCTCTTGCTGTAACCAGGTTTCCGTAAGACAGAATAAATCAATGTGGTGATCACCTATCAATTCATTGACTAATAAAGACTTATTTGGGAGGGATCTAATATTCAGTAGGCCACACTTTATTGTCTTATTTTCAGATTTTATTAGATCCATTGTTTTTATTTTTATGAGGTTATCACGATTAACCCCAGAAGTGTTTTTGTGTTGTTTAATTCTTACTGCTGGGAAGTTGTATAAGGTCGGAATGGGGTTTTGGGTGAGCGGCGGCAGGTGGGAAGCTGCAGAAAAGTGTGTAGGACTACCCTGAGTTGTCAATTTAGCTGACTAATAAAAGAGTCCATATTGCTAGATAAGAGAGCGGCTCCATCCAACATGGGATGGATGCCATCTCTCCTAATAAGACCAGGCTTTCCCCAAAAAGCGCTCCAATTATCTATAAAACCCACATTGTTATTGGGACACCACCTAGACAACCAGCGGTTGAAGGATGACATGCGGCTAAACATGTCATCGCTGATTAAATTTGGCAAGGGACCAGAGAAAACTACTTTGATGGTTCTCTTGCTTTGTGCATGGCTGTTGTGCTGCTGGTAATGCTTGATGGCCGATGCAGTGTTACTGTTACTGCCCTTTTTTAGATTAATAATTTGATTCTTAGTGACCTTGGCATAAATACATTATATATATATATATATCTATCATGATGTTGACATGAAGCCACACTGTTCATCACCTGGATTAACAAGGTGTGTATCGGGTGTTTGAGAGTAATGTACTATTATGAATATATACTTATATTCATATGAGTAAATCCCATTTTTTGTCCTGTCCTATAATGAAATGTTATTCAGCTTTGTACTGGAAAGAGTTTTCACAGAAAATCCAACTCTAACCCTCCCAAATCCAGTCCTTTAAAAGAACAAAGCTGCTTTATGTTGCTGCTGTTTCTCACAGAATATTTTGATGTTTAAATGGATAAAAAGGAAAAAGGCCCACTCTTAGGAACAATGGCAATGCTAAGCTGCAGGATTTGCTGAATTTTACTCACCGTCACATCTGCTTTGATAGTTATATCATGAAAGAATTCTTACCTGTGATGTCTTTAAAGCCGAAGTTTAGGACGCACTCAGCACATCTGGAGAACCATACAATGACTCAGCTTTGCACTTTTTCTTGTTTTACTATTTATAATTACAAACTAATCTTTATGTGACATTTGCATGGGATAGAAATGTTGTGCTTACAGGAGAAAAAGTGCTCGTATATATATGTGTGTATATATGTATGTGTGTGTGTGTGTCATTGGATGTTAGCATGTCATCATTTCTACAGCCACTTAATGAGAGATTAATTAATACTATGATGTATGAAATTAAATTGTAATTTCTAAGGTATGTAAAGCAGCAGTTTAATGGGGATACGATACAAAAGATTTAATAGATAACAATTTAATGTTTGCTGAAATCTAAAATTCAGTCAGCATCATGATTTCAATTTGCTTTAGGATCCACTAATTTCTTTGTAATGATATCACAGGAAATTGATCACTGATTCACATTCATATCAAAATTGCAAAAAGAAACTATCATTTCACATTTTATTACTGAGCTCAGGTATTTAAATTAATCAGTTTATCTGAGTAAAAAAAAAAAAAACATCAAAAATTCAACTTTAATGCATAATATTTATGCAGACAACAGAAGCATATCGTCCTATATTTTCAGACAATTCTGTGCATGAACTAAACATAGCTGTACATTTTGTTTTTCACTTTTAATATGTAGAAAAATCATGAAAACCTTGGAAATATCCCAACTCTGCGGTTTATATGTTGGTCTTAAAAGCTTGTTTAAGTACAGCTGCGGCTGATGGACAAACTAATGAAAATCTCTTTCTAGGAAAGCTGGTTGCCGTCTTTTTCATCTTCATAAAACTCATAGCTTCTCAGTATCTCAAGGACTTTCTCAAAATTTTTGTTTTAATTAATCTCTTCCAAATTATTTTTACTTTCCATTTTTTAAATTAGCAGTTAAAAAAATCTCCCTGAATACACATTTCCTTAAAAAGATTTCATTTCTCACCAAGTCAGCAGATGAACATGTTCCAGAAAAGAGGTAATCATTCAAATAATAACACTCCTTTCCATTATTTAAATTCTGCTTTGTAAATGAATGTAGAAAAACAAACACACACACAAAGACTAATTTCTCTCATAAATGAATTAAAAGCACTAAATGCTTGTAGCCTTTTGGATCACAACTCAGTATTTATGTCTTTTTTTAACCACCAAGTCTCATGTGTAGGTTTCCTCTCTTATTGCTCGTGTTCCAGTGAGTTCCAGTCCTCTGTGTGCAGATACATCGTACTAGGCTGAACTGGAAGTAGCGTGTTAGTTTTGGTCTCAGGCAGAACATAATGTTCCATGAGCTCACATCAGTCAAGTGGACACTCACTGCTGTATCTGTATAATTGCCACAGACCCTCCAATTTACATAAAGATGAGTTCAGCTCCTCTTTTGGCTCTAAGCCACCTCTCTTGGAATTTTTTGACACCCCTTTCACCTTCACACAAACCTTCTCAAAACATCTGCATCTGTTCCTGTGCAGTTAATGCCTGGGAACAGAGCTGCACAGGGAATTCCACACAGAGTAAACCTCGTTGAATGAGCGAATTAATACTTGTGTGTGTGTGTGTGTGTGTGTGTGTGCGTGTATCACACATGTTAACATCTGCAATCTGTGGCCTGCACTGTGCATGCATCTGTCGCTCAGTTTAAAGTTCAACGTTGCAATGCATTAATCCCCTAAATGCAAATTCTCCATCTTTTTTTTTTTTTTTTTTCCCTCAGAACATCGTATTTTAAGGCTCTGACTCCCTTTTGCCTATTTTTGGGATCAGCTCCTCTAATCTGATGCCCCCCCCCCCCTGCCTTTATGTTCAGATACACTAAGGAAAGAAGCAGACAAAATTTGATCATGCATTAGAATCCAGAAAACATCTTCACTACTAAACAGAAATAAACCAGTAAGGACCAGGATCGTTGTGTCTCTTGGACTGCAAACTCACATGGAATGAAAACAACACTGCAGAGCTAAGCAAACCTGTAATCGCTCAGTTTTTTTCCCCCTCTCCTGCAAAGCATGCCAATGCACAGTTCAAATTATACACAGGCTCACACACACGCATGCACACACACATATATTGCAGCACCGTCCCAATACTGGTCATCTCTGCCCACATAGCATCACCAGGGGGCAGTAATAGTCCACATGTCCACACAGTAATACTACAGAGAAAATTAGAATAGAAGATGATTTTAGGGGTAGATGTGGGTGAAAACAGAGTAAGGAGAAATCAGGGATAGTAACATGGTTCATACTACAAGAGTTTTGTTTTGTCATATACAAAACATGCTAATTATGGTAAAATCAATCAATTGTGAAGATATGAACTAGAAAATGAAAAGACTGACTGTGTGCTATAATGTGCAACTGTGGAATAATGTCTGATTTCTTCTAATGAGGTTAATGTACTTAAATGTAAACGAATGAAGGACAGCCATACATTCAAGCTGAAAGCAGTTTTAATGCTGTGTAATGTGTCCATAAAGGACTGTAAGCTGCAGCAACAGTAAAGGTAATTTTATTCACTTGCCTTTACTCCCTTTTGTTTCCTATTATTATAGCATAAAGCAACATTTTTTGTGCTTTCCATGCCACGAGGAAGTAACCTAACTTTGCACATACATTTGAACAAATGTAAATGCTTACAACATCATTAAATCTTTTTATGGAAACCCTGCATTGATTAAACAATGAAACATAAATCCCGATTTAAGTACCAGCATGATGGATGATGATGCTGATGGAAAACCATACATACCACTAAGTTCACCTGGGGAGTTTTTAAGACTAGACTCTAATGATGAGTGAGCAGCAGTGTATGATTCCATCGGAGCCAAAACAAGCCTGATAATCTCAAAGAGATCTGCTTAGAGTTCACCAAACACAGTTTTACATCAGGAATTTTCTCATGCTTGCGTTTGACTGCACCGCATGGCCTTCCCAGTTCCGATTTTTTTTTTTGCCACTGACCACCTAGTGTTTTGCAGTCCCACTTTAAATGGCTGACTGACCTTAAAACATCCATCTGTTTCCCATTTTATCCTCCAAGTTAAAACAAAAACCAAATTTAACAGAGAATTGGGTTTTTTTCTGACATGAACCACAGCATAGTAACCCAAACTATGTGTGACCAGATCCAAATGGGAGAAAAACCTAGTAACTATACAGCAGCACAATGCAACACTGATCACAGTAATGAGCATCTGCAGTAGAAAGAATAGCTTTACATCCTGCTTTGTGTCAGATAGAACATTGTTTCCTCCGTAAATATGATTCATTATAACAAGCGAATGTAAGTCTTTGCTTAATTATTGGACATATCGACATGAAACCCATGGCAGAACAACAAGAGTCACCCAAGGCCCAATAACATACAAATAGCATATGGATGCAGACCCGTAAAACCATTTACAACCAAGCTAATGACATAATGAGGACTTTAGTAATGTTCCAAGCCTCATCCAAACTGAGTAATCAGTCTAGTTTCATTGAAAATGAGGAAATAAGTCTAAAGTACAAACTATACTCCTGAGGAATTGAGTTTAGTTTTTTGTAAACCCCAGGGGAAACAAAACAAAGTATTACAAAAGGATTTGTTTTTCTTATCACATGATTGCAGAAGTAAATTTGCAAAAACGGCAAGACTTGTAACATTAGTGGAGACTTTAGATATGATTTAGACCAATAATGTAAAAATGAGACATATAATTCCTTAACCTAAGCAAATTGTCTAGATGCATAAACATAAATTACATAGTAAAGAAAAATTAAACTGAAATGCAAGTAACATTTAATGTTCTTTTGGGGGGTTTTAGGTCCTGGATGATGGATGTTCACTTCCTCTTTTCCTTCTGATCATGATGGCTTTACCTTTTAAAACTAAATCACCCTGCATGTCTCAGACATGCTTCTTAGCAGGCCCATGATTTGCTGAATGCTTGCGTTTCTCTAAGCATGTTTCCTAATCATCCTGTCACGCAAAAACATACCAGTAAAGCACAAGCAAAAAGAGAAGAGGAAGAGAAAATACAAGAAGAGAAAATCCATTTCTGTGGGGATTGTAGATGACAGAGGGGTATGTTGTGAAGGTCACCGACGTTATGCTCTTCTGATATTTAGGCTTTCAGGGATGAGATCCAATCAGATCGTTCCAAAGCCGTTTTTCCCAAATCCTCATCACATTATGTCGCAGCATAAGCCCTGTTGAATCAGCGGCTATTGGACTAGCAGTAATCAGCTTAGTTTAGCCCCACTGTAAATATGCAAATAGTATTTGATGATTAATTGACCCCAGTTGGCAGTGCAGCCAAGCAGATGGAGGGAGGGAGAGTGCATCGTGGGAGAAAAGAGACAGACAGTATAGAATAAGAGGAATATGTGAGGTATGACAGAAGAAAATCAGAAGGAGTCATGAATGTTAAGTGATTTTCTTTTTATCAATGCAACTGAAAAATACATAGAAGATTCTTTAAAGACTCGTGTGTTGACAGCATATGTTCAAAGCTCAGCTAGTCATTTAGGAATATGAAAGTATAGAATAAATTTAGATTTCACTGTTTAAGAGCACATTAGACTAGACATCCACGTTTTACATTTTTTTGCATTCAAAAACGCATCTGGTGTTGTGCTCTGTGATTGCTGTTTTCCAACTGAGCAACCTGGAATTAAAAATAGAGAGAGCACTTTTCTCCACAGCAGTCAAACAAACTGCAGCAAGCACGGTTCAGCTCAGTTCGACAAGTTGGCGTGCACAAACGAGGACTCTTTATCAGCAAACTCCTCAAAGTGAGGCGAGACATCCGGGGTTGATCTGGTCTCCTGCACTTTTTCTTTGTGTTCATGTAGCTTCAGCTCTACACAGTAAGATGACTCCAACACAAAGGCATGAAATAATCAACATGATCTCAAAGGAATTCAGCGTATTCAAAGTATTTCATTTTAATATGTAAATTATCCACCTCTTTTCTGCAATATTTGATTTAGGTGATGTAAACAATCCATTTTCATTCAAAATAAACCTCTTGCAAAAAGGGTTCCTGGAGGAAAGGAAATCTTCTGGCTTTGAGATCATATTATTATTGCTCTAATACACAGCAAGCCATAAAAACTGGTTCAGGCTAGAGGTGTCTTTTATGAGGAAATGACATTCCTGCTTTGTCAAAGTGGTGCTATTATGGTATTTGGAGTTTTCTGAGCTTTCTACAGTGTTACTGTGTTGAATCCTCATCAGACATGTGAACGACACTGTTTTTTATCACCTAAACGCATGTTTAAGTTTGAGTTTGAGTTCCAGCACGCTCTCTGTTGGGTTTCCATGGCGACGAAAAACGTGTCGTTTTAGAGAGTTTTTTCTACTTGGAAATCCTTGTGACGTCCCGGGGGATAAGGTTCGGTGATTGGTTACCTTCTACTGGTTAACAAGGGCATGTACAAATACATCAGGCAGGTGGAAAACGTCGGATAAAGTTATTTCCAACGATGGCTGGTGAGTTTACCAAAGAGAGACATCCTGCTGCATTCGTTGTTGTGGGTTGTTGTTTTCCACTTTGTTTTCAGGGTCTGATTCAGGTTCCAACATGTAGGGCTGTATGCTATGTGTTGACATTGTATTTTTTTTAAATTTTTTTATTGAGTTCATATTAGCCTAATCCTTCTGTTAATGAGATGTTACAATGATGGCGAAAGCAGGTGCGGTGCGCGCTTCCGATGTAGTGCAGTGGCGGGAGGCGGGGCTTAATGCGGAAGAGTCTCAATCCACTCGTTTTGCCCACAGGCTGATCTGACAGCCTACGGAGAGGGTCAGTCTGAAGTAAATAAAGCCATTTGTGACAATAACTCGATCAATCCCAGCCTTTCTGGTCTCAGAAATAAAAATAAATTAGCCTGAAATGCACATAATAGTTCCACTTTAATTATTTCTCCCATTGAAAATAATAATGATATAAAAAAGTTGTTATCGTCTTATATTTATGTTTTATATATATGGTCACCATTACATTAAAGTATAACATAAAGTTTTGTAGAATGAGTGGTGCAATTTTATCCTGTTGGTATCCACTTTTGTTTCGAGCTGCTTGGAGTGTGTGACTGCACTCTCTCACAGTAATAAAGAAAAAAAAAACTCATAAAGGTGAATAATCAGGTTTACCAACAATGTTTAATACAATGCTTGTTGGTAATATTAAAAAGAGGAAAAATGATAATCCAAAATAAATTTCCCTCACTTTTTGTGCTAAGTTTACATATAAACAAAGACTTTTCCTGATGTTTGCATTTCTAACATATGATCCACATGTCACTCAGTGCTGCACAGCACTGGAAGAGGGAAAGCCAGCTTGCAACAGCGACTGATGGTGTGTTTCAAAGGAACTGAGGGCAAACATTAAAAAAATAAAAATAAAAGTGGAGAGAGAACTGAAGAAATAATGCTGCAGCTATTTTACACACACACACACACACACACACACACTTACACACCAAAGCAAACAAACAGTGCCCCCACCCCTACGGCTCAAATGTCAACAAGGAAAATTGGAAATGAGTAATTCTTTCAGAGTGTGAAATAGATTGCTTCTCATATACGTACGTCCCTGAATATGACAAATTGATTCTTGAGGAAAGGCGAGCAGCAGATCCGCGAGACAACTTTTATTGTATATTTTTTAAATTATGATTACGATTATTTATTTATTTTGTTTTTGCCAAACACGGCTCTCCATTGTAATTGAAGTCCCCTCGCCCGCAGGGGAAGTGTTCCTTTCCCAACCCTCTAATTTGTTCTTTTAGCAGCCTTGATTTTTATTCTGTCAATAAATCGGAGAGCCAGTGAGAGAGAAATGAGGGAGTGATTATTCAATATTAACATGCCAAAGCCGTCTGAGATGTTTCCTTCGATTACAGTATTCATAATGTACCCTGCTGTCATTCCCATGGTGTGTGTGAGTGGATGTATGTGTGTGCATGCAGGCTCAGCTGAGAATGAGGGAAATCAAATTGATTAGACGTCTGTACAAGCCTCTGAAATTGTCTGCTTTCTTTTTGTGTGTGTTTGATTGTCCAATTTTCCACCTTCTCATTTTCTGTTGTGTTTCCATATATCCAATCCCCTCCTGAAAACACAATCAATTCTTTCTGTTTTTCCCTCTCTGCTGTCTGCTTCCACCTTTCCACCCTGCTCTGTGTGTGTGTCTCTGGAGGATTAGGGCTTTATGAAGTTGGAAGTTTGTTGCTCTGTGGATGGATAAAATTGGTTGGCAAAAATAACTCCAAATTGCAGATTCCCTGGCTTCACATTTGTACTCCTCCTGGTTTTTCAGACTTTACTTTTAGTGCTTGTTGTTGTGGGTTAAAAGTTATGATTAAAAAAGGCTGCTCGGGTGTCAAGAAGCCAAGCCCCGGATCTGTCTGCTTTCCATCCACTCCCAGTCTGGCATGTTGGCCATATCACTGGGAGAATCTATCGCCTCCGCCCTGCCACCTCTCATAAAGTCAGCCGACCTGCTTCATTCCCAGTTCATCAAAAACTGCCAGAGATTTTTATTAAATATTGAGGCGTCTAACAGACATTAATGCGGGCTTCTTTGGTGTTTCTTTACTGATTGACTTTTAGTTTTCAGTGTATATTTAACAAATCCCACCACCAACTTTAGTTGTGTTTTTATGTGTGTGCATGTGTCTATGCGTGTGTGAGAGTAGGTGTGTTTCGATTGTTAATTGATATTCCTGTCAATATGTAAACATTCTAGTTTTCATTATAAAATCGTTTTGTGTGTTAAAAGTGCTGTATAAATAAAATAAACTTTGATTTGATTGAGAAAACCTGGTTCAAATGCCATCAGCTTATTTGTTGGACAACTTCACTTGTTCTTACTCACATATATTAGGTCATGACGTGCCCGACCCATCCCATTGGATGCTCAGTAGGCTTCCCCTGTCTTTATGTCAACACAGGAGAAGATATTAATGATTTAAGCAACATTGATGACTTGTCCCGAGTCTTGTTTTTTCTGGTAATACTTCCATTTTCTGGCACTTTTTGTATTCAGATTTAAAGACAAGTGGAGGTTTGCCCTCAGGAGATGACACACAAAGACAGTGACAAAATGATGATGATGATTATGAGTTAAAAGCAACGTTAAAGAGGAGTTATTGTAATGTCCTTCGGTTGCTGTAAGGTTATGTTGGACACACAGCAGTGCGGAACAAGGGGGAAGTTATTATGACCAGATGGTGCTCCTGCTGAGTTCCTACAGTGACATAAATGCTAAATGTTTGAATAGAACAACCTGCATGCCACCTAAATCCATTTCTTATTCAATTACTTACAGATCTACTCCATATCCATTTTCTTCACTCACACTCACCTACAGGATAAATACTGGGTTATTAATTAAAAGTAAATTTTTATTGTGGACATTGAGAGGAAGTCATGTATCAGTCAGGCTAAGTTCACACAGAAAGCCCCCCCAGCCAAGATCCACCCAGGAACCTTCTTGCAGACCTGAGACAGCAGCCTGTCTCAGGTCTAAAGAGAGTTAATTACACTGTTGATGCTCTATGGATTGATTCAACACAGACAGTATGTTATTTTGAAGTTTCATTTTCATGGAAAGAAAGTAAGAACCCATTAGATGATTTAACTGGTAAAATCTGACAATATGGAAACACAAAAAGAGATCTAATTCTTTATTTACTTGTTATACACTCCAAACCTGTCTGAGCTGTCTGCTTTGTAATTATTACCGAAAAAAAGAACACTTATGCTCTGTTCTGTGCTCCCAGCCTGTCTTGCGGGCAGTTCAGTGTCATCTCTCTGGGCCCTGTGGGTTTGCTGACTAGTGGAAGGAGTCATTTCTTCTGGATCTGTTCAGTGTCTCTCAAAATGCATTTGCTTCACCTTCTCTCTTTGCATCCCTGTGTCCTCTCTGATGGTCAGGCTGCCACAAAGCATCCTGGCTAATCCTTCAGACTCACCTCATCACTGTTCTCTCCTTCCCTGTGTTGTCTCAGTCTTTTTACAGGTGACAGAAATGATGATCATTTGCACTTTCTGTGTTTCATGCATCATAACAGCTACTGAACAAACAGAGCCATCTGTAGTTTCAGAGCTAACTCAGCAATATCTAAACTCAGCATCATGCTATGATTTTATCTAACCAGGGCTAGCAAGTGTTTTTATTTGTATAACAGAGAGTAACAAGTGGGAGAGTAGTGGGAATCAAAAATTGGAGCAATTATATATGGACCAGTACATAAAATGGGAAAGTTGATTGTATTGTATTCCAGCATAACCAAACCAGCCATGACAGTGTTGTCAGTTGTAGACAGTAGACTTTTATTTTTAACCACTTTAAAGTTAAGTTTCACTCTCAGAAGCTATTTGATCATCTTATTACAAGCAAACTTATTTAGGTTTATGCACCATGAAAACTAAGCTGGGTTTGGAAGAGATTATAAATTGGTTTCAAATATGATGGTAATTCTCTCTCTCTCTCTCTCTCTCTCTCTCTCTCTCTATATATATATATATATATATATGTAAATATATATATATATATATAAATATGTATATTCCTGAGAGGCACCTGCCTGCAGACCTCCACTGTGAGGTCGCTTCCGGTACAGCTCCACTGTCAGTACGCCTCCACTGTCAGGACGGTCAGAACAGGAAACAATTCAAAATAAAAGCGCAAATCTGTTTATCGTACTTCCGGTTGATACATTTCAAAATATAATCGCAAATGCGCTTTCGTCTAATCACTTGCCTCTCAAATGATTATTAAGTACATGAGAGCTGAAATTCCTTGTCTATTGTAAATATCGTTTTGTTTTAATTTATTTATATTGTAAACGTCAGTTTCTTACTTCCACTTAGGAAGTTACGTTTTTGCCGGTGTGGGTTTGTTTGATTGCAACATAACTCAAAATGTTAACGGCAGATTTCCATGAAATTTCCAAGAGGTCCTGCCTGTAGACCTCCACTGTGAGGTCGCTTCCGGTGCAGGCTCCAATGTCAGGACGCCTCCACTGTCAGGACGGTCATAACAGGAAGTGCAGACTTTTTTTTTTCACCTGCCTGCCGTTTATTTCAGAGGAGACCAGCAAGCCAGGATATCTGTCTCGAATAGCGGTGAGTTGATGATTTTGCGTTTCCACAAAAAGTAAATACTTAGTTTGAAATCTTATTTGATAACATAGATGCTTTAAAATAGAAACGTTAAAGAAGTCATTAATAAGGTGATGCAAATGATGGAATGTTACATGTCGGTGTGGGTTGTCGTTTTGATGCTAAGTGAGCTAACGCCAAAGTTAGCTTTCGGCAATGGCGGTTAGCGTCAAGTCCTTAAATTATATGTGATTATTAACTTTTCGGCGCATCACGTAAAGTAACTGTTCGCATTTGTTTGTATGTAACAATATACATCATTAGGTAATATACGTTAATTTAATTGAAGTTTATATACGATAATATAAACATGCATTTAATATCTTTTGAAGATGCATCATTCGATCGTTTGTGGAAAGCCTGCACTGGAACGCTGCACAACATGCTGCAGTAAGTTCCACTGCCCCTTCTGTCCAGTAAGCATGTTTAAACCAAGCCAACCAGCCAGACTTCAGCGGCATTTGGAGGTCCACATGAAAAATGCTGTTGCATTTAAAGGTAATTTCACTCCATTTTAGATTAAAGTTGTACAGACATGTATATATTTGCGTGTATTTGTGTCTAACCCTCACTCACATTAGTTGTGTGTCATTGTCTAATATAAACATTTTCTGGACCTACTCTTAGATAAGAAGATCTGCCGCTGCAATCTGAACTGCAGGAATGGGGGACATTATCATTGTCCTGTTTGTGACAATACCATAGTTAGAAGGATAGACATGGAAGCACACTTAAAGTCTTGTCCTATACAACAAATGTCCACCTCGGCTACTGCAAAGTCCAAACAGAGTCAGGATTCATCGTTGCCCTCCCAGCAACCGAGTTCATCTGCTGCATCCATTCCTCTACTTCCACCAACTACAATATCCCCATCACCAGACCTTGTTGTGCAAAAAGATACAACCATATGTACTATTCCTTCTGCCCAATCAATTCAAACATCTACCATCCACAGACCACAGTGGAGGTCTGCAGGCAGGACCTCTTGATATTCCTTGGCTGGTTTGGTCAGTGGCCTTTCTGTGTGGAGTTTGCATGTTCTCCCCGTGTATGCATGGGTTCTCTCCGGGTACTCCGGCTTCCTCCCACCATCCAAACACATGCATGATAGGTTAATTGGTCACTCTAAATTGCCCCTAGGAATGAGTGTGAGCGTGAGTAGTTGTTCGTCTCTCTGTGTGGCCCTGCGATGGACTGGCGAGCTGTCCAGGGTGTACCCTGCCTGTCGCCCAAAGCCAGCTGGGATAGGCTCCAGCTTCCCCGCGACCCTGAATTGGAATAAGCGGTTCGGAAAATGAATGAATGAAAATATGTATATATAAAACAAATAATAAAGGTTACCATGTTTTATAGTCTGAAACACCACGATTATTTTACTCTTATAAAGAGAATTAAACAAAGCAGGAAGGTTTAAGTTGCTCACACGACCAAAACAGTAATTTTTTTTTTATAGCTCTCCATGACTATTAATTACCCTAGCCAGTAATCTGGATGAAATTAGTCTATGCATGACAATTAGCTCTACAAACAGAGCGACATCTTTGGTCAAGGCTTCTATCTGGGTCTGAGAAAACACAACTGCACCAAAGCCACAGAGTAAACAATTACGCCGTGCAAAATTAGGGAAGGATACTGAGGATACGCAAAAGCATGAAGTGTTCAATAAATCCTTAACAAAGCTCAGAGTGGGCAACAAAACAATCAGGTAAAAGGTTAATCTGGAACTTCAAGGAGAAAAACCACCAAAGCTAATGAGATACAGAGTGGAAACATCCATAATGTTTATAGCGAACAAAAGACTGAAACACATGAGCCAACAAGCTGCTACAGTTAAAACATTCATCACAGAGAATTTCAAAATGAATAAATAAGTGAGGGATGTATGAGGGTCAGGAGCATCTGTCAGAGAAAAATGGAAGGTGACTCGGAGTTCATAAATTACTGTAATAAAAGCCAGAAAATATTGCTCTTAAAACACAAAGGGATTATGTTTTAAAGAGCTTATCCACCACTTGTTAAGTGGTACGTTAATACTAAAATTTTCATGCAGTTAACAGATACTTTTCAGTTGACAATAAGTATGAAAAACATGCTAATGTAATTTTTATAGATAATATAAGTGACTATGTTGCCTCTACTTACTACTACATAATTCATCAGTGTTTGATATGAACACAGTTGACTCTTCGGAGACTGCTGGATGATCCAGACATTGCTGGGATTTGTGTCGCAGCTGCAAAGCCTCTGTTTCTGTCTGAACAAAGCTAATGAAAGCTCTGAAACAACAAATCAGCAGCAGAGGACAAAAGACAACAGAATGAGTGTTTAGGAGCATGATGTCCAAATGCATTTGTGATAGCAGGTGCAGCAAAAACAAAATATGGCATCGCATGTTGCAGAGATGCTGTCTGAGTGCACAAACCTGTTAGAAGAATTTACTGCTGCTAACTAGAAGTGCAGAAATATAATAAAACATAAAATAAAACTGACAGAGCCGGTTGCTGGCAGACACATCTCGGGGTGAAAATACACGGTCCGTGTCATTTGTGTTCTCCAGTTTGGCTTGTGAAAATCTATCAGTGCTTTTTTTTTTTTCTTTTTTTGCCGACTATAAACTGAAATTCGAAATATACAGTAGCTGATACAAAATTTTTATAAAGTCTTGTAAATGACCAACAATGCTGTCGGATTCTTTTTTCTCTATGTGTGAAAAAAAAACTGTAAATCTAATGCTTCAAATATAGGTACACACACCTATATCTGAAATGCACTTACTGCCGAGTACACACAAAAAAATTATACACATCACTATCTTGCGCCACACTTTCCATAATCCTTCCTGCCAGGGTTCCAGATGGCAGCGGGGTCGTATTTGAAGCTAAAACATTATCTTTCTGCTCATTAACCTTCGACAGGGATTCCATTCCGCCCGGATGATTCCCCCTCCTTCTTCACGTCTTCACCTTCATCTTTTTCCGTCCTCGTTCCTCTCCTCCTTATTTGTCGAGGCACTCACCCGGATGAGACGGAAGCCTTTTAAAATGTCTTGTGATGCTTTATGGTGCCTCTGCTCGGCACTAGGAATTGACTTATCGGACAATTTGTCCAACGAGTTGGTAAGACACTAATGAGATCGTCCGCAGCAAAGTTTTAGGGGTTGAAGTTGTGTGGAGAAGTAAAGGGCTTTTTTTTTTTTCCAGTCGTTTTACTGCTCCACACCACGTGTCTGAACCAATGTTCAACAAGCCGACATGCACAATCCATCATTATTAATAATTCTGTCTAAACTGAGAACAGAAACAGCAGCACACAAAAGATTACTATTCCAGATTTATTCCAGCCTCTGTTTTTTTAGGTTTTCATATTAAAACGCAATATTGTATTTGGTGTTTCATCTTCGTGATTAAATCTGTTGTTGTTGGCCCCTCCAGGCTTGAATAGACTTTTAACCAATCACTAAAGAATCTCGTCATCTTGATGACTAGATTTGTTAGCTCCTTGGAGGGCTACACACAAGTCAATCTGTGTTGACTGAATACCCAGGATCCTTCACTTTGCATATGATGAGACTAACACAGAAAAATATTTCTATGCAAGAGTAAGCAAGACTTTAAAGATTGCAATTAATGGTATTTTTGTTTTATCTCGGCACGCAGTATTTAATTATCAAGCAGTTCAGTTTTAATGCTCTGTGCTTCGAAATAAATGTATTAAACTACATTTTAAAACAGTTTACAGGATGACAAACAACAGCAGAGGATGACAGCAGAAAAATAAATGCATAAAAAAGATATGCCCACATAAATATATATGGTATATTTTTAAGAAGCAGCTAAGAACACTGAACCTGCAGGACAGAAATACAGAGGAATATAACAAACAAACACCACTAACAGCTTTCCTTGCCGCTGTGGCATGGTGTCAGCATCATCCTCATTTTACCTTGTTCTAAATGTGTTTGTGTCACCACAGGTTTATTTTCATCTCCGTCTTCTGTGAAGGACAGAGCAGCAGGGACCGGCTTTCTTACCCTCTAAAAACATCTTTGCATTAAGTGCATCATTTGTGCTCCAGTTGTTTGCATCAATACCTGAGGGTGATCTAATGTTGGTCCCCCTGGCTGCTATGATTGGTCAAACTGGGCTGCAAAATAAGAAAAAATATCCTAACAAACAAACTTTCCTTTCAGCATAATTGGCTGTATTTGGATGATTAAAAAACAGCGAAACAAAGCTGTTGCCGCCGGGTTCAGTAACACAAGCGAATCCTGGTACCTTTGTTATTGAATATCAAGGAGGCAGTTTTAAGCAGGGAGATTTTGTGTATTTCTAATAAATTTTAGTAGCAGCAGATTAAAAACGCATATTGCATTATTTGCCATGGTTAACCTTATTACATATGATTTACATGATAATTATGTACCGGACTTGTGTGGATTTGTGTTGCGATCACAATGAATGGGCTTGAATGGACTATAACTGTAAAGTACCTTGAGATAACTTTGTTGTAATTTGTTGCTATAGAAACAAAGCTGAATTGAACAGAGAATACCACTTGCAATCAGGTCTTCTATGTTAAAGATGTACCACAAAAAATTGACAGATTTCCACTACTGAGAACTAATTCTGCATCTATATTGCATCCTGTACAGTGAGTTCTCTCAAGCCAGCGAAAGACAGTCTTTTTTTCTGTGTCTCGTCGTATCCCTTAGCTGTCTGTGAAACACTTGGAAATGAGGTTTGAACACTATCACTTAAAGAAAAAATATGTAACTTTGCAACTAATTTGGTAAACCACCCAGATGAATGTCTTTGCCCGTTAAATCCTAGCATGACTAAATAAATTTACAAGCAGATTAATGAATCAATGTATTCCTTCAAGTTGAAACAAAAAGTTTCTGCATGTTTTATTTGAGGTGCAAAGTGTTGGTGAAGAACAGCATATTGACAACCTGAGGGTTGAAGTATTGATGTGTGATCACTCAGTGAGTGAAGTGTGACTGTGAATAATCAGCAAAGCACCACCTTCTACCTGCACTGCTTACATGATTGTATGAAAACAGCAAACAGTTGCTTTTTTATTTCATTTCTTTTCCACAGACTGTTTATGTTTTGCTTCATAAAACTGTGGCAGAGCAAGATAAGACTGTATTTTTCAGTTATTGTTAAAACGCAGATAGTATTTATCATTATCACTATCTTTAATGAGAATTGCAATCCAAGTTACATTGAGTTTAAGCATTTTTGGTTTAAGTTTATGGTCAGAAAATTACAAGCTGTAAAATTAGGTTTTTTAGATCTTCACTGATAAATGCTCTGGCATTTTGTAAAATATTTTTCAGCCGTAAATGCAGGAAACATATTTCTGCATACACTTTTGTGCTGTTAGGTGGTGCGGAAAAGCATTGTATGAATATATTAAATTGTATATTCACAGCTGTGATTACTTTTTATTTTCACACATTATAGATGTTATTTGTTATTCCTTGATATTTGTAAATGTGAGCTGCATGCAACTGCAACATGTATTACTTTTATACTGTCTTTCTGTCTTCGTTGGATTTTAGCTCAGCTTTCTCAGTCGTCCCTTGTGTCATATTTGATGAAAAGATTGTGAGACTTGATAAACTGTTGAATCTCTTGTAACTCAAACATAATTGCTGCTGGCTAAATAAAGAGTACGCTGCTGGAGTCAACTCATATTCCAAGTATTTCTCCTGTTGTGAGGTGAGAGCTGCACCAGCGGAAAGCAAGCGCTCGATCAGCGCACACTTGTCATAATGAGTTGTAATTCTCCTCTCAGTGGGGATCTCTCTTTACTGTTTGGATCATTATTTTCCACATAAGTGTTTGCATTATGCTGTTCCCTGCTATCACTGTTGTCAATTTCAGATATCAAGAGACGTTTGCTCAGTAGAGGCAAACACATGAAGATGATTTTCATAAATACACCCAAAGAGCAGGATCTTTATTTATGTCTGTGTCTGTATGTGCTGTGTGTATGATTCTATTTATTTACTTATTTTCTTAAGAAATTCCGTCCATGACACTCACACCGTTCAATTGTCTTGAGAATTTTGTGCATTTGAGCTGATTGCCATGTTGCTGTCATTGACGCGCCACCTTGAAACATCAGATGAGTTGTGTTCTTTGTTAAATGCATGTTGCGTCGACCGGCTAACGCAACAGTGTTCCCTCCTTTCAGTTAGTAATGTGCTTGTTGTACCAGGTTATCGCAGGGATTCTGAAGGCTTATTTGGCAGCAGTGACGTTGGTGATGTTACATCAAAGATGCAACTGACAAAATCTGCTTTTCCATATTGCAACCTTTTTTTTTTTCTCTCTGCCAGAGCAAATCATGAGGGGATGTTTACTGCAATGATTTTACAGGAGCCATCATCTTATAAAAAGCAAAAAACTCTAACCAAGTAGGCTCTAAATGCTTGGTTAGTTTGAAGTGGGTTTAAAGAACGCATTTGAGTGTGACTGCACAATCAGTACACATTCAGACTGACGGTACTTAGATGTGTCTATAACATTATTATTCTCTTGGTGTTGTCCTGAAGTGTAGCTACATTAACTGTAACTTCAGAGTATAACGATTCCTGACAAACTTTGGGTTTTCCAGAGTCACAGGATTTTATAAGACATTTTAATGGCAAATAATGGCTAGAGCCTTGTGTAAATATGTGTTTGGAAATTGCCACCAACAGCATTAAATACATTTGCAAATACTGAAAATCCCATCCGGTCACAGAAATCTGTATTCTTCCATCAACAGCATGCTGCTGAATCCATCGTTGCTCTTTTCAAGTCCAACAGACTCCATTAACAAAAACAAGACTTTGAAATCCCCAAACACAGTAGTTCTTGCTCTGCCACCATCTTGATTAGTTAGTGTGTGTTTCTGTGTGATTTCAATGCGCTACAAAGTGCAAAACAATCACCCCAACATTCAGGGACTATTCTTCAGTTCACCAAGTTTCAACTTTTTATTTCTAGCATGCTCGAGTCCAGAGATGAAATCGGAACAATCTGATCTAAAAAAAAGCAGTAAATCTGAACTGGAATTTCTTGATGTTAGTAAATATGCACAACAGAAACAGAGCTGAATAAACATTACTTTCAACTTGGCAGAAACTTCCTCATTAGAAACATTACTTCATCCCTCGTACCCCTTTAATGTGTCACTTTAACAGTTTATTTTAAATTCCCCCTTTCAGGTGAGGCTTGGAAAGCTTTTGGCATAAGAAACTCTTAATTGGGATTGGTTAAATATGGATTATATAAATATGGACTACCTAACATGCAGGGAAATAAAAATACAAACTGCTCCTGCTCTGATTTGAATAAATGAATCTCCGACCTTTCTACATAAACCATAGGTGGGAAGTGTCAGCCTAGAAACCAAGCAGCTCATCTGACTGACAGACGTGACAGGGGCACAGCTTCTTTACACATGCCAGTATTTGGAGGAGGAACCTACTGGTGTCTGTGGTTACTTGTTATTGCAGCACAGTAAATCCCTCCACCAGGCAGCACTTCTGGCTTTATTGTTGTGTCTCAGGCAACGTGTTTCTGCATTATAAGGGACAGTGGGTACACTACGGACACCAGCCCCACTCTCCATGCTGAAATGGAAAATGCAGGTATAGAATATGAATGGATGGAAGGGAAGATTGCAACATATTAGTAGAAGAAAATAAAGCTTTAAAAAATGCTAACATCACTGTGCTATCATTTAGCATGGTCTGCTAATTACGTGGAAACAGAAAGTGCAGTGAAATATACCTTGTTTTTAGACAGATGTGTTTGAAAAACTAACATGTAATGAATGATTTTTTTAGGTAAAAACTCCAAAGGGATTTTAGAGTTGATGGCATCCAGGAAACATTAGCATCTGTTTGTATGGAAAAATATGATATACAAAAGAAAAAGTAAGAACTTCCCAAACTATTAAACATCATAAATGCAAAGATTTTTTGTTGCGTTTTTCTCCATTCTGATATCTCAGCAGATGCATGACAAGGCTGACCTCCTGGTTACACCAGATAAAAGGTTGGGCATTATCAAATTCAAGAACGGGTTTATCCTTTGGGTACATGTTTCACGTTAAGCCATCCTAATCCCATAATCATTCAGACATTTTCTGTGAAGGTCGGTGAAAAATTCCATAACACTATTTTAATCCAAATCTTTCCATGAAGCAACCTGGCTACCATAAAAAATCATTATGCCTCAAGCCTTTGTCTAGCAGGTTGAGTAAATATCTTTCTGTGCAACATATAGTGACTAGACTGACACTAAGTTTTATTCTTTTATTTTTTTATGCTTTTTGTCATATTAACCACTGCTCTATGCAAGTCCTGTCCCTCTGCTGAAATTCCAATCACATCTCCAGTGGGAATGCTTTAAAAGCTGTAGGGAATGTCTCTCTGGCCTTCAACAAACTAGACACAATTCCAGTCAGTCGAACCTCGGTTGATTGTTCTATTGTTTGTACTGCCTTACGATCACAACAACAACAACAACAAAACGACAATCTCAGCTGCATTTGCTTCAAGTAATCCCCGCCCCCCTCACTCCTTTGCAGGTCGCTGCACACTTGTGGAAGATAACCAATTAGGATGCTGTGTCAATGTGCACATGTAACTTAGCCAGGGAGATGACATTGTTTAAGTATTGTCATTGTTTGGAAAAGAAGAAAAACATCGCAGTGAAGTACAAATTGTGTCTGGCTGATAATAAATGTCTGTGGCAAAGAACTCGACTTCAAATCTCAGGAGGCGCCGCTATGTTAAGCACATCTCCACAATGCTGATGGTGAGGCCCATTAAGAAGCAGAATCTTGCAGTGCAACCCACACAGCCAATGAAATGCATGAGGGTGATCACTTTTAGTAAGAAAGAGACAGTTCGGCTGAAAATGCACCAGAATTACAGCAACACACCATCACGCCTCATTTGGTATTTAAGTTATCTTTCAGGAGATGGAAGTTTAAATGGAACTTTATTCTGAGCCTTTATAACCAAAAAATACCATTAGTGTTGCACTTTAACTCACCCCCTTCCCCCCAGCTCAAAAGTACAAAGAGTCATTGTCGAGGAAGGCTCAAAATAAAAGACGCTGCACTGCACTGATTCACTGATATTAGAGAAGATTTACTTGACAGTTTGACCCAGATTAGTCCCAGTCCAGATAGAAAATACAACTATAAATTTCGAATGTGGAAAAAAAAAAAGAAGAAAATAAAGAGATTTGGAAAGGAAGAAGAAGCAGCAATGTGAAGAGCAGAAATGTGGAAAGCTGGTCAAAAAGCATGCTGATATGACAGGACACTGAAACGAAAGGACAGAAAATCATGTGCCAAAATGACTGAAGCATACCAACAATTACAGTTGCTATTAGGACCTTCAGTACTGATGTCTTTTGGAGTTTAGGAGTTTGTTTTTTTAATAGTTACTGCTTTAATCTCACAAGTTGCTTTGAATGGCTTTTCTTCTCTTTTTATTTTTAATGTAAGACATTAGTTTTATAAGCAAAAGGACCAAACACTGGACACAAACACATGGTCACACACTTCCTACGTCCTGTAATTGGATGGTGATTGATTTTACCCCCTGGTTATTTCAAAAGGATTTTGTGAGTAGCTGTTATTCTGTGGACTCACATCCTAACCAGGCAAAAACAGGGAGGAAAAACACAATTAAAGCTGGTTTTGATGGAAACCGTGGCCTTGCATTATTCAGCAGTCAGCAATGGGCTTTAAACGTGCTGTCCATGTTTACTTACAAGCTCCCCTGCTAGGCTATCTGGGGCTTGACTAGCTTCTTTTTTTTCTTGGAGAAGATACAAAACACAGCTAACCACCAGCATGCACACACCACAGGCAAATAAATGATATTATTACTATTTTTTTAACTAATGTTGAATTGTTCAAATATTGAACATGTTCAAATAAATGATATTCATATTCAAATATAATCATTTTACTGTGGGTATGTACAAAAACAGAGCAGCTAAATTTGTACAACCCTAGAAGATACTGTGCTGATACACTTACATAATAAACAATTTCCTGTGGCCTCTCTTACTTATTGAAGATTTAAAAAATATATTCTTACCAGATTTTAACATTAAGTAAATATAATTGTACTACAACATGTCACTATTTATCTTTTTAAAAACTAAACAAAAAGGCAGAAGCACTATAAAATATTTCGATTCTGACCCACAGATAAATTAATTCTGAAAATGGATTAAACAGATAAATTCTGTCTCTGTTTTCTTTTCATAAATGGATACATACATTCATAAATATGTTCATGTGTTTCATGGAAAAATTGTATAAATACTGCATCTGCAATTGCTAGGCAACCAGGGACCGGAGCAATACGGGTACTTCTCATACACTAGTAGGTTGTCTCATTTCACCAACACTAAGCAGCTTCAGAGTGCACAGACCCTGAATTAAGACACAACTTGTTTCATACACAGCTGAAAGGAAAAATAATCGCAGCAAAGTATAATGGGACTGGGTCAAAGTTTTTGATTAAAACTCTGTTGTACACGTTAATGTTTGTCATATAATCCAATATTGGCCAGGCTTTAGCTGTCATACAGATGGTCGCACATTTGACCGCAGACCTGCAGAGGAGGTCTTAAGTGCTGAATAAATACAGTGTTTTGTGTTGTACGTACACACACACACACACACACACATATATATATATATATATATATATATATATATATATGTATTTACCAGAATCGCCGCTCTGCTGGTAGAAGGCATATATACTTGCTCAGACATTTGTTAGACTCCAATATTATGAAGTGCAAACTATTCAGTTATATGTGATATAAAAATGAAGGCATGACAGTTCTTTGTCTTTTTTTTTTTTGAGAGAATGACCTAATAATACTGCAAGACTTTTTGTTTCCTGCTTTGCAGCAATAAATCCAGGAAAATAACATCTACACACACTCATATCATACAAAGCCAATACTCAGACTGCAGTGCCTAATAGCTGTTATGCTCAGCTAAATGTTTACGGCCAACATTACCCTGGTCTTGTTTGCAAAATTTATAAAAGCCTTCCATTTGCTGTGGTTGTAAAAACCCATTTTCTCTACTGATGAGGTTTTGTTTGTGAGCCATCACTGAAATTGATTCCCCTGCTATCTCTGCCTCTGAGGTTCAGTATGTCAACTAAAACACAGTTTTAGTGTAGCGTTGCACTTAAATATTAATTTAAATTTAGAAAAAAAAATCAACAAATATTTAGTTTTTATGCCAGTACTCAAGAATAAAAAGAATATATGTATATATATGTATATATATATATATATATATATATATATATATATATATATATATATATATATATATATATATATATATATATATATATATATATATATATATGTATGTATATATATATATATATATATATATATATAGCTCCAAACTCCTCACCTCTCCCTGAAAGTCTAAGGCTGAATTCTGCAATTGTGTACAATTTATAGGAAAATGAAAAAAAGGTTTAAATCTTGTGCATTTCAGTTGATGAATTATCAAAAAGTGTGCACTCATATAGTGCCATGGAACATTTTGGATTAAACTGCTCAGCAAATGGCAGTTTCAGCAGTGCAGTGTAGCTTGACATTGGAGACAGATACCACATAACATAATGTGGGCTAAATGTAATGAGGATGAGAGGGGACATTTTTTAAATGTGGAACCAACATGCATAATTACAAAGAGATGGTTTGAAATTCATTTTGTTGTGTCAACAAAATTAGCCAATTTCAGAAGTAACTTTTCTCTGCAGTGCTGTCACTAGACAAATGAATTTTCTGTTAGCTTTTACCAGAGAAGCCAAATACAAACATAACCGGATTCAAAGTGCGTCCTCTTTTGAATGTTAATTTTCCCTGCCTGTTTTTGACTTTTTACAACTAAAGAGAAATAAAGTAAGTCACTGATGCTTTTGCATCAGTCTCTGAAGAAATAAATTTAAAGCTTAACCTTCTCAAGCTTTTTAAAATGATATTTATATTAGAATATTAAAATTTTGTTAACTCTAACTTTACATAAAGTTGTATCATCACTGAGAAAATGATAAATAAATTATTATACAGTACCAGTCAAAAGTTTGTGCACTATTTCCTGTTAATGAGAAAGGGTGCACAAAGTGCCGTAAGGTGACACTGCTCTATAGAGCTGGAGCTGGTGCTGCTGCCACAGGCCAGCACCGTGGCAACAGTGCTAATGGCTCAGACTGATACAGTTCATGGCTGCCTTGTTCTTCCACCACTACAATATCCAGCTTAGAAGATTTTGAAGTGAAAAGGTTTTCCACCTGAAAAGACCCCACTGTGACATAGGTTTTTTGTGAATCTGTATCCCTTCACAATCTTGTTGCGAACTGCTGACTGTCATTGAATAGTGATCACCTCCACACCTCGCAGGCTTTGGCATTTGTCTAAATTTAGTAGTATGGAATACGCAAAATGTATTGTGTGTAGCTACACTTTAATGACTTGTTTGTTCATAAAGTAATTTTTATATAATTTGAAGCTCACTATGTGATTATTTATAATCAAGTAAACACTTGATTGATTAAAAATGAGCAAAATCAGGCTTCATTGCACATCTTTGATATTATTTGTTGCTTTCATTCATACTGTTGTCATTAACGTTAGTTATTTTTCAGTCTTCTGTTTGTGTCCGTTCGCAGAGCGCCTGATAATCTTGACCTTTTATGAGCATTGTTTGGGCATTTAGGGCCAGCTGGTTCATCCTTTCAACTGGCAAAACATTGGTATGATCGAATCTAAATGGAAAGATTTATACAATTCTGTATATACACATTCGTGAGGCTGACGGAGAGTTTTGATAAAACTCTTTCAAGTAAAACTAAACAAATTGGAAAGAAATACAACTATTGGGGAATGAAACCCATTTTCTGCAAAAGACTTTTTAATTTCAGAAAAGACCTTAACTTTAGCTTTAAAATGGAAAACATTTGGAACAGTATGAATGTTGTCCTCAAAGTATATTTTAAGAGCAAACAACAGAGACTGCCTCTAGTGTTTGCTACATATATTAATGGTGTGGGCTCGGATTGCCTATTCCTATTAGTTCCATTCATTACCCACTGGAGGGAGGCCTAATGTATCTTCTCCCCAGCCACCGTCATAAGCCTCAGATTGGTTCTAGGTGGCTGGTGGACTGCAGACTGCAATGGAAGAAACATATTGAGCTTCTCCACAACTTTACTTGTGGTCATTCTGCTAAAGAAGGAAGCTTCTGATTAACTTTCTTTTAGCCTCATTGCTTTGAGTTCCCAACAGGCAGTTTCATTGGGGCTTTACTGTCCCCTGATTCTGTACATTAACATTACTTGACTTGATGAGACGTTCACTGGAGTTCCTGCAAAACTAATTTATGCTAACAGACATCATCATGGATGGAAGCAAAAAAATCCAAAACAAACAACAGCAACCTCCCACAAAATACAAAAATGAAATACTGATATACTTTTAAAAGTGACACAGGAAATGTAACATGATGACTGTGTGCAATGGAAAGATTAACTTCAGTTTAACAACTTCATTACTATGAAACTATGGAGATGAAAGGTTGGCTTCTGTGCCATAATCCCACACACTGTAAATCATTCTTGCAAACACGCACAGTTAACGCACAGTTTTCTGGAGTAACAAAGGATGAACACAATACGCCCTAAAAAATCTGCAGAGACAGATGGTGAGAATTACCACTTAACCTTTCAGGCAGCAGCGTGTTTAAGTTTTCAAGGCATACTGCAAATGAGAAAAAATTGTTGATTATGCTCCAGAGTTTATAATGATGGCAGTAAAATTACTCATCTAATTTCATATTGTGGCATCACTGGTTGGAAGTCATATTGTATTCCGTAGCTTTCACTATCTCACAATTTCACGACTTTGAAAGGGACACATGAAGGGTTAAACTGTACAATGGTAGAAAAACTATCATACATTTTGCAGATAACCCCAATGAAAAAACATTTTTCCACTAAGTAAAGTAATATAGTAACTGCTTATATTTTTAATTTGTTTATTTGTATATTTGTAAGTTGAAAAGCAGAGTGGCAAAACACATGTTTTAAAACATATTTTTGCAACAGTTTGTGTGTGGAATTAAATGCAAACATGTGAGAAACTGTTTGCAAGAGAAGCTTTAGATTTCCTGCCTTTGGTCAGCCATCTGACTGCATACATCCTCTTGTAACAACATAATATACACCAAAAAACAATTAAACGCCCCTGGGCAGTGGGTGCAACAGAGGTGTGTGCCTTTCTGTAGGGTTTCACCATTCTCCTGACAGCTAATGGTGTCAGCTTTAATTGGAACAAGCACTACGTAATGGAGCGTGTCAGATGGCTTCCAGTCAGCCTGAGAGGACGTATAGCTTCCAGGTTTCTCTGTGGGTGGAAGGTTAGAAAAAGAAGGAATTAAAAAGAAACAAATAAAAAAATAAGAGATGCAAACAGAAAGAAGTGGGAAAAACGGAAAAAAATTTGTAAATCAAAGATGACATGAATAGCATTTGTATTCTGTAGGTTTATAAAGGCAACAATCCGCAGTCATTCTGGTGGTTCTGATTTTTTGTGAATAGGACAATATAGATTTCTTAATTGTGAGTTTCTAATCTCATGTAAAAGAAATTTTTGTATAAAAAATTTAGCACTGATCCATATGTTAACATACTCAAGTGTTTTATTTTACGATTGTAATCCATATAATTTATTAAGAAATTAATTCACATATGCAGTAATAACCTGTTCATACACATGTATAAGAACATATAATATATAGTATTAAAGCAGAACATGCAGGAATATGTTTCTTTTTAAAAAAAATAGTAATCACCAAACGTGATTGTGTAAATGGGCGGCAGGTGTAAACATGTTGGAACCTCCCCATTAAAGGGTTTTGTGCATTTTGTCATATTCAGCGAGTTTGGAGAGAAAGTGGAAAAAGAAATTTCACCCCGGAACTGGAGGTGTTGGTGAAATAAATACTTCAATGACCTGCAGCAATGCAATTTGCATGCTACAATCAAACACATACACATACACAAAACAATCTGTGAGAGCAAATTCATTAAATATGAAAATAAAATAAATAAATATATATTCAAAAGAATTACACACTGACCCAAGATATTTATCTAAATTTCTGTACCTATACTGTCTCTGTCGCATTTTGATGTCTCCTTCTTGTGACAATAACCACGGCCGTGCATAATAATAATGCATAGAGACTGTTTTGAAATGTATTCAAAATAAGCACAGTACTTTTTAACAAAATTGCTCTCAGGATTGATAGATCACATTGCAGGTGCTAATTGCAAATATTTACATTTTCTCCTCACATCACATGCAGAATAAAGTGTGATTGGCCCATATTGCATATTCATTGCAGCAGAAGTAGCAACTGCATGCAGATTAGCTATTTTACACCTTTGAAAGACATGACACTGAGGGTATGTTGTTAATAAATAAGATTGAACTTTTTTTTTTCCATTTTAATCAGTTTGCAGATGTTTTAGTAAATGCAAACATTTAGTAGATCCAGCCCTTTGAGTGTATTTAACATTTTTGGAAAATGTAACTCTTTTTTTCAAAGGAAAAACATTTTTTACCCAACAGTTTGAAACAAAAAAAATTCAACAGCAACTTTGAGTGGAAAATATAATCTTAATTATTGGTTATATCCTTGGAGGGAAATGGGGCCCACACTTAAAACGAAAAACTATAAAAAAGAAAATATTCTTTATTGCTGAATAAGCTTTTCTTTCAGGTCTTTGAGGTTGGATTGCAATGATGGAAAATACAGGCTTTCCAATCAAACTATTAATGTTTTGAATAATTCTGGACATTTTTGTTGAAGCAAAAAGTATTGGAAAACATTTTTTACCAATCATATTATTCCAAGGTCATAGATGTTTGCAGACATATAGAATGTGGTGGCCTAATCTTTTTACACGCTTGTACTTCAAGCCATTCATTCTTGAGAATTTCCTCACATCCAACATGCATAAATTCATTTGAATAATTTGAACTTGATTTAAAGTTAGAAATGATAGATCAAAGCAAAAAAATGTGGCGGCATTGATTTCAGTTCATGTGTAACTTATGAAGTTAATTCCTGGTGGGATGGATGCTGCGCTCTTGCGTCAGTAAGAGTGATGAAAATAGTTGGCAAACAGTGGAATGAGCAAAAAAAGAATTCTTGCAAATGACTAAATCATGATCACAATCAGGCACAAGCCATTTTCTTGTACTGCAACTGAGGTAATAAAACTATTAAGTGAATCTGTTAGTTATTCATCTTTAACTATAATTCTCTTCAGCAGAAGTGATACTGCTCTATGCTAATCTCTATGAAGTTTAGGTTGTCAGAGAGATTATAAGGGGGCCATTTGATATCACTTTAATGTTAGCACTTCCACATTTCCCAGTACCCTTTTAGATAGAAAAATTTTGAGCATTTATAGTATCTTTAATTCAGGGCTGCAACATAAGCTATGATCAATGCTGCAAAGTGAGTGACAATGCAGTTTCTAGTATATTGCTAGCAGTCTACACACAGCGATGGCACAACTAAAACGATGTGGCAGAAATATTACCCTTGTGTTAACTGCTAATCATGTCATTAAATTTAAATTTCATTTAAAAATGCTAATTACAAGAACTAATGATGCAAAATTTATTGAAATCTTGATTTTATGGGATGATGAAGTAATACAAAATCAAACACAATCTCAAGGAGAATTTTAATTCTTGTAAATTAAACATCTGCAAGAAGCAATAAAGGCAAAAAAGTGATTGATGATAAATAAAAGATATAAAGCATGAAAGATAACAGTATAAACCATCTAGCTTTGTTGGTATTAATCAGCCAGAACTGACGTAGAACATGAGAAATAAAACAAAACAAAACAAAACAAAAAAAAAAAAAAAGGGGGGGGATGTTTTCTTGTTTTTGTTTTTTGTTTTTTTTTTTATATTTCCTGCCATCCATTGTCTGCTCTGCTTTCTTGCTCCCTTGGCAAAAACAGCCATTTAGCCTCTGTGTCTCCTGTTTATTGAGCCAGTGAGAGTTTGCTCTGCTGCACTGCTCTGGGAATAACTCCTAACATGGACCTTAACACCTGGGTCTGCCATTGCAGAGCACAGTCAGTTAAGATCAAAGCTATATATATATATATATATATATATATATATATATATATATATATATATATATATATATATATATATATATATATACACACACTATTCACAAAAAGTTACGGATATTCAGCTTTTGGGTGAAATTTCACAACAAGCCTAAAATGCATTCAAACCTGTACAGGTGAACTTAATGTGATCTTCTCTTAGCTTTTAAATGCACATGTCCAACTGTTAAATGTTTCAATAAATTTTGCACAAGTTGCTGTTCTCCAACAAGGAGCTTAACGGCAAAAATCACGGCAGATGTGTGATCCTTGAATTGACCAATAAATGTCCTGGTTCAATTAGAGCTGGTGTTTAAACAGTTGTCCTCATCATGCTGTTCACATTTTGACATCATGAGACCAAGACGACACCTAACAATGGAACCACAGTCCCTTGCCATTGCGATGCTTCAAACAGGACGTTCTCAGACAGAAGTGGCCACTGAGCTTGGAGTGTCACAGAGTGTCATCAGCAGGTTGCAACAGAGATATCGAGAGACTGGAAGAGTCACAGAAAGGCCTAGAAGTGGACGTCCTTTGGCCACATCCCGTGCTGATGACCGCTACATTGTGAACACTGCCCTGAGAAACCGGATGATGAATGCCACTCAACTCCAGGCAAGTTTAAGAGAGGTGAGAGGCACCCAAGTGTCACGTCAGACCATTTGAAACCGTTTCCATCAGCGTGGTCTGCGTGCTAGACGACCTGCACGGGTACCTGACCACACCACCAGGCACAGGCATCATCGTCTTGCATGGGCCAGGGAGCATTTACGCTGGACGAGGAACCAGTGGGCCTCAGTGCTGTTCTCTGATGAAAGTCGATTCACACTGAGCAGAAATGATGGCCGGCAACGATGTTGGAGACGTCAGGGAGAGCGCTATGCATCAGCCACTGTTGTCACCAGGCGAGCTTTTGGTGGTGGCGGTGTTACAGTGTGGGCAGGGGTGTCCACTTGGTACTGAACTGCCCTACACTTTGTGAATGGTACAGTGACATGCCCATACTACCTGAATAACATCATTAATCCAGTGATTGTGCCCCTACATGAACAGCACAGGCCTAATTTCATCTTCATGGACGACAATGCTCCTGCTCATCGAGGCCACATCATCAGGGAACGGCTGTTGGAGACTGGTGTACCTCAAATGGAATGGCCTGCACTCTCTCCAGACCTGAATCCCATTGAAAACCTGTGGGATCAGCTGAGCCGTCATGTAGAGGCTCGAAACCCTGCACCCCAGAACCTCAATGACCTGAGGGCTGCCCTTCAAGAAGAGTGGGATGCCATGCCTCAGCAGGCAATAAGTTGCCTTGTTAACAGCATGAGACGTCGTTGTCAAGCTGTAATTGATGCTCAAGGGCACATGACGAGATATTGAGACGTTCAAATTTTTTGTTGTGGTGTAACTACCATTGTTGTTACCTTTTGTGTTGAATGAATTTTTTGAGATGAGGAAATCAGTAGTGCATCCTTCTACTTAAATGTCTTACTTTTATGATATTATATCACTGTAGCATGAACATATTGCATTTTCCATAAATTTCACCTGAAAGCCAAATATTCCTAACTTTTTGTGAGTAGTATATATATATATATATATATATATATATATATATATATATATATATATGTATACATGCATGTGTGTGTGTATGTGTGTGTGGCTAACAATTATAATTTTATCAGCCAGATTGCATTTTGGGGATGAAGACAGTTTTGCTGAGATGGAAAAGAGGATGAGTAGAACATACAATACCTGTGAGAAGTTGCACATTATATCCAAGAGAATATTGTGTTCAAACGTTTTTCTGGTACTGTATCTGTTTACTATATTCCATGCATTTAGTGGTTGTACATATGAATCATGTAGATGAACAGATGAAGGTAAGATCTGAGTTACCAGCTTGTGTGGGTGTTTGGAAAAGGGAAGTGTGACTTTGGGGTAAGGAAGGGGACAGCAGGAAAAGTGAGAGTTTTTGTTACTTCATGCTGGGATGAACTCTGATGTTGTCTATAGACTGACACTACAGCAAAGAGTCAAATGAAAAAGAATCTGATCATAAAAAAGCTCCATTTATATTATGTAATGTAGCATTAGTCTGCCTTGAGAATGATTTTTTTTGCCACTGCAAAATACTTTTAAATCTGGGCCAACCTCAAATTGAATTATTGAAGGCTGAAGTTGGTGCTCCAAATTGTTTTATTATACAAAAGAAAACCACTCCTAAAGAAGTCGAGCAAAGTTACTTTTTGTTTGAAATTAGATGTGCACACAGTCATTTAGCCTATTGTATATTCATAAGGTCATTGTCTAACAACGCTGATGATGTGGTTGTCATTAGTTTAGGCACAAAAGCAATGTGTGACTGCCTTGAAGATCTGCCACAGATGACCTTTTTGTGCTTCTGATTAGTTTTTTATGACTCTGTGTGAGGAGGTGCTCAGATGAGTCAATGTGTGTGCCTTTATATTCCAAGCCAAGCTGTTAAGGAGTAGAAGATAAGATGTGCAGATACATCAATAGGAAGGTTTCTCCTTTTTCACATACAAATTTATTATACTAAAAAAACATGTACTGCATTTTAAAAAAATACCTCAACTCTTCTAACAATGTAAGTTGCACCAACCTCTCATTATTTACTAACTTAGACTCAAAGTAAAGCAAATTTAGAGATATATACGGTGACCAGAAAGGTCATTGGGACCATTTTAAATCATCAACATAGAAACTATCTTGCATATACAAAACAAAAATTCAATGCTGACATGCTTTTACAACGGGCTAAATAGCTTTACATTACAGAAAAAAGAAAATAAAAACAACTGTACAAGATGTGAAACACTTTTCACGTTTGTATTTTACAACACCTGTCATAAATTAAGAAACCTTTCTTTACCTATCTAAACCTATCTTTAAACGTTCGTGAAGCCATTTTACACACGGATGGATTCAAATCAGGGAGCTCCTACTTCAACATTAAAATTTTTCTGTTTGTCAAACATTTATTGCTCTAATAATTTGACAATGAAGTCAGATAATTCATCAGATAATTGTCTGATAAATTGATACATTCTAGGCATTATAAAGGATAAATAAATGTATCTAAATACATGATTAATAATGACTGGCAAAAAAAACAGTAAAAATATGAAAAGAATGTAGAAAAAGTAAGTTTATTTATACACACATCAACTCTTAAATGTCAGAAAAGAGTGAAGTCCTGAATGTCTGACAGAGCAACACTGGGAGTCGTGTTAATCAGAGAACAACATAAAGTCACAATCTGGTGGAGGCAAATGACATTCTCATCTGCAAATTTGGTTTTAACTTGACTGGTGTCTCTGCTATTAAAATCCTGTGCTTATTACATCTGTAGCCAGATGCAGTTCATGAATTTTCCAGTGTACCACTTGACCTGTTTTCTCACCATCCCATTCATAGTTCATAGTTGGAAATGCAGCCATCTCTTTGCCACTTCTGCGTACACAATGTCCAAACTATCCCATATATCCAAACCTCTGTTACCCAAAGGTCCATCACCTGGAAAAGTTTATGCACAAGTCTACTGTTCTCTGTGATGTGTTTATACAACATACTCAGTGCACAAAGACATTGGATAAAAAGCAGCTGCTTACTTTCCAGACCACAGATATACCCAACATAGTGACTACTTACATAGTGACTTACAATTCTGAGCAATAATGATGATTGGGGGGCATTGTCCATGGCACACACTGCTACTGCTACAAGACCCAAAATGTCCTGTAGAAAGTCTCCAGAGCATGAGCAGTTAACTTTATAAGAGTCAAATGGTTAAATATTTAAATCGAATCACCCCTAGTTCAGGTTTTATCTTCAGGAGTTAATCCATGATTAACAACACATTTCGTGTTCATTCCATCATGATTATACTATTATGTGGAAAGGTTAAAACCTAGAGTTAGGCATGTTCATCTTCCAAAGGCCTCATAAGTTGCATATTTCTAATATGCAGGTCTGTATTTAGAAATGACAATGTACAAATATTGTGTGGCATGGGAATAAAACAAGTAGTGTTTAGTGAATCCAATCTGGCTTGTTTAGGTTAATAGACAAAGATGAAATGTGTCGTGATGAAAAGTTGTTCATGTAAAAACATTTTTACATTTTCAAACAAGAAAATTCAGACATTTCACATAAAAATACAACATAAACAAAAATAACAAATACAAATTTTTCATAAAGATAAAAAAAGAATAGGATTAAAATAAAATAATGGCTGATAAGTGATAAAACAGTGAGAGAGTGGACAGTATACTCACCAGGCTGATGAGAAAATAAATAACAGGTGTGATGGAAGTGGCCAGATCTGGTGAGTGGAAGAGGATTGGAAACCTCAGAGTATCCAGTGGATACACTGAGAAATGACAAGAGAGTTGAATGATAATTCATATATGAAGGGAACAGAGGAAAGGAGGCCATGGCATGTGTCAGAATGACAAAACTTTGATACGCAGGAACAACACCTTTGCTGCATGTGAGAGAAATGAGCTGCAGTAATCTGGGTCATGTGCTGAAAAAACAGTTTTCTCTCAGCCTACTGAAAAAATATACATAGTCATTTTACATCTTTTGAAAATTTTAAACATACATGATACATAATATCTACTGATAAAAAACTCACATACCACATACATAATATGTGGTTAGTGTTTCATATGTTGATATGTTATATTTTTAAAAGCATGCAGTGTCTACATGCCTAATTTACTAGCAACTAGGCTGATATCTAATGCCAAACTATGGAATTGATCCTTTTTTTTCCAGACCCAAACCACCATCATTGACCCCTTGAAGTAAGGGGTCAAAGGAGATTAGGCAGGCTTGTTGGAGACAATAGAAAGACAACAGTAACTCAATAACCACTGTTCCAAGTAGGGTATGGACAACCCATGTCTGAATGCTCAGCACTTTCAAGCAGAAGCAGATGGGCTACAGTAGCAGAAAATTGCCTGAGATACCTCTCCTGGAGCTAAAAACAGGAGTCTAGAATAAAAAAAAAACAAAAAACAGGAGGATAGAAAATTAGGAAAATATTGCCTGGACTTATTAGTCTCAATTTACATAATGGGGGTACATTGTTTTGTAAGCAACATGAAAGCATGGATCCATCCATCCTTTTTTATTTTTTATTTTTGCTCTTTAACTTAGCTTATTAATGCCAGATTATAACATATTTATTTATTAGGTTCCCCTCTAATTAAAACCCAGAAAGCACATCCTTTCTTCAAATTTGTAAACAAAAACCAAACATGGATATTATAGCAGGTACATGCAGAGATTTAACCAAATAAATAAATGCCACCAAATGAGCCCATATTTATATGTACACAAGAGTACAAAAAAGTTGGGTATGCTGAGCAGCATCCACTGATGCTGTTGAAAAATAAGTGCTTTACTAATACGTATTGTCAGAATTAGGCAGAGCACTTACGTTCGTGCAAGGAAGACAAGGACTTTTAATTGTAGACCCTATAGTTGCACGTCTGCTACCACTGTATAAAGTTTGCTGTAAAAACAGTGTGTGTGTGTGTGTGTGTATAGCTGTGTATGTTGTACATGTGTTGAAACATGCATGGGCATGTCCAGATGCTTGGGTGTGAGACCAATATATAACCATGCACTCTATGTGTGATTGAAGTGGGAACTGTCAGGATTAAGTGCAAACAAAAGCAGATCCTTCTATCTCGCCTCTTCTGTTTCCTATATTAGTTTTGCTTCTTTTAATGGTCTTTGTTTTCACTTTTTCTTTTTTTTTCTTTCTACTTGCAATTTGGTGTTTCTCTCAGCAGCCTTTTTCTCATTTCTGGATGAGACAATCTACTTAATCGAACACATGGCACTCACTTTTGCAGCAAACATTAACGAATAACTGATCACATAAAAATAGCTTACATTGCTCCCCCCAGCTCAATCAAAGTGGTATTATCAACTAGTAGAGACATTTGCTTTCCCACCCTGTTGGCAGCTGTGGCACAGTACCAGAAGACTTCACACTTGATGTGTTAACAAGTAGAAAGCTGTGATGCTGGGTGAGGTCAAATGCCTATAAGAGGTTACTGGTTATTGTTGACTTCACAGTGGTCAGTGCAGTTGCAGACCAACTCAAAATTATTGCCACCTCTCAACTCAAAGTATAAAAGAAAATAGCACAGTTTCAACACCAAATGCTAATGTAACATGTTCATTGTGTTTATGCTGAAAACATCTTTCAACATCTTGGAACTTTCTGGGATGATGCTTTATGCTCCACTGTTGTGACTGAAATGAGCCCATAACAACAACAACAACAACAAAACAAATAGAATAAACAAAAAAAACCCCCTCTTTGTTTTTCTTTTCTTTTTGTTTTATTGCTGTGAAACACGGTGGAAGTTGTATCATAATGTGGTACTGCATTGTGTGTCTGGTGGAGTTTTTAAAAGTAATGAAGGGAAAAATGAAGAAAGAAGATTACTACACCATCTGAAAGTTGAATATGGTAGGGATACACAACTAGGTTTAATGCAATATGTAAACATGTACTTTTACTGTACACATGTACTGTTACATGTACATGTGTAAAAGACAGCACAACAAAATAGTAAAATAAAGTGTACTTATTATTATTTTATTATTTTACCGCTATTATTCTGATATCACTCTGCACTTTATCTAATTGTTTTGAAGTGCTTATAATATACATTCATAAATATATATATATATATATATATATATATATATATATATATATATATGTATATATATATATATATATATATGTATATATATATATATATATATATATATATATATATATACATATATATATATATATATGTATATATATATATATATATATATATATATATATATGTATATATATATATATATATATGTATATTATATATATATATATATATATATATATATATATATATATATATATATATATATATATATATATATATATGTCTTTTGGGGTATGTCTCTACCAGCTTTGTACATCTAGACACGGAGCTATTTGTCCATTCTTCTTTGCAAAACAGCTCAAGCTCCATCAGGTTAGCTGGAGAGCGTTTGTGAACAACAGTTTTCAGATCTTGCCACAGATCCTCGATGGGATTTTGGTCTGGACTATGATTGGGCCTTTCTAACATATGAATATGTTTTGTTTTAAACCATTCCATTGTAGCCCTGGCTTTATGTTTAGGGTTGTTGTCCTGTTACAAGGTGAACCTCCGCCCCAGTCGCAAGTCTTCTGCAGACTCAAACAGGTTTTCTTCCAAAATTGTCCACTATTTGGCTCCATCCATCTTCCCATCAACTCTGACCAACTTCCCTGTCCATGCAGAAGAGAAACACCCCCAGAGCATAATGATACCACCACCATGTTTGACAGTGGGGATGGTGTGTTCTGGGTGATGTGCACTGTTTGGTTTCCGTTACACATAATATTTTGCATTAAGGTAAAAAAAGTTCAAGTTTGGTCTCATCTGACCAGAGCGCCTTCTTCTACATGTTTGCTGTGTCTCCCACGTGGCTTCTGGCAAACTGCAAATGGGACTTCTTATGGTTTTCTTTTCACAATGGCTTTCTTCTTGCCACTCCTCAAAAGCCAGGTTTAGGGAGTGCACACCCAATAATTGTCCTGTGGGCAGATTCCACTTACCTGAGCTGTGGATCTACCTGTGGACCATCCTAGAGTCACCATGGGGCACTTGGCTGCATCACCTGACAGTGCTCTCCTTGTTTGGCCTGTAAGTTTGTGTGGACGGCCGAGTCTTGGTAGGTTTGCAGTTGTGGTGTACTCGTTCCATTTCCAACGGATTGAACAGTGCTCCCAGAGATGTTCAAAGCTTTAGAAATCTTTTTTATCATCTAACCCTGCTTTGAACTTCTCCACAACTTTCTCTCTGACCTGTCTGGTGTGTATCTTGAACTTCATGGTCTCTTTGCTCCTTAACATTCTCTCAACAAACCTCTGAGGCTGTCAAGGAACAGCTGTGTTTGTACTGAGATTAGATTACACACAGACATACTTGGCCTGAATACTTTTGCACACTGCACTTTTCAGTTTGAAGTTTTAATGTGTAATTTTCATTGTGCTTCACAATTGTGTGAGACTTTGTGTTGGTCTTTCACATGAAATTCCAATAAAATATATTTGTTTGTGGTGTGTAATGTGTCAAAATGTGGAAAATTTCAAGGGACATGAATATTTATGCAAGCCACTGTACATAATCACATGCATGTAACCATAACATGTGCATACATTTACAGTTGTGCATAGTCAAACATGTGTGCATATACTCACATATATTCATATTTGTTTCCAAGTATAGCTTTATGTAAAAGTTAAGTTGAGTTGAGAAAGGTGGCCTAAAATTGACAAGCAAAGAGTGAAACCTACCTAAAAAAAAAACAAAAAAAAAAAAAACATAAAAATAATAAAAGCTGTTATCATTGCAGAAGGTTCTGCCTCCAAACATGTAGGAATCCCAATATCTATTATCAGAATAGGCAGTTTGTAACTTTAGGATCAAAAGAATTGTAAAATTGTCAAATGAAATTCAATTTAATTTGATAAAATGTATTTGTGAGGGAAGCAATTTAAATATTAAATTTCACTGCACAACTTTAAATAATTATAACATGGCATTTATCGGTTCTCCTTCTTCTTTCTCAGCCACATCTTCCACATGTAGTCACGATCTGTCTCACATTCACAGTCACCGTCCTCTCCATCTGCCATCCCCCTCTCTTTTAGCCTGTGTTGCTTCTGTTTCTCACCTCTTCTCTATCTGTCTTCACCTCCTTTCCACTCTTCTTCTCTCTACTCTCTTCTCACAGACAGCCCTCATTAACTGCAGAAGCCTCTATTTGCTCCCTGTTTGCAGCCAATGGGCCATTATTCTGTTGCATGCAGGGCAATAAATCGAATCAGGCAGGAGCCCAAGCGCCATGTCGGCCAATCGGGACAATTTGTTATGGTTTGGTGAGCATTGTGGATTCTAAAGCAGTAGTCACGTTGCTCAGTCCAGTAAGGATGAATGTAATCTAGCCTCAGTGATTCCCTGATGAAGGGTTTGTTTTTAAAGGAACTCTGTTAAGGTTGAACTAGTTATAATTGCCTTGGAATATCTTAACGATACATTTAAATAGATGGCAGAAGTCCGACACCGTTTCATTGAACTTTTTCTTGTTCTGTAAACTCATGAAACATCTTTCAAATCCCACTTTGCAAGTAAAGGCTTTGGAAGCGGATCATCAGTCATTCAGGGCTGAAAAGCACCAAAACAACAACAAAACAGTCACTGACAAAGTTTATTGACGTTTTTATTTTGAGACTTGCCATCGCCAGTATAAACCAAGGCAAACCCGTGAATGGGACGGCGTTCACAAAAACTCTGACGTCCCGACACTGGCTGCTGCCCACAAGCATACTGGGTACTTGAAGATATTTCAGTTCTGAAGAAAAACTTTTCAAACATGTTTCGCTTTCACTGCTATTTGGGGCTGCCAGTGTGTGAAGTCATGCAGCTTTAATGATCCCTGTGGGGAAACCGCTGTTGCAGCAGCAAGTGGTAACAAGAAAGTGCAGCTAAGAAGAGAAGGGCATTAGATATGGAAAGAGAAAATGGGTGTTATGAGCGCAGCACTTTTGCCTTTCTAACAGTCACTCACATGAAGTAGAAAAAAACAGTCAAATAAGATCCTAAAATTGGGTTAGCATTCACATGATGAAGCAGAATCACTGAAGAACTTATCAAAACAAAAGCCACGTGTGAAGCTATAGGTGCCTCATCAAAATGTGAACATTATTAAATCATGAATAACAACATGCAGTTTAAATGTATAAAAGAGAATACAAAAAGCACGAAATGGGACTGTGTGGAAAATGTTGCCCAGACTGAGGATGTGTAGACACATGCATCATTCTTATGAATCATAATTCACAAAATCTTATAATGAGGGTTACTCTAATTTACATTAATTTAACATTTAAATAGACATTTAACATGCATGCATACTGTGTGCATCTCAGGGGAGATAATTAGGTGTCTTAAGCTGCGCAAGTTATTGTCGTAATATTCTGAAAGCACACAAAATATTAAAAATTAGGAAAAGCTAAGGGAAGGATATATTATCATTTAATGTACTGAGACACTAGCTGGTTATAAAGTGCACTGCTATAGGTGGTGTTTTACTGTGTGTTTATTCCTTCAAATTGTTCATCTCTATACAGGAAGATAATCACAACACATGCATAGTTTATGCAGCTGGTTAAAAGAAGAAGAAAAAGGCAGCCTTTTCCTCAGGATTAAGGCAAACATGCATGCATTTTTCTTTTCTGATCATTTTCCTGCTAAGGGTTGATGTGACCTTTTAGGGCTGTATAAGAAAACAGTGTGAAATTTACAAAGATGCTACAACCACTCTAGATTAATTTCTATCCATACTCTGTTCCTCTGCAATGTTGAATGATGGTATAATTATGACTGCAGTGCTACAGATTGTGGGCAATAATTAATTATTGGGATGTATACAGTATGTCTATAAAAATGTGCATAATTTGGAACTGTGCTTCTGCATTTGGGAGAAATTAGAAATCTTCACGAGTGTGCTGAGGAACTGAATAGTTCATGCACAGCATGTGTGTATGATGTTTTTATGATAGACATTTGATCTGTTTTTGAGCTCTGTGTGTGTTGGAATTTGCTTTTAGGTATGTGAATGTGAGTTAGGACTAACTAAAGTTACACAACAGCAGAGTGATGCTGAAGATAAATTACTGAAATTGAGTGAAGAAAAAAAAAGGATTGTGTTTGAAATTTTAAATATTCCTTTTCTGCTCTACTCACGTGTCTAGTAAGAATAAAAACCAGTCTGTGCTGCACTGTGCTGTTGTCTGCTACTGTTCGTCGTTCACATTTCAGAGCTAAACAGTGTGTCGTCCAACAAACTCACTTCTTACCTCCCTAATTTAATTCATTTCCAGATGATACAGGATGTAACGGAGGGAAATCACCTTGCCAGTATAAGGCAATAGGAAGTTGGTAAGGTTCACAGGGACAGTTTTATTTGAACTGCACAGCATAGAGATCAGTAGAGTTCACATACTGAAAGGCTAGAGGCTCTTTCAAATATACACACATGAAATGTGCACAGATTTTTAAATTTTATGTATACCACCATGCATCCATTCGCGTATCTGTTTTATTGTAAGTTGGTACACAAAGGAGGCAATATCTGAAGGATGAGAAATTCAGACATCCTCTATTTTACTCCCTGTACCTTGTAAAAGGTTATGTGCTGCCCAGTCAGCCATTGTTAAAAAAAAAAATCCAAGCTTTTGTGTAAAGCTATCATACTGTTTACAAGTAGGTGTATGTACAAAGAATAGAGAGGGGGGGGGGGGGGGGGGGGGGACAGAAATGTCACTAAATGTCAAATGCCTGCTGGCTCTGTCCGTTGTATTTCTCCAGCTGAAATGCTCTCTCCAGGGATGAGAGTCCTGGGTGGGGTGACTGTGGTGCTCCAAGGTCACACTTGTTGGTGATTTGGAAGAAAAAAAAAACCTGTGTTAATGTGGCAAGCATTGATTAAATGACAAAGAAACGCAGGAGTGAATTGTGTCTGGCTTTATTAATTATTGACTGATGAATGAGCAGAGATTCTGTAGACAGTTAAAACAAAAGCAAAGCAACTCATAGACCTTTGGGGAAAACAACTGATGAATAGACACAAGGAAAAGAGGATTAAGTGACAATTGGTAGAGGAGTGGAAGACTGAATCAGTGGAGTGACTGACAGATTGACAGCTAGGAAAAATATTTATGAATTAGCAGACATGTCGATGGATGGATCTAATGAAGGGATGGGACAAGACAAATGGATAGAAGACGAATTGATGCTGAATTCTCAGTGGGTGGATGGATGAATTATGAATTAGTCAATGACAGAACTGCTGGATAAAAAAGAGATTTGGAAGACACACTAATGGGAAGGTTCATGGATTGTTGCATAAAGAATTAGTGGATAAATGAAGAGTATGTGTGACACAGAGAAGGAAACGGATGGGAAATGGACAAATATGATGCACTGTGGGCGTGGTTGATTGATGGATGGCGGGATTGATTTAAAAAAGGATAAACAGGAAGAGCAATAACCTCAGGAATGGAAAATAACTTTGTGCAGGGTGTGCCTTGTTGAGTTTATCATTAGTTAATAGAAATGAAGGACAGATGGTGAATAAAATTTATAACAGAAACATGCAATACCACAAATCCGACACCTCTCCAACCAGTAGCAGTGAGAAATTGCCTGCCTTCACTTTTTTGATTTGCTTGTTTGTGAGGTGCTAATTTATGACTTAATCAGTTACCCATTAAAGCCTCTTTCACATGGAGAGCAGTGACAGTAGTTGCCAGCAATACTGTTGTACTTAATATGCATTAACATGCCTATCATCCCCCCCCTACTCTCTATTGTTAATGGGTGAGGCACTGCTCCAGCTTTTATAATGTGTCATGCTTCTGTGGACGTTTACCACAATTTTTTTTTTTTTTTAACCATAGTGTAGAACAACATTTAACACTGTGTTAGAGAGGCAAAGGGGCTTCACTACAACATAACTCTTTAAACTGCCTAAAAAACAATAAGAATAGGAAAAATATTTTTTTCTATTTTCTATAAGACATTTTTTTGTCTTATAACTTGATGTGCTGAGAATAGAATAATACAGAATAGAGTTTACTGCAGCCAGTATTGTAACTATTTTATTTGACTTCACAAATAAGTCTCAGAGAACCATTTTTAGGTCCCTGGTAATATAAACTCACATCATTTCTCCCTACAGGTTAGTTCAAGGTAATTTTGATAGTAAACTGATCTGCTTTAGAGTTAATGGAAAATATAATTTCCATAATGTGTTTTGTTGTTGCAACAAAAGGTCTCATATTCAAATTGAAAATCAAGTTTGCTCATTTTGTTACATTTACCATAAGATCAGATGTGTTCATGGTGGGTTTTATCAGAAATACAAAATAAAACTTTTTAACTTTTGAGCTTCAGCTTTTTGTTGCATTGCGCTACAGAGCCTGAATCAGATATGGTGGGTTGGCAAACTTCCACAAGCTATTTAAATCCAGACTTGTGCCAATATATATATATATATATATATATATATATATATATATATATATATATATATATATATATATTAGGGCTCAAAAACAGATCAAATGTCTATCATAAAAACATCATACACACATGCTGTGCATGAACTATTCAGTTCCTCAGCACACTCGTGAAGATTTCTAATTTCTCCCAAATGCAGAAGCACAGTTCCAAATTATGCACATTTTTATAGACATACTGTATACATCCCAATAATTATGTATATTTTTATATATATATATCTATATCTATATATATATATATATATATATATATGTATATATATATATATATATATATATATATATATATATATATATATATATATATATACATATATATATATATCTAAAATGCATTCAGGGGTCAACAACTCTGTTCCTCGAGAGCTACCTGCAGGTATGTCCGCTGCCACCTGACCCAAAACATGGATTCATTAACGGGCATGTGCAGGAGATGACAACAAGTTGTTAAAGAACTTTGTCATTAGAATCAAGGGCGTTGTACCACAAAAACTTGCATGATTGTAGCCATTGAGGACTGGAGTTGTTGATCCATGAATGAATAAATTGTATGTATGTTTTCCTATTTTATTCCCCTCTCTGAGGGTGGGGATACACAATGCATCATGCTACAACTTGCTACATATTGAGATATACATTCAGCACTGCTGATTTGGCCACAAACTCTTGTAAGAAGGCGGCATACCAAGGCCACATAATGTCTTCCATGGATTATTTTCAGCAGCACTGCTATTACACTTATTAGATTGGGGGAGGGGGAGGGGGGTGGGGGGGTGGGGGGTGGGGGGGGGGGGGGGTGGATTCATTTTGCTAATGTCACTGAAATAACATTAAGACAGATTTTAATGAGTTAAAATTTAATGTAGGTGGTTTAGCTAGAATGTATTTAAAGCCTTTACTGCAAAAGCTGCAAGAAAAAGTCATGTACTAATAAGCAGATTCATAAAACATTACAACTTATTTGCATTCTTCCACATCGGGGTTCACATCTATTTACTTGTTTTAAACTTTTTGTGCTAACTTTAAACAAATAAAACCAAATTCCCCACAAATCTATGAATAATTTTATGCTTTAGCTGCAGATGAAAGTATAAAGCAAGCGTGTAATAACAACTGTTGCACAGCTTATCAGGAGCATATGATAGTTCACAACTTGAAGACATTCCCAACCTTCTGCTTCGCCATAATTCTCATTTTGAGAATATTATCATTATTATTACTTCAAATAAACATAGACTACCTCACCATCCATTATTACAAGATAACTGTGTAATTTTTTTGGCTTTGATTTAATTTGTATTTGTTAGGGAATAATAGATGTGACACAGCGCAGCCTCAGTAAGAAAGCACAAGACATGCTTCTGAACACGCTGTTACAGCTATTTCACACTGAGAAGAAAATCTGTTCTGAAGAAAGTAATGAGGCCAAAATAGATCCTAAACTGTATTTCTATTCATAAGTTAGCAAAATAAAACTTTCATATTATCTTCAGTTTTAAGAACTGAATATCTTGGTCATACCATCTATCTTGTTAACCTTTCAACTTTTTTCATTGTGACTAATATTAATATGCTAACCTAGCATTTAATTTCTTTTCATTTAATTTATTAAGATCCCCATTAGCCACTGAAATATCAGTAGCATGTTTGCAAATTTGTGACATTGGTCTAAAATGGTATTGCACTTGAAAAACAGCTCTTTAAGTAAAGGTTTAATGTAACTTGTGTTGCATTCTGATTAAAATAGGCTGCTGCCTTCTGCTTTCAGTTTAACCCAAAGATCATATAAACTGGCAGGTTGTCTGTTTATCATAAAAATTATGAAAAAAAAAAAATCACCCCAGAATGTGCAAGTTTTCAGCTCATGTCAGTCTGACCTGCATTCTGTGGTTTTAAATACTTGGTTAATTTAGAAGTTCAACCTCTTGGCACAGCTACACACTTTCTTTGTGCCTCCCACCCATTAAAAAGCAAAAACACACAAGCATCACCAAACTATTGAGCTTCCATCTATCATCCTAGGTGTAGCAAAGATGCTGCTGTCTTCTTCATGTAGCGCCAGAGATGTCACCAGCTGAAAGACCCAGCAGGAGGAAGAGTGGTGGAAAGATGTTTTTATAAGATATACTGTGTTGATGGATGGATAGATGAATAGATGGGTTGCTATGCTGGGGGTGGACTCAAATTCCAACATTTTCAGCGGTTTTCACAGATGATAAGTCCCAGGTGGTAAAGTAAAGAAGGCCTGACCAAGCCGCTACCCATTTAATATTGCCGCTGTTCTGCTGGCTAGTACAGGGAGGCGAATGACCTGTGTAGGCCTACATGTCACCTAGTGCTGGGTGATGAGCCTGAAAACAAACTGTTGTTTAGCCAGATGCAACATGATGCTGTGTTGCAGTGACACCCATTCTGGTGTTACTAAAACCCCTCAGTCTGTAGGTTCTTGCTGCTAGAATACTGCTGCTGGGATTGTTTAATCAGTCAGATAAACCCCTACTGAATCATGCATGAATTTAACATATTTTCATTTTAAGCATTTCTTTGTCCTTTGTTTTTCAAAGTAGTCAATGAGGGTCTAATATCTTTGTTGCTATGGAGACTGGTGTGATAGCTTACATATAATCTGTAGACATCTATGCCACTGTTGGTCTCTCAGCGCTCAAGCCTTCAAAGTAGACTAAAAAATCTCAAAAGCAGTTTTTTATACTTTGTCTATTAAATGCACAGCAAATGAGATGCACTATGTTGCACTATGCACTATATATATATATATATATATATATATATATATATATATATGTGTGTGTGTGTGTAAATGTCCAACTTTCAAGGAAAAGAATCTTTAACATCTTGGTCGTGTAACAAGACAACCCATGTATTATCACATTCAAATGAAGGACTGCTGTGCTGCCTTGTTTATCTGAAAGTTCACCCGCAGTTTATGGGTGTGTTAAACAGTGGGGGTGAGGGCTGTAGAGTCCTTCTCACAACAGGGCAAAATGACTCCTATAATCTTCACCGTCTTGATGTCAAAGCCCTGATGGGGTGTATATGTGCATCACAGTCAGGCATCTCCTGCCAACAAATCCTCTTTACATAGACAAAAAAGTCCTGCCAAGCTACCACCATGTTACCTTTAATGTCACTTTAATATGATAGTTTATCCTCCTTTTGTTTCAGGGGCATAGATTTGAAATTATTAATCTTTTGTCCATTTTATGTATTTACCTCCTTAAAAAACAAAACAAATGAGCAAAAAAACCAAACCAAAACAAAAAAACAATACTGCCATTTTAGAAACACTGCTAAGCTACTACACTGCAAAAAATCCAACTATTATTGTTTGGCCTGAAACAGTCATTTAAGTAAGTTAAACTTGAAAATATGTGTCAATGGCATTTAAAGCAACAATGTTAGTAATCACAACCAAACAAGCAAGTTGTTTGCTCCAAAACAATTAGGTGAGTCGTTAAAAATGATAACTTTAAGTTGGAGTTCAATACAAGAGACAACAGTTCTGTTAATTTTAATTTCTTTGTTGTAAAATGCAGGAAAAACAATTTTTTGAGTTTGCAATTTTCACTTGCAAACTTTATCACCTGGCTGTGCTGCCTTGAGCTGGACTCCACGCAGGTAAGTTTTTATTTAAATTAAGTTTAAATGGTATGGGAATTGTTGATTAGTGTTGTGTAGTATGTTGTAGACTGATGGAGGAGGTAACCTACACATTTTCAACATTTAAACACAAACAGCTTTTCACTCAGTGGCAGTGAGCAGAACTGCTGCATGAGTTAGCAGCTAGCTTATCTGGGCTGATACTGTTCAAACAGGAGAAGACATGTTTGCTTCTACTGGTTAGTATTCCGTTAATTCATGCTCGCCTACTAGCTGCAGCTAAAGGAGTAGCCATTAGGGTTTTAATGTTAACACATTGGCTGATATTTCATGTACTAAGTATCAGGACAACATGGAGCAGTTTGTGAAACACTTCTTTGTAGTAACATTTACATAATGCTGAGTTCAATAAAACACTTCATGGTACTACCATTTAGATGTTAAAATAAGATGTAAGTCATGTCAGAATTGATAAAATTATTATAGTGTAATGGTAGGAAAGGCCAATCTACCTATTTAAAATATTGTGTTGGTCATAATATAAGCCAACCTCAAATTTACTACATTGCTTTTGATTAAAAAAAGGTTTAAACATTTGTCCTATGACCCACTGTGAGTTCCCAGGCTTGGATATATTGTCCTGTTTAAAAACATTGAAATGCATTTCATTGACTGCCCTGTCTTATACTGACTGCTGACTTTCTTAACCTAAACTGATGTAGGTGTTGGGTTTAGGTATAGAAATAGGTTGATAACCTTAAATAATATATGTTATTTGTAATTAATGTTTACTGTAGCAAAATTGATTAAAAATAAAAACACTGAATGTGTAGTCTTTTCAGCTCAAGGGTCTAGTCTAGTCTTTGCATTGTTATTAAATTTATAAAATGTTATGTGTAATGTATAACATTTCGGCTGACAGCCTTATTAATTCCCAGCAAATTGTCATCTTTGTTTTTCAGATTGAAATGAATGCAGTTCAAGTTCTGAGGGTTTACCAACGCCATGGAAGCTTTTCAGTTGAAACATTATCGACTACATCACCGAGGTTCAACACTTTGCAAACACAGGGACTGCTGCACTTTCAGAACCATCAGTGCTTTGAAATCACATCTTTCAAGACTGCATAGGACTGTCCAATTGTTCTTTTTTTTTTATGAGAGCACAAGTTGTCTTTCATTTTTCTTATATTGATAAAAGCACAAGCTGTTTTTCATTTGCCTCGCCCACATTGCAAGGGATTCAATGCTGCTAATTTAAATAAAACTAAGGTTTTGAGGATGTATGTTGAATCTGTAATTATTTATGCATTTGGTTAGAAGTGATTGAAATTAAATTATGAAGTTTGGCGTAACATTAGCAGTGTGCAGTTTTAAAATACTGTTAAATTATTCTGCTATACTAACTTGACCAAATTCAAGTGGATTTTGTGAAAGAATTTGAGTTATTACAGTGTAAGATGATACATTATTACAACTTATGAAAGCGTTAGAGTAAGTAAGGATTAAAAGTTATAACAATGTACATTTTTTAATTAGTAAAACTTGTGGAACAGTTACCAGAAGTAAAGATGAAAAGTTATTACAATATAAATTTATAATTATAAAATTATAAAACGTAAAATATTTAGTATAGCTGCCCAACATAAAACTTTACTGAAGTTTGTTGCCTTGAAATTTTAAGTTCACCCAACTTTTTCTTTTTTTTACAGTGTACAGTTATCACTCATCCACTGAAGAATTTTCTTAACTTTATTTGATCAGCATGTTTCATTGCTGCAAATGGTGATGGAAGGAAAACCTGAGGAAATGTAGTAAGTAAACTGAATATGTGCTCCTACATTTATACAAATATGACTCTCTTGCTCTGTAATTTCCAATGATGTCTATTAATCCTTATAAATAAATTACAACATCTATAAAACATGGATTTATACAATTTATACTTTGTTGACATTAAAGGCTATAATTGCATACATAAATTACATTATATATATATAAACATCTATACTAAGAAACATGAATAGAAGCATTAACAAATACAATTGAGTGTAGCATTTATGTTTTTTAAATTTTTTTTTTTTTAATCACATTTGAAGAACTATGATTGGTTTAATGGTTACTGCCTAATCTAATTTTTGATTATTCTGATTCATAAAGACTGTAGTACTAAAATATCATCATTCAGGGGTTGATTTGGGCTGTTTTCAAATGTGTAAAGCATTTGGTGCTATGTTTTTAGAGTATAAACAATTCTTTTCTTTTTGCATGTTGGAACTGTGAGTTCTAAGAAGTTGAATTGCCAACTATAAAAGATGAATAAACCAGAAAACCTTTTAACCTAACACATTTAGATTGTGAATGTATCATATTTTTCCCCTTAAAAATCATTATATCACAAGACTATGATGATTTTCTCCAAATGGATCAGCTTGTCAATAGTTACTTTAAAAATGATCCAATAAGCAAAAATCTTGAGTTCAACCCCATGGTTCAGCTAGATCATTACCACAGAAGCTGCATTTACTCTGCCATTGCTCTAATACTGTTTGTGTGCATATTCAAACCTTTCATTTCTTATTCTTCTATTTAAGTAATCTATACTTTTCTAGAGAAAACTCATGCATCAGGCTAGAAGTGCAGAACAACCTGCTTCAGGACCCTTCCTGCTTCCCCTTTAGCCAAAGGCCACACTTGTGCATTGAACCTTCAAACAACATCATTAGCAAAATGAAGAAATATTACCCCCTGATCCTGATGCTGGATACCTTCCTCACCATGGCTGCACCTGACATAATGTGGCCACAAGCCCTCGGACACGTACAATGAAAAGATCTGACTTACAGCACACAGGGAGCTAACAGCATGCTGTGCTTTTCAGCATGCTGTTAGCTCCCTGTGGGAGGTACTTTATATTCTCAAGTACCTCCCACAACATCCCCAAGGGAATCTTTTTGTTAAGCCATCTACCAGTTTATAACATTGATGTAGATTGGTGAAATACCACAGCTAATGTTAAGATTGTTTTTTTTTTTTTAATCACTTCTGGATGCAATAAATGCAGCAATACTTATCTTATATGGAATTAAGATGCACTTCTACTTCACACAACAGAGAAGAGACCTAAAAAAAGTGAAAAAGAACAAGTTTGTGGTGGGAAAGAGTGAACGGGAATGAAAGAAAGACTGTCAGGCAAAGATAAAGCTACTCCTCCCTGACACACAGTGAGAAGTTATTACTCAGTGGGGTCAGATGAAATCTTTTAATGCCTCTCCTTTGAGTGCTCCACAGGTGGACGCACACACACAGGCTCTCACACATGCACATACAAACAGACAAAAAGGACAAGAAAGGTTACAGCCTTTACACGCAACAATAGCCTGTTCCTCGGTTCTTTGATCGATGACCCTGAAAGCAAGTACAGTGAGTGCAAGACACAAGTACCATCTATTCCCACACCTGTTTATGGCCAAATACACCACACACCTGCTATTACAAAGCTCAGGCTAGAGGTCAGGGACATAAAGGGAGAAATCCTTCAACGGTCATCAGATACTCTTTCGCAGCACAACAGCTGCTTGTAGGTCATCTTTTATTAATGTTTGTAAACGTTCAGGTACGTCGGTAGCTAACATGGCTGAGTTTAGGTAGAGATTCTTTGCTGTTATCCCTTTTCTGTGTCTCGCCTCCTGTCAGACAACGCCCCAACGACAGACAAATTCACAGCGTTGCCATGGAAACTGTGTGGGTATTTCGATTAAACAAAGTACGGGGAAACACAAACAAGAACATGAAAGAGAGAGGTGTAATGGTAGAGTGATGGGTGTGTTTGTGATTGTGTTGTTCATGAGAGGTGTAAATGAGAGTTGGGTAATGAATTTGAGTCCAGGGAAGGAAATCACCTTTCTGCAGGGGTTCTGTTGAAAATATGTGCAAACGCTGAGACAGGATTCAGTTACTGCATGCTGCCATCCAACTGTCAAGCATAGTGCAAATTTTTTACATTTTTATGACATGGTAATGTATCAGACATCTATTAATAGGCAACTTTCCATCAACTCAAGCTAAGTGTGAAAGAAAAAAAATCCTGCTTTTGCAAAAATCACAAGATATGATATATTTAACTGATTTATTATTTTTATTTTCACATTATACACTCAAGTTGTTTGTGATTTTACTTTGGATGCCATGACCCTCGCCAGTCGAATTGTTTGGTTGAATGATCCAACCTCAGGTTGTAGTCACTCTGACTTTGAATCAATAGATAATCATAAAGGGAAAGGACAGACCTTTTACTGCCATTAAACATTTTTCTGTCAGCCTGGGTTGATATTTTTGGGTGCAGTGCATAATGCTCACCACAATTCATTTTATTGGTTGATCAGAATAATCCAGTCCAATCCAATCCACTTTATTTCTATTGCACATTTTATAAACATTAACAGTTTCCAAAGTGCTGAAAAGTTACTCGTCTTTGGGACCATAAGATGGAGCTGACTCTGACCTCAGAGCACGAGGTGTGTGTGAGTGTAAATTTGGATTAGATTAGAAATGTATATATAGGGGTTAGACCATTCAACACCTTAAAAAAAGAAACAATAAAATCTTAAAGTCAATTTTAAAACAAACAGGAAGCCATTGTAAAGACGCAAGAATAGGGGAAATGTGCTCATTTGGTCCCTGTTAGGAGGCACGCAGCGGCATTGTGGACTAACTGCAGTCGATAAAGTGCGCTGAGATTATTTACGGAATAAAGTGCGTTGCAGTAGTCCAGACGAGAGGAAATAAAAGCATGCATGACGCGCTCAAAATTGGAGAAAGATAAAAATAGATTTAACTTGAGCTAAAAGGCGAAGATGATATAAACTACTTTTCACAACCGCATTAACTTGTCTATCAAGTTTAAGATCCAAGTCCATAATCATGCTATGAATCAAAGAGCTGGCACTAATACTGGGCCCAAACATAATTACCTCAGTCTTGGTCTCGTTAGGGTTTAGAAAATTTCGAGCCAACCAGACCACATTCTAAAGACATTCAAGCAGGGGTGTCTGGGGGCTGTTACTGCTCTTCTTTAATGGCAAATAAATTTGTGTATCGTCATTGTAAAAATGATACCAGACACCATATTTTTGAAAGAGTTGGCCGAGGTAGAAGAGGTACAGCTTGAAATAAACAGGGCCGAGAATTGAACCCTGAGGGACTCCACAGTACAGGGGCACAGTTGATGAGTTGGAGCCCCCCAGCCTGACAGAACAGAATCTATCTGACAGGTACGACCTGAAACACTGTAAGACCGTCCCCCTGAGACCCACAGTGTTCTAAATTATTTAAAAGAATTGTGTGGTCAGGTGTGTCAAAAGCAGCCATCAGGTCTAAAAGCACTAAAACGGCAGAATTCCCCACGTCAGTCCTTAAAACCAGGTAATTAAAAACCTTCAAAAGTGCAGATTCTTTGCTATGAAAGGCTTTGTAGCCTGACTGGAAAGTGTCTAAAGTGCTATTGTGGTCCTAAAAAGACTGAAGGTGCGCAAGTACGGTTTTTAAAATTTTTGACACAAATGGTAAATTTGATATTGGCCAATAATTTAAAAAAAAACTGTAGACTCAAGGTTGGGCTTTTTAATGAAAGGTTTAACAACAGCTTCTTTACAGAACGAGGGCACAGTGCCTGAAGACAGATTACTGTTAATGATTTCCCTGACAGAGGATCCTATGGTATCCCAAATGTCTTTTAAAAACTGAGGAGGGACTGGGTCTGTCGGACAGGATGAGGGCATCAGTTTGTTTACTATTGCTGTGAGTACAGACAGAGGCACAGGCTCGAATTCACCCAAAAGAGCAGAGCATTTATTTGTCACTACAAGCTCAACAGAGGGGGCATATTATTGCCTCTGACAGTTGAGACCTTGTTATTAAAAAAGAGCAAGAATTTTTCACATGTTTCATGTGTAATTTCCAGTGCAGTGGATGTATTTGAGTTTAAAACCAAGCTAATTGTTTTGGAGAGAACACAAGGCATTACTGAAATGATTTGAAATTATGCTTGAAAAGTACTTTGTTCTTTCCTTTTTACAACCTTTTGATAGTTCTTCAAACTATCCTTAAGAATTTTTAATGACACCTGCAGTCGGTCATTTTTCCATCGACACTCTGCCTTCTTACACTCACTCCTTGCAGCGCATGTACTGTCATTTATCCATGGCTAAAATAATGGAACTTCAGGCTTGTAGAGCTTGTATTTCATGGAGAAAAGTGTAGTACACAAACAAAAGTGTTTTTTGTTTAAAAATAAAAGCTAAATTAAAGTGTATGCATACAATCCAATAGACACAATAGGCAATGAACAAAATAAACTGCACACTTTTAACAGTGTGCTTCTCCATTCAGAGGCTGGATTAGACCCATGAGAACATTAAGGACGTGACAGGTGCAAATCTTATAATCCGAAAGTGCTAAAGGTATTAAATCATGAATGCATACACTGCGAAGCTGCTGATGAGCTCAAGGAAAGAGCAGTAATATAAAAGGTTATATTAACAACACCCTTGTGGTCTGTGTGCAGGATGGCCTGAGGGAACGCTTCATTCTCAGCCTGAATGATTTCCCTAATGGAAAGCCAACTCTTAACTTAGACAGAAGTTGGTGTATGATAGGTGCCCAGCAACACTTTACCCGTCTAGCCCTGTAAAGCAGCATCAACACTGGGTATTTGGCTTTTCTTAACTTTATATGAAAAGTGGACAATCTCACTACTTTGGAAAAGACACCAACTTATAACTCTAAAGACAGATTCTTCTTTCCACTGAGCGAAATGGATAGGACAACATTTTGGCTCAATGTTTACACAACGCCATGGCAACACCGGAAGTCAGCATTCAGTTACTCTTTGCAGAACATTGTAAAATGTTTGGTAGTATCAAAAATGCTCTGTTGTCTGTAACCATTATATTACTGCTGTTTCCCACTTCTTTGAAAAGTTAGTATCATGTAGTAAGCTATGAAATTATGCACCCAGGAAGCTGCTGGGTAGGAGATGATTTTCCAGGAGCATGTTTTTTTTTCACCATTTTGCTTAAAAATCACAGTCTGACTGCAGCCAATTAATTAAATGCTAACATAAAAATGTTTAGTCTGAAAAAAGGGGATTTGGACTTTTGAATTGTGTATTTTTAAAATGTGGCTTGCTTGAACCATTTTCCCAGGATCTTCTATCCTGCTTTTAAGTTCCAAAAGAGGGTCGTTAATACATCTACTGTTGGTCTACTAGGCAAACACAGTCATGCTTGTTAAGGTGCTTAATTAGCTTTATTGACATTAAATATAACTGGGTTCATAATGAGTATTTATAACAAAGTCAGCGTTTAACTGTTTAATTTGTAATCACCAAATACTTTGTTTGTGATCAAATAATCTTCAATTTTGAAAGGACGTTTCTGTCTTTTAGTTTTCAATGTTACATTGTTTGTGATGTAAATCATCATCATGTAAATCATCTGTCAAAAGTGTGGACACTGACCAAAGCTGTTACACTATGATCTTGGACTTGCTTTTTACTCTGACATTATTTACTAGAACTATCCACAACCTGTGTAATTACTTTTCGTGGGGCAGATTGTTGTAAGTCCTTGTGAGTCAAGAAAAATGACTAACCAAAGATTCACATCTAAGAATTTGTTATTTATGTAGCAGTATTAAGTTAACTATATAAACTGCTAATAGTCTGTTCTAAATAAAATATTATCTTAATGCAAAGAAAGGAAAAATGTTTTTGTGCAATGAAATTATTTCTTTGCTGTTCATACTAAATACCAGCTAATAAGTTTGTATATGAAAAATATATAACTTAGAATATACACATAAAATCATCAGTGCAATAATATTCAGTATTAATGTATGTGCAAACTAGAAGAATAAACAGTTACATGAGGAAAATCATGGTCATGAACTCTCTTCAATTGTGAAGTAGCCTGATGGCGGTGGGGCAGGTAGTTCTTTGGTCTTGAAGTCCTGCATGTCATGCTTCTGCACCTCCAGTCTGAGCATAGAAGTAATTCATGCTGGGGTAAGTAAAGTCCTTGAAGATGGAGGCAGCTCTCCTACAGATTCTGCTGCAGTTGGAGCACTGCAGAGAGTTCAGTGAAGTTCTGGTGATTTTCTTAGCAGTCTTCAGTCTCTGCAGGCACTTGTGGCTCATAAAAGTCATCCGAGTCTGAGTTAAGGATTCCTTAATCCTTAACACACATATTTCAGTCTTGTCTTGCAGATTTATTTCCAAAATATTTTAGCTTTTCTCCAAACCCCAAACTGAGCACGAGATTGTTGCAAGAAGTACAGGACATGATATTGTGGTAATAATAAGAGTAATAATGATTAAGTTAAGCCAGGTATGTTTGATTAACATGAGCACGTTGTGACTGTCCAATCTTTCAACTTGTGTTATCTTGTGTGAAACGAGATAACTTTACTTCAGATTAGAAAACTGTAATTTGCCTTTCTTGCTTTCCATCTTCAGCCAGTATCAAGACTCTGGCTGGTTTTGTTGTGCTTACATGCTGTCCGAAACCATGGTAACCATTGCACGTAGTTTGACAGTAAAATTAGCTGCTCTTACGCCTCTCTTCAATTTTCTTTTTCACTGTCATGCCATCATTAGGTCAGTACACCACCTAATGAGTTATTACACCAAATAAAAACACAAATGCCATCTTTTTTTTTTTTTTTTTTTTTTTTTAATTTCCTCTGAAAAATTATTTGATTTCCACAACAGAAGCAGTAGCAGGTCTTGGAATATGTTACTGAGCCTGCCTGCTCAACTCCTCAGAAAGTTGGTCTAAACAAGAAGATGTGAGCACATTTAGCTTCCTCATAGCGTGTGAGGTGATTGACATTAAATATTAGGACTTAATTGCAATTACATTCGGATATGTTTATAAAAATCCTCACATCAATGTGATTTTCTTATATTTATCCATCTCCCTGTGCACTGCTTGAATGGTAATACCGTTTAGGGCACTGAGGGTTATTCCAAGTGGTAGTTTCCATGGACACTGCAGAATTTCCAATGCTGTAAAAAACAAGCAATGTCCTAATTAAGCTCACCATTAAATAGATTCTGTACAACACCTTCAAATGAGGCACTTCACTAAGGAAAGTTCAAAGTGTCACGTTTAAAGCGACAACCTTAGAAGCTTTGTGCTGCATGTCACATGTTTTTGTCATTGTTAGGGACAGAGCAGTATGTCTTTGTTGTTGTCATGTCACACAGAGAGCTTACATCCACTCTCAATTGTCCCATGCCTCTGATTGTTTATGGTTACCAGCAACATGATTGGATGCTCCTGTTGAATGCACTGAATGCTGGATTTTCTGAAAATGCCTGTAAGTGATGATTTAAACCAGACTGTATTTTATGGGGAATATCTCAAGAGATTGCATTTGGTTGGCAGGTTGTTTTATGCTGCCTGATTAATGGGTCATTCAGGCTAAAGCAAGCACTCTGAGCTATCCTGAGCATTATTAGGTTAAGGGAAAATGCTTCTCCCTTTTGTGGGGCATTGCATCTAAGCTGTAAAGAAGCTATAAATAAACCAGTGTACCATGCTGATACGAGTCACACAATGCATGCACAATATGAGATCTTTTGTCTTGTCCTCCAGGCGACAGAGAAGGCCAGGTATTTCTTTAATCTCATCTGGATTTAGGGCTTTGCAATGATTTGTATTTGTACGTGCTTTTACAGTATCATTTAAGCCCCCCCACCCCCCGTGATGATGGTGATGCATAAAATACATTATCATTTTCTTTAGTGGTACAGATTATCATTTCACCACAAGCTTTAAGACCATGGAATCAAATATGGAAGCAACAATGTGGTTAAAGAAGGTGTCTTGAATTTTGTGGTATTTTGAAGTTGACTTGGCTGTAATACTACACTAACACTACATACGTGTTGTCACTTTATTTCAACATATGTGCAATGTAATGTTTATCAAATAAACAATTAAGTGAATTTTTTAGTGAATCATTTTTAAAAATACTGCTTATTTCATTGATTTTGCATGAATTTTTTCCATTTATTGCAAATACGTCTGAGTGGCTAAATAACCATAAAATATAGTAATTATTTTTTCTTTGAGGGCTTTCCTAAAACGTGTCAATAGTGTAATGCTTATTTTTTTTAACCTAAATGTTTAATACTTTGAGAAAAAATTCAAAAAAGTTTGTCTTGGTCTCACTAGATTATCCTCGCATACAGCATTTTGGCTCAAAGGGTCTCTACGATGCTAGGGACTCAGTGATTGGTCATCTTCACTAGGTTTTGCATGTTCACAAGAAGAAAGCCACACCCACCCTTACTGCTCAGTCTAACTACTCCTAGCAGTTGACCAATCAGACGCAGCTTGCAGCAGGACATAGGGCGGAGCTTTCTCTGTTAGCTTGTTTCTAGCAGAGGCTGATCTGAGAGGATCAATACAAAATGAATGACGGGGTTTGTGAAAAACGCTTGATTATTTCGTGCCCTTCTGGACATTTATATTAAAATAAATTAGAAAATAGTCTTGTCTATCTGTCCATTTTTTTTTTTTCCAAATTCGGCTTTGTTGAAAGAGTGATACCTGTGTGACAAAGTTTTAGTGCAGGCGTGTCCAAAGTCGGTCCTCAAGGGCCACAGATTTTTGATCCCTGTTCCAAAACACTTGCCTTACATTTTATGGATCCAACAGCCAATGATGTTCTGCATGAGGACTGAATGATGAGTCAGGTGTGTTGGAGCAGCAATGCACAGAAAAGCTGCAGGGTTGTGGCCCTTGAGGACTGGAGCTGGACACCCTTGTTTTAGTAGTTTCTAGATAAGAGTAATAAATTATAGATCCTTCAAAAACTTAGCCTCTGACTTTTTTCCTTTTTTTTAAAATTATGAAATCAATGCCATTGCCTTTTTGTTTCCACAGGAGCTGGGATGCTACAGGAAAATGAAGCATGCATACACGTTCCCGTTCCACTCCCATACTTTTGCTTCTAGTTTTATACAGCTGTCATTTTTCTCTCTGAGACATTTTTACAAAATACACAAAATAAGATAGTTTGTTCAGGTTAACTTAAAAAAAATCAAAGCTTTGTTACACATCACTGTAGCATAATGACTAAATACTTTTACTTGTTTTTTTTCATATCAACTCATCCAGTCGCTTTGGCTGCCATCACTCAAGCTTGTTGTTGACTGGTGATGCTGTAGAGTGAAATCATTTGCCAGGCTTTCACACGGCCAACAGTGACAAACAATACAAAAAACTGCAGTAATCCACACACACACACACACACATACACAGTCAACCTAGAATAGGGTGATCATTGCATAACAGCAAAATTGAGGATGTTTTGCAGAAAGTAGTGCAGAGAGGGTGAAAACAGAAATTTTCCCATCAGGACAAGAGACACTGAGGCTGAGTCAACATTTTCCATATCAACATCCAAGTTGCCTGGATAGATTAATTTGCTAATCAGCTTTCAAAAAGCATGTGGTGCTCAGTTACTTTCAGCTCCCGATTAGGACTGCTGTGTTTTCCATAGTTAGTGCTTGCATTCTCTTCTGCATATGCTGACACATTTCCCCCCATCAAATCCAGATATCCCTAGTTTACCCAGCAGCTAATTTAGTGTAGTTGAGCGACAGAGCTAAACTTGTACAGGGTAACCAGCGGGGTGGGCAAGACTTTAGGAAGAAAGGAAATAATTATGTTCATCTTGCAAACACACAAACTCACATAAACTGTTGGGAGTAATTATGCTTTCAGAGGTGGCACCCATGCCACCCTCTGTAGCTCCGTCCCTGCTGTAGCTTTGGATTGCTATCATTATTATAATTCATGCATGCCAAACTAAATGGAGATTCTAAACTGTATGAAATGATATTTACTCCAGCTTATGAAGTTCAAAGCTCGAGCATAAATCTATTATCTTATCAAATTAGATTTCTTTGATTATGACAAAAAACTCATCTCAAAATACTTGCATCCGCAAAAGTGATATACATTTTCATCATTTCTTCACTTCCAGAATTTTTTGCTCTAAAGACGCTGTATGGAACAGACTGAAGCCCACTTGTCAGCAAGAGACAGGAGCAGTGGGAGGAAGGAGGAGGAAAAGAATGAGGGTGAGGGACCGTTACAGTTGTTGAGCAATAACCACATCAAGTGTGGTTGCTGCACAGCAATGACAGTTTGTCCCAGTTTTCGGAAAGGAAGCACAGTTTTTCTTCTGACTAAAAATTGTTACAAAACATTTCTTGTAATTCTGCTTCATCTTTTCTGGGTCTCCTTTGTATTTTCATGCACTGGGAGCTGCTTTAAAAACATCACAGATTCTTTAAGATGCTTCAGTCTTTGTGATGAACTGACTGATTTAATTTTGAACAGTTTCATTATTGTTGATGCGCACACCCATATTTAATATATTTTATGGTTTATGTTGTATATAAAATATTAAATTAACATAAATTATATATTTATATTTTCATTATTAGGTTATTTTTGTATTTTTTCATACTGATAAAGTTCATATTAACAAATAAATTCCACATTATTGTAGATATATTCAATGTGGTTGGTGGTTGGTTAAATATAAAATGTTCATTTTGACCGGATTTCCACAAGCATTTTCATAATTTCGTTAATTGGTAATAGTCATTTCCCAGGAAAAAGTTTTGTAATGGGTGCTCAGAGATGAAAAAAAGGAAACAAAATTGTACTGTAACTCAGGTTAACTACAACTTGTCATCTACAGGCAATATAAATCATTTTAAAGATTTCTACCTCTTTCTTTATTATTCATTTAGCAGATAGTTTGCCTGACTTAAATACTGTACATTTACCTAGGCTGACTGAGATTGTCCAGGTAGCTCATCTAACCCCAAAACAATTGAGCTTAAAGATTTTCTTTTAACCTTAATGACATTTTCCCACTTCCATATTAACAACATATTTTAGGACTGAATGTTAATGTATATAACCTTAAAAAAATAACCTTTTTGCATTGATTAAATAAACTCTAAAGAACGTGAACTTTGGTTAATTGATGACTAGCTCTTTGTAAGTTACCAGTGAACTGAAAATTAACCTCTTGGGCCCGTCAGGGATTCAGAATGAAATCTGCTTTCTAGCATGGAAAAAGCCACAAGGACTTATTTTTAAACATAGTACAGCTGATGTACATGGCAGCCAGGATTTAGTCAGTGAGTCATTGGGTATGGCTAACCATCAGGTCCCAGACAACATTAATGAAACCTTAAAACAACACTTGTAGTATATTTTCTGATACTGAGAATACGTGTGTGCGCACAACTTTACAGCAGCAATTCACTTGATACACTGACGTGTTGATTATTGAAGGAAATTTTTTCTTTTCCATTCAAATGTGGTTGCATTTATTACAAACAAATTTTATTCTTAAAATTACCTGGAAAAACTAAATAATAAAATAGAGTTTCATAAAAGTGGAACAAATGAACATAAAAAGTTGCATAGTGAAGACCTGCTGTATTTCCTATTCCAAGCCAACATTATATTTCATTAACTTGTTTGTTGTCGTATTTCTTGCTGAGTCGCTGTTATCATGACATCCTTTACAGAGGCTTGTGACATATATGTTGAAAAGTGTCCTCCATATCGATCTAGTTCTTTATATCTGCAAAGCGGGCTTGGAGCTGTTGTGTGGCATTGCAGTGAAAAGCAGCTTTGCCATTGAGCCATTCAGACTCATCATTCCCCTTCTCAGCCTACTTTGCTGCTTTGACAAATGTATGTGTCTTGTTTCATCATATTTAGAGAGAGGCCCTGAGCTGTCTAACCCATCAGCCAAAATACACATGAGTCAACTGCAATGCTCCTCATTGTAAATAGATTGTTGCCAAGCACTGGCGACTAACAGACAGAGGATAAAACAAACAATCTGTTGATTAAAGAAAAGGTGTAAAAATAAGTTTATTTTGTGATACAATGACAAGATGTATTGTATCTATTGTTCATGTCAGTCAAGAATTTAAAGAATCCAAGAATTAAAAAAATAGTTTTAAAAGGATATTTTCTCTCAGTATGGAAGCAACTAAGTCGTTTTAAAGTGCTGTTGGGGTTATTCTAATATTTAAACAGCTCTTTACAAAGTTGTTTTTTTTTTTTTTTTTTTTCTTGACAAAAGGTATGCCAAGTGTCACGAAGACTCCAGACAAAGTTAATGGAGTGTAATATAATTTTTGTCACAGTTGCAGTCTTGTCAAAGATCCCGTCTGCATAGTAACAGCCTTATGAACCCAATAATTTTGTTCTTGTAGTTATCTAACTTTAGTAAAAAATAAATAAATACATTTTAAAAATAAGATAGATTAATATAATGTTTTTTAGGTTAGCATTTACTTTAATTTAAATTCTCTGAGTCAATTAGTTACATGTGGTGTGGTAATTAAATTTGACTGAGGGCAGCCTGTTACTGTGGAAATACATACAGTATATATTAGACTATTTATTTCCATTTAACATATTTAATGAAAAAAAAAAACAAATAGAAAACAAAACAAAAAAAAAAAACCAAACAAAAAAAAAACAACAAAAACAAACAAAAAAAGCTGGAAATCCAACAATCTTTAAAGGTAGAGAGTATGTAAGATTTTCAACATTTTCAAAATAAATCAACAAAAAAAAAAAACTGCAATCATAATTAGATAGTCTTTTAAACATGTAGGTTCCAGTCTGTCCATATTTGATGCGTTATTAAATTACAAATTTAATTATTGACAAAGACCCTTCTTGAATGTTTTTTGACCAGTAAAAAAAAGTACTTTTTTTCCACCAGTAGGGTGAGTATGAGTCCATTTATTGCAGAGCGGCTCTAAGCTACAGCTCACAAGCGATTCCAGCCCTCATTGGAGCTGGCAAGGAGGAGGGGTGAGGGGTGAGTTTTGCTCATTACTGCCAAACTGTGGTCGTTTGTGGAGGTAGCAGTTTTGTGGTTTTGCTCACGACCTGGTGTTTGCCACCTGGTGGTGGAAAGAATCGCCTTGAAATCTTACATACTCTGCCTTTAAGCAAGAAGAATGATTTTCTGGATGCTGTGTTCTACTGTCCAAATTTACTTTGCCAAGGGAAGCATCATAGATATGATGTAAAAAAAAAAAAAATCATTATTGTCAAGTGTAGCATGGTGCGTACAATTCTACAATTCTTCACCTTTTAAACAAGTAAAACTTCAAATGTTATTTAATTTCGTAGTTATTTTGCATGGGCAATTGAAAAATAAACTAGTTGATTAAAATTGCTTTGATAACAAAGTAAGTGACCTTTAGTCAAAGTTTTTCTCATAAAAAAAAAAAAAAAAAAAAAGTGAAAAAGGTCTTATTTTCCACAGTTTGAGCTCAGGTGTCCGTTTCCACAGCAGTCTTACAGTTGCATGAAATACATTTTTGCAGAAGAGAAGACAGCAGTGAAACCTCAAACAGCAGCCGTATCCCAACAGAGGCTTTACATTTTGTGCTTCACACAAAAACTTCCCCTCATTTTCTGCACACTCTCAGTTTTGCTGCCACTTATTTTCAGGTCCAATCCAATCGAACGAGCTGTTTCCTTCCTTTCTTTTTTTCTCCTATGCTCTTGTGAGGTGAAAGTTGGAAGTTACTTTCTATTTTTAGCTTGAGCTGTGTTGCCTTTAAGCTTCACCCTTTTTTCCACTCTTTTTTCTTCTTTTTTTTTACCCCCTTTTTTTTTTTGCTCACACACAATAATTCTGTAGCTCCTTCATGTTCACATCCATTCCTCAGGGGATGAGTCACGACAGTTGGAACAGTTTGGTAAAAAACTTTTTTTCTATTGACAAGTAAGACTTGTGTTCGGAAAGTTACTGCAAAGTAGAGGAACTCTGTACTGGGATATTATCTCATGAGGGTGTCTGTCATGCATAGAAGTGTTGGTGTTACATACTGGCAGAGTCACTGAATGTCTCTGAATGCCATGTTCTGTGTGCAATGCATAAAAAGGATTTGAAAACATGCCCAGATGGCACCTTTGCCCATTTGTCTCCACAAGCAACTGATGGCTTCACGGTGCTTTGAAGCAGTGAAATGGAGACTACATTTTTTAACATAAAATAGTGACTGTCATCAGCACAGCATGGCGGTTATGAGAATATTTTCAGATAACTGTCACTGAATATAAGATGCTGTAAGCTGATGTTAGACAGAATTGGCCACCCACTAGCTGTTTCCAGCTTTAGTCAAACATTGTCTCCATTCAAAAAGGTGGTTCAACTGAACTTTAGGAAAACCAATCATTAAAAACCTCATCTTGTTCACATTTTTCACAGGTCTAACCAGGTTTTGCTTGATATTAAGAGTAGCTTGAATTATTTCTAAATGAAACTAATTTGCATGTCAACTTCTGTGTGGACAGTGTCCCAATAACAACAGTTGGATAATTTCCTAGTTACAAACTCTGGATCACCAGTGAACTGAAAAAAGCTCCTCAACATAAATCAAGGGGATGGAGATAGTGAATCATTGTTGGACATGATAAAACAGTTTTAAACAAAAATTAAGGAGTGCAAGGAGGGATCGTAGGAAAACCTTAGAAAGTCGGTTCTAGCGGAACAATGTGAAGGATGGCTGGGGGAATGAAATACGATCAACATCTTGAAGTTAAAGGGGGATCAGACAGATTGAAGCCTGGACTGAAAGAACTAATACCTCCACCAGCCTCCAGCCCAACAGACCACACAACAGTCCATGAGCCCACAGCTTTCCTGTCACACTTCCACTCTGTCACCCTGCAGCTCAGTCATGGACCTTAACAACCTCCACATCAGAACATACTGAGATCTTCACTGCCTCCACCTCCAGCCTGCCTGTCTCCTGCAATTTGGGTGAAGTAACAACTGGAGAGACTTTCCAGATGATATCAGCCACAGGGTTTTAGAAAACCTGTTCAGAACAACTATGTCAGATTCTTCAGCACCTTTTCAACACCAGCCTGAGTCAGTAAAGACTTTATGTGCTGCCTTGTTCCAGTACCTAAAATCATCCCAACCATCTGCACCAAAAGGCTGCAGACCAGTAGCCTCAACATCCCACATCATGAGAATCCTTGGGAGACTCTTATCAACTCACCTCAGTAAGGGACCAACAAACTTTTTAGGACCCACTACAGTTTTCTTAGGGTTAAAGATGCCATCATCCACCTGCTTCAGAGAGCCCACTCTCATCTGGATACCGGTAAATCAGGGAGCGTTCGGAGGGTTGTGTTCTTTGATTTCTTTTATACAATTTAGCTGCTCTATTTTATGAGAAGTTCCATAAATTCCAGGTGGATACCTCCAGATGGACGTACGACTACCTAACAAACAGACTGCAGTTTGTGAGACTGAAAGGTTGTGTGATGGTCCCTGGTTGGTCATTTTCTACACTGCATTAGAATACAATACGCAATACATTAAAATACAGTAACACATTACAGAATCTTCCTCAGACTCACATAATCTGCTCTGAGTTCTTTATTTGGCTGTTTAACAACATGTAACGGAAAAAAATGGTGGGTGGGGGTGTTATTTACCATTTATTACCATATGATATGACAAAATTATTACAGTGTAATTTTCTGGTTCCAGTTCTCTATTAAGGGGCAAAAGATAAGTATCACAGTGTTTAATAGAAGCCAAATTTTTAACATAAAGTGATGTAAAATGCGGAAAGTGCAGTCATCTTTGCAGCCATAGTTTGGCTGCCTGGTTCTGTGATGGGGATAACTGGAGCCACTTGAGCTGCAGGAGGCAGAACATTATTTGATCCGTTTTTTTCTACAAAATGTTAGAACATCTAAGGAGGTGCCATGTTCTGTTGGTATCAGAATATGTGCTGAGGAGAAAAAAAAGGTGATAAGTAAAGTTACAGAAGAAAGTTTTTTTTTCCTGCCATCACAACAGAGCTTTCAGTCGGAAGGTTAAAATACTATGTTGGATACGTGGAGCGCTAAAAGGAAAATGTCATGCGTCTGTAGCATTATGTGGGCTGCAGTATGTAGCTTTCCATCTTCAATGTGAAACCATGAATCACCCAAAATGGGTATTCACATGTCACGTGTCATTAATCTCCAGAATTTGTGCCATCTTTCTATTTCCTTCATCCTTTCACTGATGTTTAATCTTTTCAAGAAAAAAAAGAAGACGAAAAATGAAATCCTCTTTGTTCGAAAGCCCTCTCAGAACTGACTAAATCAACAAGTGGCCATTAAGGAAGAGGAAGACGACACTTATGGATCCCTCCTTCTGGCAACAGCTTCATTAATCATGCCCCCAATCGATGGCAGCACAGGAAATGAACGCAGCTCATAGTTTCCCACTAACACGTAGTGTAATTCTTCCTCGTTCCATCTCCACTTGTTGAATCTTTGACTCATCTTTCTCCCTATGAGATTCCTTTCTGCTTAAAATCAAAGTGTAAATGACCTGTTGTTTAATCCACATGGTAGACATGAAAAGCCAACATTTCAGAGTGAGTCTGAGTGAGTACAGCATGGTATATAATAAAGCAGATGTGTGAGCCTCTACCTATATGTATCTGTGCAAGCCAACACCATGATCCCTGCTCACTGTGCATCATAACCATACCTGTAGATAATCAGTTACATTGCAATGTACACATAACATCTCCATTTGTACTTTAGCCCTGAAGCAACGCTACATTAATAGTGTTCCTACTTAAACTTTCTCATATTGAATTTATTATCGTCTCTTTTTTAGTGAATAAAAATTAGGTGTCAAGGCTAACTCCACCTTCATCTGGCCATAGATGATCTGCTAGTGCAGGTACTGCACATCATTAAAGCATACAATGATGTGTCTTTTCCCTTTGAAGTGTAAAGCTTTGGTGTTCCTGCAGTGCATATTAAATTCTTGAGACCACCCAGCAATGCATATTAACCCTCTTTCAAACAAAATCCTACATATAGCAATATTTGGCAAAAGCAGTTCGGAGTCGGCGGCTACACCAGAGACGTGGACCTTGGTGCTGGCGGTGACACCAGAGACGTAGGTCCTGTTCTGACACCAGGGACAAGGAAAGACCTGGGACTTGACGAAAGGGCTGCTACGTACTCTCTGGCCTGCTCCAATAAGTCCTCCATCCCAGACTACTCCAGACACCAGGAGTTGTCAGTCACCACTGCCACAAAATTTCTGGCTGCTGCAAACTGCACATGGATGTGGCAGCGAGCGGCCACACAGTGAAGTTCTTTGTGGCAATATAAACCAACAAGAAATCCTCCAACTCATCTGGGTCCATGTCGGACTGTGCAAGTCCCTTCTTTTCCCTCCCACTGGGTCCAAGGGGCCTAGATCTTTCTGTCATAATGGTGGCGGAGGTTTGGACCCAAAAGCAGGAGAGCGGAGCCAGGCTTGCAGAGTTAAGAGGTTTTTAATTTCAAAACAAAACGGGAGGCAGAACGGAAATGAGGAGTCAACGCAAGAAAGTAACAGGGAACTAAGGAAACCAGAACTAAAGGAGAAACACAAAACATATCATGACATACTGTTATGCTGAAGTCATGTGTAGGATTCACATGCAGACTCAGCTCAGAATTCCAAACAAGATTTCATTCAGCCTCTCTGGATCCGGATAATTTCCGAGAGGAATGCAGAAGCGGGGAGGCAAACCGACAGGTCGGGAAGCGAGCAGGCTGGCGGGCAGGAAGGCAAGCGGAAGGGTAGCAATCAGGCAGACAAACAGGATCTCTAACGGGGAAAAACACAAACAGGTTACCGACTTGTAAACAACACTGAGAAGAATTCTCAAGGCCGAGAAGTGTACCACAGGGTGAAACAACAATCTGGCAAAGACTGGTATGGTGAGCCGTCCTTAAGTAGGCCGCCGCTGATAGTCTGAAAGAGGACCAGGTGTAATCTGCAGCCGTGAGCACAAGGCACGCACACCACTGCCACACACAGGAGAGGGCACCATAACACATGCAGAAACCAAGGAGTATATAAACACACACAAACATAACAATACACAGGTGGAATAACTAATGAGACCAGGTGAGCTAATAAACAGGAACGCAAAACAGGAAACTAGACATAAAGGAACTCGGAAAACTATAAACTAAACCAGGAAGCTAGAACTCAGAAACAAAACAAGAAACCAAGACCAAAAACACAGAACATGACAATCTGATTAAGGGTTGCTGGGAAGATGGAGCCTATCCCAGGAATCATTGGGCTAGAGGCAAGGTACCCTCTGGACAGGTCACCAGTTCATAACTGGGCCAACAGAAGTCTTTGCAAAAGGGAATTTGCAAACTTTGCTAAATTAGATGAATAACAAAGAATTTACATTGATGGTTGAAGCTGCAGTTTTAGGAAATAACACTAAATGTGAAAGTTACAGCTGATAAACTTTATCAAAGTGACTAATAAAACTGAATGTGTGTGACTCTATCTGGCTTGTTCATGAGCTGAGGTACTAAAAGATGGGTTTGATAACCAAGATCTACTAATTTAACTGCAGATATTAGGAAGCTACCAACCAAATTCTTGACAATATACATTTTTGCTTAACTATTTTTGTGTAAGATGACATTTTTAGTAGGAGTTAATTGATACTTTCGCACCATCTTTTCTGTAATAGACATCATCCACTTCTGGAGATCATCCTGCCATAAGGTCACACTGTTTCAAACAGAGCTGCTGCTCATGGTTACTGCTGCACCGTAACTGTTTTATAGTCTGGTTTCCCTTGTCTTGTACAAAAGTACTGGAAATAGCAGTATGAGCTGCATAATTATTTAAACTCATACAGTGCTAGATAAGCAGTTACCGATATTAACATGCACAGCGCCAAATATATGTTGGTTCATTTACATTCAGTGGCAACTAGTCAGCTTCCCATTTTCAGAAAGCAGTAATAATTATGTCTACAGAACATTGTATGATTTCCAAACCGAGCAGCACTCATTCACATAAAAAAGTAGCTCACAAACTTTGCAGCTTTTTTTCTAACTGCTTACAATTATAGATGAAAAGCTTGCTCTCTTTATATTATAATGCTTGAAGCTCCGTGATCCCCTGGAGATGCCCTAATGAACAAGCAGCACGAGTACTGTGCAGCCACTGAAATATTTTAAAGACATGCCAAGGAATGGGCGATTAAATTCAAAAAGGTGCTGCAATGGATTAATGTTCAAAGGAAAAATATCCTGTTGAGATACCTGCACAATGTCAATGAAGCTATGCTTGCCACTCACCTATAATATGCATGGGATGGATGTTTTGAATGAAAAAGAGACCATTTGATGAGCCTTCCAAGACCTTGGTTAAGAATTTCTTTAGACGTAGGTCTCCAGCCATGCAGCAGCTCATTTTTAGATATAGAAGCAGATCATAAGAAGAGACCCGGCTGATTTTGCTTTATCTATACACCCACTTTCCTCCCCTCATCTCCTTTCACTTTATCACCTCATTTACCAGCGACCCAGGAAGGATTCTTCAAGGTGTCATAGATGTAACACACCTCGATATGTGTTCCTAATACAGGCACATTATTTGCTTCCTATAGACACATTCATCATGATCAATGTCCTGAAATGATACATTTGAAGCTGTGGTGAAGTGAGCTTTGTGCATCTGTGGTAGGTTATATGTGGAACAGGTTGAGCAGCTGGAAATGCCAAAAGATTTAAAAAAAAGCTATGCCCTTCAGAGCTGCAAACTCCCCTCTTAGGAGAATGTGCCCTTTTTACGTATATTCAGACACCACAAAACACTGGAAGAAGTGAGTTAAAAGGCAATGTACAGAGAGGCGGTTTGACAGCAGGATCTGTCAGATGGCATCTTTATTACTTTACATGAGGAGTCCTGACAGACTGCACAAGCATCTGCTACCCATCTTTACTGCCAGTGCAAGCTTATAGAAATCAACCATTTTTAGCTGTGCATCAGAATAGTACATGCTGTATTTCAGGGGGACATTTCAGCTCAAGCAAAAAGTTCAGGGAAATGAATTACAAAGACGTTTTCCAAGGTTTTAATTAATCGCTTTAGAAGTCTCATATAAAATCTGTTGGTAAGTGTGTGTAGTATAAATATGGGTGTAAAGCTTTACTCTTTCTGTTAGAAACACACATATCCTACATAAGTGTTTCTATTTTTTCAGTCATCACAGACAGATGAAAAAGTATGAAATAAAACAGAATGACACTGCCTGAGCATCATACTTCAGGAAGTGTAAAATGTTTGCATTGGACGCCATGAAAAAGGTTCTGCGCTCAATTCTTGACACATCAGTGCTAGTAAACTTGTGTGCCTGGTAATACAAAGGAATATTACATTAGGGATGGCCTCCATGATCATGTTATGAATATTCTGTCCACAGTAATCAGCTTTGAAAAGCAAAATCGGAACTGTGACTGTAAACAGATGAGAAACAGATATCCCCCCTTCCATGCACACAAACACAACCACAAAACCCCCCACACTCACACACAAACACAGAAAAGTTTGATAATGGATGCAAACTTGACATGAAACTGTAAATAATTGAAACAGTCTTAAAAATAGATTTTACAGCACGTTTAATTCGTTTTTTAAAGCTAAAAACATGCCAAGCTTATTATAAAATATTAACTCCCTAATATATACGTTATTGTAGCCAAAGCAAAATAAAGAATGTCTTTTCATGTATTTCTCGAGAAAGTATAATTTCATAGATCTCAGTTTTAAGTATAACAGAATCCTAATATAAACCTGCCTATCTACAATATGCAGGTTAAAAGCTTTGAGTTTAATTCTGAGGTTCATGTCAGAAATTCTGTTCTTTTGACTACATAGGCTAAATCTCAACAGGTGGGTTAAGTGTAGGAGGAGATGTGCTCGCAGGGTTTCAAATTGACTGAAATGATATTCATACCTGTGACTCATAAAGGACACCTGCTCCTGGGACCCTGCTGGGTTTGCTTCCTATCAGCTGGTTGAAGATAAGGGCTAAAAATGAAGTGGGGATCACTTGGAGTCTACATTTCAAGTTTGCAAGTGTAGAAGTCCAAAACTTACCTTCACTGCTCAAATGAACAGATTCCAAAAGACATGAAAAAGGAGTTTAACCCTCTGAGTGCCAAAGTCTCAAAACTCCAACAAGTACCAAGCAAGAAATAGAGTTTAAACCTCTTACAACTTTCCACCATGAGATGGCAGACATTAGAATCTTTAATGTAACACAACTGGTCACATGTATTTTTAGATGTAAATGCATATGAAAGACATCTTATGGATATATATAAATATATATATATATATATAAAAAAAAAAAAAAAAAAAAAAAAAAAAAAATATATATATATATATATATATATATATATATATATATATATATATATATATATATATATATATATATATATATATATATACATATATATATATATTTCTCATCCTGCTACACTGGTGTGTCTCATATGAAGAAGCTGAAGCGAGTGGTATTATCAACATGAAGAGGATGTTTCTGTTTGCACTGGCAAAGGAAATAGAGAAAAATAAAAGAAGATTTCTCTCTACTTTGTTCAATCACACCCACATAACTGGGCAGAAAATTCAGATTATAGATGGGAAACTGCTCCCAAATCATAATGGAATATGCAGTTTTATTCTGGAAGATATGAGTTTAGGAGGCCAGACCGCAAAGGTTAGACATATTTTATGACTGGGGATTCTTATGCACAGAGTCATGCAGACAGATATTTTTGGGTAAAAAGGGACTAATGACAACTGGCATTGTCATTTTGTTGTTATGCACAAACCATCTATGGCTCCACAGATATAAAATGTTAATAAATTCAATTTTAAAGAAAAGTAAATAGAATAGAAAAGGTAACAAAAACAAAAATAAAATATTTTCTTTTATTTTGCTTAGATTTTACATTATTTTTGACCTGGATAAAAGAACATGTGTATCTAGGCTATCTCTCTTATAGGTGAGAAACTGTGAAATATAATCTTTGGAAATTCTTAACATTTGGGAAAGATGTAACTTTCCAATCTTAAAACTCTGCTTTACTGATGGCACAGTGACATTACGTTCATTTCTGGAGCTTTTGTTACAAAGTTTTAGTGCTGCACCACTGAGGTCTGTCAGATTTGGCACTGAGTTTTCATCCCACAGTATGCTGAGCTCTCTCTCTCGAGCTAGTAAATATACATATAATGCTTACTCTTGTCTTATTTCCTGCTCTGTCTCTTTCTTTACCTCTTTCAGTAATTTAATTCTGTGTCTTTGATGGATCATGAAATCCACAGAGCAGGTTGAAATCAGCCAGAGTGTTGACATCCAGGCTGTGCAAAATGGGCAAAATGCTGCATCCAGCTGGGCAACAACTGTTCAAGGTATGTACATAATACATTTCTGTCACTGTGCCACTGAATGTGTGAACAACACATATACTTAAGATGGGGGTATCCCAAGTTAATCCTCAAGGTCCTCATTTTCATTGTATCCCTGCTCCAACACAGCTGACTAAAATGAAGTGGATCCAACAGCCTATGCAAGTTCACACAATGACTCATTCAACTGAATCAAGTGTGCTGGAGCAGAAAAACTCTTAAAACCTGCAGGATTGTAGCTCTTGAAGACTGGGGCTGGGAGCTCCTGATTTAAGGTTTTGAAATAACTTAGTACAACCATGAAGGCATAGAAAACAATGATTTTATGTAGAGCTTTGTTTGCAGAGATGTCTTTCAATACATTCCAATTGCTGTTCACAAACACAACTTTATAAAATGAACCCAGCTGAAATCATATTCTGAATAAGACACTGCCAGGTAAGGATTATTTTCCCATCACTTTAATCAACATGATGTCAAACTGAGATTGAACAATGATTAAGTTATGTGAAATAATCCAATTCTAGCCATTTTCAGTAGACATACAATAATTTTGCCAGCATTATTATGTTCTAATAGAGAGATGTAGCTGCATCATGTGACTCATGCTGCTGCTGGTTAACATAGATTTTCAGTAAGTGCATAACATGCCTGCTCAGTAAAGGAAATACAATAAGGCTTTGGATGGATGCAAACATGTAAGTGGCATCAGCGGACAAAAAAAAGAATGAACAGAAAAACTGAACAGTCACTGTTGTTTATCTTTGTGTCAATTGCATAGGTTCTTGAAAAAAAGTGTCCTAAAGGGTCCCCACCTCATGGCTCGGCCTTGCCACAGGTAGCGGTGTATCTTATGTAAACAAAGAAGACATGAAAGAGCAGGTTAACAAAAATGAAAAGATTTTGTCCTCCGGCAGTGATAAAAGAAAAAAAGAACAAAAAGAAGAGACCAAGCTAGAGGTAAGTTCTTCATATGATCCAAAAGCTACTCTAGCTCAGAGCAGCTCTGTCTGGCCTCCTGATTACAACCTGACTGTCAGGAGGCTGAAAGTAAAAACAAAACAAAAACATATTAAAGCTGTATTTATAAGCTTAATTGTAAAAAAAAATACTGTAAAACTAAAAAGGTCTAATTATGCAATTCATAGGCAAGAGATCTGACAGCTATACACTGTACTATGTATTAAATGTATGTAGGAAAGTTGTTGTGTGCAAATGGTGTTTATAATTTATTTTTCATGTCCAGTAGGGGTTGTATTTCTGAAAACCACTTATGTATGAGCTGTATTAGCTGTAAATGTATTACCTAAAGTTCATAATGCAGGTTTCAACACATAGTTTAATATTCTGTAATTGAATTACATTAAATCATGTTGCTCTTGGATAACTGAAATTAAAATAACAAAAAATTATGTAAAAGTCAGTGGAAGAAGTGAAATACCACCTTAAGGTTGCAAATGAAGAATTTAATTCTGTAACAATAACAGCTAAATAGATAACATTATTTAACATGTAATTGGCATTGTCATAGTTATATAATATATCATAATGAAAAGGGGAATGAATGCTGGTTGAAGGGCCACCTGTGACATTTTGCTTGGGGCCTCAAGAGACCTAAGAATTGCCTTCGGAGTTTGTGTCTCTATTTTTAGTTGTTATGAGCTGAACTAACATTGGAATGTAGTTGATGTGGGAAAATCATTAGTCTACATGAGTAGTGTGTAGCTAATAAAAACAACGTATTTTACAAACCTTTTTTCATACAGCAACAGAAGTGAAAAATAAGACATTAAGTGTACATTAACATCAGCCTTTTTGATTTGAATCCTAATCCATTTGTTTGGAAAGTTAAAAGAAATGGGAATTTACCAAATGAACTCTGATTCAGATCAAAGAAGCAGACTCAATCCACCTAAACATACTGGAAGTGGACCACAAAAACGTTCCTTCCTGCATTTGTCGTAGTATTGCATTGTGGGTAAATACATAGCAATCGCGTTAAAGGTCCTCTGCCTTGTCTATTGTTCATACTGCACCCATAGTTGCAGCGTATTTCTGATGTATACTTGTATAAACCCATAGGTTTCTGAAGAGCTGAATTGAAGCTCGGTGGGCGGTTCCTACCATTGCCATCTTGGCAGAGGCATGCGTGTTGTCTTGCCTGGAAAATACAAGTATGGGCAAAGAGGTGGAGATGAGAGGGGGCCTGTGAGCGTCATGGTGGATGATTGACATCGAGTGAACTCCGAGCTTTCTGTAGCTAAAAGCTAACTGTGCTAACGCCGAGATAACGGGAGCTAACCAGCTAACGGAGGTAAGCGGGCTAAAGCTAAGTCACGTTGTTAACCGGCTAAAAATCGCGGTTGTTTTACATTCTTCTGACTTGAAGCTGGAGATCGGTACCTGTCAATCAAAAGGAGACGCCCCTAAATTTTCCAAACTTCGAGATTAAATTACTTTTAAACGGGCAAGTTAGAAAAAAATTCACTCCCCCCACAGTTGTCATGAAGGCTGTAAACATGTTTATTCCTGCTGTGAAGTTGGTCTTTTTAACATGGGGATTTGCTCTGTTTAACAGCCAGCCCCTAGTGGATGAAGGGGAAACTGCAGTTTTATGCACCTCCGCATAGGCTTTACTTTTAACCACCGGAGGTTGCCGCTTGGTCCAGGTCTATGTTTAGCTTGCAAGTGGAGTTTTCTTCCTCATGCAGGTGTTGTCCTCTCTTCTGCTGAATACTAGTGCAGCGCCACCTGTGGTGAGAATGGGGATATATTATTCTAATGGTTTGGCTTGTTTCACCCAACTGCAGCATAAACATGATCTCAGTCTGGACTATTTACCATCAGCAACAATATTCTTATGTCTTAGCAGGCTGGCTGCAAAAAGATTTTTAGAGCATATTTCTGCATCTTTTACATACTTTCCTGCTTAAAAATCTAGTATCTTTATTATTCTTTCCATCTTTATCCACTTGCCCCATTCCCATTTTTCTATATTACATCACACACAAAAATTAATAATACTCTAGGCTTTCTGTTCCTGCGGCATAATCTTCACTTTTCCTGCTGCATTGTGCCCTTTGTGTTACCCTTAATTATCTCTCCCCGTAAAATCCATCTTTTAGCAGATTTATCATCTGAACTCTAACTACAACTACTTACCTTTTTGTCAGACCAGTGTGGTTGACCTTTACTGTCTTTGACCCATAATAAACTCTTTTACATACCATTAGTTAAACTACTTTGTAATAAGTTGCTTTGCAAACATAACTTCTTTTCTATGAAAAAAAACTACATATAATACATGTCATGTCAACAGTTTCAGAATTCAATGAAACAAAACTGCTTTTGTCCCTAACCAAGTAAACATTAATTCTCAATCTTCTTGATCTGACTGACCCCTCCACATAGTCACGATCAGGTTCTCCTCGGATTGGTATTTGGGTGACCTCCTGTCTGTGTGGCTATTACTGAAAGCAATATGACCAATATAGCTGGTGGTTAAAACCGTCCTGGAAATGTGACCCTTTAACATCGTTCCTGAAATGCTGGCAAACTTAATTACAACCATTTTAACACCCCTCTGATGGCCTTTTGTGGTCATTTACAGCAGCACATTTACGAGCCGTGAACAGATACTCAGTGATAACCCTGCTTGACTAAGTAAAACTACAACAAAAGAAAATTCAGAATCTAACCTTGGGTTGGATTAGCATTCACTCAGCTCTTATTTCAAAGTCTTCTTCATGCACATTCTAAGTGTTGGGTTCCCTTGAATTAATTTTCCAACTCTCGTCAGTCATCAAGGGCACTCAAGTATCCATATTTGCCCCAATAAATAATCGCACTTTTATTCCACTTTACTTTTGGGATAAACAATGGTATCTTATTGCAACAACAGCCAGTAGCACCAAACTTCAATATGTATTTGTTTTTGTTGTATTTTTTAAAGTTATTAATGCTTTCTGCTCCCTTTCATTTCACTGTCAACCCAGAACTATGTTCACCTTGACTCCACACAAAGTAACACACATTTCAGCACAGTCTTTTTGAAAGATTGGAAATCTTATGATGGGAAATAACCACTGAGCTTGTGACACTATATCACAAATTATAAATATTAGACAATATTGAGTGTCTATCATACTAGCTATCATAGCTGTGTCCTTAGTTTGATAATCAAGATCTGAATAATTACATTGTTAGCATTACAGCTAAACATGCTAGCTCTCGATAATTTGTATTTAAGTCTGTTGGGGATATATTAGTTTAGTATTTTCGATATCTATATTTAGATTAAACATTTAACTCTTCTGACGATTAAAACAACTTTAAAGAAGCTCCAAAGTTAGTATGATGAATCATGTGGAGTGTAAATACTCGATTATATTTCAAGACGTTCCCTTTGCTAACTATTTACAACTCGAGTCTTTGAGGTTATTGTTAGATCTGCTGTGAATAGGAATGCATGTGAAATCTTACCACTTTTAAATGTCATTCATATTTATACTTAGTGTTATCGGATTTATTGCTGGTTCTGATTCTTTGCAAGAACTAATGTCACAGCTGCTTATGTCCACTGGTACTGCTGTGAGAATTTCATTGTTATTTCACACTTAGCGTTTTTTTTGTTCATTGCTACATGACTGAAGTGATAAGTCTTGTCTTTTCTTTATTACGAGTATTTCTGGCAGTACCAGTTGTCTAAATTATAAAGCCTTAGCAACTAAACAGATGCTTTAAGAGTTGGTTGCTAAGATTCTTCTTCTTCAAGCCTTAAAAGCCAAATGCTTTCTCTAAAAATAAATTTCTCTTTTCCAAGGTCAAATGGCTTCATTCGTCTTGCTGACGATGACGACAGAAGTCCATTTATCACTGGTTTAGAAGAATGTTTACAGGATTTTCATTTTAGTCATCCAGTTAGGATGTGCTGTGTTTCTGCTGAATAAAAATGGATAGAATTCACATGGTTATATAGTGTTTTAACTGATGGCTGAAAAATGTACAAGTGGTAAGAGGCCCATACATAAATGGAATATTTTCTTGATATTTAAGATAGCATCTATCTTGAGCATGTGCCAGACAGAAAAAACTCTAACCTGTTTCCTTTGTCATATTTATTTCAGTGATCAAGATATGCAATAGTGTTACAGTTTAAAAAAGCCATAAAACTTCATATTGAATAAAGCATATTTATTAATATACAGTTATGCCACTACACAACAACTAAATGGAACAAAATTTCACTTTCTAAAATTTTGCATTGCTAACCTGCAAGCAGTTAACTACATTACTGTCTTTGTTGCTTTATTAAAGAGTCACTCTTTTATTTTGTAGTTTCTTGAAGTAATTTTACGTTGTTTTGGTGCATTTTATGAAAATTTATATTTTGTATTTACATGTTCCACTTTGTACTTTCATACAGTGGAATAATAGAAGCATATGTTTAATAATGATGGCGACTGTCTTCAGAATGCTCTCCTGTGTTTTTACTTTACTATCACAGCTTACTAGACGCCTAATGCAACTCACCCATCTTTAAGTACCATAAGTGCATGCACACTGCAACATTTGTCATTTCAGAAAAGCCTAAATCCTGCGTATTTCTCTAGACAATCACATGGTAATCTTCCCAGTGCTGTTGTGGAAGACTTGTTTATTTTCATCAGTCAGTTACATCTCCCAGGTTTCTTCCTTACCTGGAGTCCTGAGTCCTTTATCCATAAATAGGCTTAGCAACTGTGGGGTCATGATCCAGCCTTCCCTTTAGGTCGTTCAGCAGCAGTTTCTATCATAATTGGATTTCTCACTGTTAGTTTTCCTACTCACATGAAAGTTGCTTTATTTCGCACCGTGTATTCAGCACGGCGTCAAGCCAGTGAACCTTACAGCAGTTGTAATTGGCTACTTTTTTAAATTCAGACAACCATCTGGAAGCTTTAGGCCTCTACACACACACCCCACATACACACACATACACACACATACATATATATATATATATATATATATATATATATATATATATATATATATATATATATATATATATATATTATATATACATACACACACTCAAACATACACACACATACACATATATTACATTTTCATACACACACACACACGTATATATGATATACATATACATATATATATATATATATATATATATATATATATATGTGTGTGTGTGTGTGTGTGTGTGTGTACACAGTTGTGCTCATATTTATTCGTCCTCTTTCATTAAAGAAGGAAAAAAAAAAACAGCTGCCTGTAAGCTGAAATTGACTAAAGTAAGAATAAATAAAAATTTTATGAAAATCATTACATTATTTTTTTAATTCTGGTTCAATGGAAATATTTTTAAAAGCAAAAAAAATGAGATAATTTATTACATATTACATCACTCATAAACTAATATTTTGTTGAACAATCCTTTAATGTTTCTGCTACAGTCAGGTGTTTTCTGTTCCTCTCAGTCGGATTTCTGCACCTGTTGGCAGGTATTTTGTCCCACTGTTCTACAGAAAAAATGCTCTAATTTATCCAGGACCAATTTGTTTGTTAGTTAGTTTTTTTCTTTCTTCAACTCAATTAAATGAAAAACCAGTGTCTTATATTTCTAAATTATATTTTTGCAAATTTTTAGTTATTGTTCCTTTTTTAAGTCTCCAGTTATTTGAGTGACTGTTGTAAATTCAGCCTTTTCTTTAATGAAAGGGTATGAATATATATGTCCACAACTGTACATACATACATTATATATATATATATATATATATATATATATATATATATATATATATATATATATATATATATATATATATATATATATATATATACACATACACATATATATATATATATATATGTATATATATATATATATATATGTATATATATATATATATACACATACACATATATATATATATATATATGTATATATATATATATATATATATATATATATATATATATATATATATATATATATATATATATATATATCTATACATATATATACACACACATATATATATATATATACATATATATATCTATACATATATATACACACACACATATATATATATATATATGTATATATATATATAGATATATATATAGATATATATATATATATATATATATACATATATATACATATATATATATATATATATATATATATATATATATATATATATATATATATATATATATATATATATACACATATATATCTATATACACAATCTGTATAAAGCCATATCCAAAGGCATATCCCACAATCCCCTGTATTGTGGTGTCATGCTGCCTTGTGACAGACTCCTGTCCTTCACAGACTGAAGTCACTGAAGGACTCTTTTACAATCCCAGCTCCATAGCTCTCTGGTACAGCCCAGCTATAATCATCTGTGTGGCCTTTTGTGCACTCAGCAAGGCAAGATCGGGAGTTCGTTTGGGCATTCTTCATTCTCTGGGCAGCAGCTGCCATCCATGACACACCACATGTTTTATTGCCCACTAAATCATAATGCTCCACTCCTTTTTGATATCACCTTATTTATTTATTTTCCTGTGTTGCCTGTAAGACCCTATGAACGATTCAGGCCTACTGCGACATGATCTCGAGGGGTATTAAATATATTGCCGGCATTTGTTTCCCACCTCTAAGTGGACCGGACGACACTGCAGACAAATACTCATCCTCCAAAGTAGAAGAGCCTTAGCAACAAAACAAGTGTGTTGCTCCATAATTCTTATTGCACCCTGCAGCTTGGTGGTGGAAGAAAGAAGGATTAGAAGATTGCTTCTATCAGACATCGATTATTTTGTGTTTGGCTTGTATGACTTTTCTATGAGACCTCTGCATGACTCTAATACAACTTATTATTCCACTTGTGTGTGCGTGTCTTCATGTTGTGTAAACAAGAGTCAAATCTTGATTTTCTGTTTGAATTCACATTTAATAAAAGCAAAGAAGGTGTCCACAAACTGAAAAGTGTTTGCTTATTTTAAAATTCACAAAAATATAAGTTAAAAGACATTAACTATTAACACTGAGGGTTAAGAATTCATTTTCAAGTGACGGTAGAATCAGCTTTAGTTGAGAATTAGTAGCAAGAGCTCAAATTTCAGCTAAAGGTTATGAGTTTTGCATCATCATATGATTTTATTTTGTTATAAAAATCTGTCGTCACTTGTAGCAGAAACTACCAGCAATTAGTGATGTGTTATGCTGAAAAGAGCCGATGAGAGCCGATGCTTTGGGATAACATTGAGGGAGAGCCAACTTCCTTTTTTTTTTCCTTTTGCTGCGTAGCTCTCAGAGCTCAGCCCCAGCTCTTCCCAAGGCGGTGCTTTAGTCTGATTGGCCCACATGTGGCCGAGCACATGTGAGGGTATGGGATCATACCATTATGTGAAAATGGAGAGAGAGGTTTGACGCTACACTGCGAGTGAGACAGCAGACAGCTGTGAGGAGAATGCGTGACGGCGTTGTGTGGTCTTTTATAATTAAGAGTGAAATTTAAATGGGCTGCAATTTTAAAGATTAATGAGAAGATTTGTGCTGTTTTCTTGAGATTGGTTCTCGTTCTGTTGTGCGAAGTATCTTCCTTTGCTGTTTTATGTTAACTTGTGCAGTAAAATACTTTAGTTGAAACATTAATAGTTATATTAAAAAATAAATCCACAAATGAAGGCAAATATAAAGCTTCTCTTAAAAACACTGAACATAAAAAGGGTTACCAGAACATAAAACACAAGCCATTCATTTTTGAGAAGTAAAAATTACTGTTTACAAAAGATTCTAAATCAAGAGCCATTTGGGAGCTAAAAGACCCAACTCTTCTTTGGGAGCTGAGCTGTCTGAAAAAGAGCCGAACATCCCATCACCACCACCAATGTGTTTTGGGACCAACTTCTTTTCACTCTCAGCTTTTTAATGTATAATTCAGATGTTTTGGTTTTAACCCCATAACTTTGCCTTCGAATCTTCAGTGCAGGGTTCTGACCTGGTAATAACCTGTTTACCAATCACTGCTATAACGTTTAGTTAAAGGGACTTTGTGTAAGAATAATTCCCATCTAATGTTTGAATTGTAACGTCAACACGTTATATGAGATCTGAACTGAATATGTGCGGTGACTCAAATAAAACGGTTTCATCAGGACATTTGTAAGGTAACTTTTTCTGTCCAGACTGGTTTTTCACCATTGTGGCTTGACTTCACAGCAAGCAGTCCTATGATGTTTAAATGATTTAGCCATTACTACATGTTGTATTAACACTGTAATTCTGTAATGGGAAGGTTTCCTGCTCTAGAGTTCATGAATAAAATAACTCAGCAGTACAGAGTTTAAGGCTGTTGATATTTACATCCAGGCTATTAAACATATGAAACCATAGTATCATTTGGGATATTATGTATTTGCCTGGCCCTTTTTTCACTTTCTTGGTGTTGCTGAAAAAGTTTTTTTTTTGCTGCATATGCACAGTCCTGCATTTTTTGTAAATGACAGCTGAACAGATTTTCTGCTTGCAGAGGCACTAAGACATTCTCCTACAGCTCAATCACTGTGTGCTTGCTTGCAGGAAAATTGCGTTCTTATTGCACATAGGTGCCATTTGTCTCTTACCGGCGGCTGTAGTTGGAAGAGTATCATGGTGCTTCCCTATCAGCTTGCCTGTTATATGAAATAGAAAATTCTTCGGTTATAAAAAGTGTTATTTGCGGAGATCATAATGTGCCAATGACAACGCATATATAAATGCAAACATCGATTTTTGGCCGGTAAACAACAGGAAATGTTACACAATGTCCCGTTCCCTGTATGAATGTCACAAGTAATCAAGTTGTTAAATGTATGATAGTACTGAAAATACACTATACTGTATGGATATTATGACATTTAAATGTTGTCTTTTTCAGAAACCTAATGTCTCGGAGGTATTATTATTCTGTCTGTTGAAATATGCAGTAAAAAAAAGCAAAGCGTTCTACAACTTCAAAAGTGAACCAGGCTTTCTTCTTGCATGAGGGTCTCAGTTCAGAGGAGAGGAACCAGAGCAGGTAATTCATTTTATGCTTCATTACTATGATACAGTTTTGTATTTAAGTACATTAAATTTAAGAGACTGGACAATTTTCCAGTATAATGTTTGTGCAGAAATTCCAAATAGGCCCCATCTGATGCTAAATGATGTTTGAAACTGAACTGAACGTATAAACTCTAAATGAGGTTTCCATGCCAACTTACGATGCAGAGCATCGCTTTCTGTGTTTTTTTAAACTCAACATCTCAACAAAATTTGATCAAAGTAAATTCTAATATCTAAATGCAGTTTTTCTTATTTTATAAATAAGTAACATTCCCAGTGATATACTGCAACTTAAATTTAAATAGCTACTTGCAGTGTCTGAGGGTTCAAAGGTCACAAAGAACTTAAAATGTAAAAATTTAAAAAAGCACATGTTCAAATACTGAGTGAAGTCATTTTTCTTCTTTTTTTTTGTACCCTGTATCTGTCATATGGAAATGTTGAAGATATTCATCAGTTAAAACAACATGTAAGTAGAGAACATCATATTTCATCCACAGTTCAAGGCCAGAATGTCCTCATGACTGATATCCACCAAGTCTGGCTCTGTCAGAGTTAAAGCACATGAATGGAAGCTGGCAAAACCCTGTAGCTAGAGCTGATGAAGAGCAGCAGCTCTGGATGTAAGCAGTATCTCTCTCATGCCCACTTCATCTCCATATCTCTGACTTTCTTATTACCAACTCTCCTTCTTTCTCTTCCATTTACTCTTTGAAGCTGCAACAAAAGAGAAAAATTGAGAAAGTTATCGCAGTTTTTGCATAACCATCCCATCAGTCTCGTAGAGAATCATGTTTATTCATTTTGCCCTCAAGGGAGAGGGGGTAAAAAGGAGATGATTAAATTCTAATTTGACCTCTATCATAATTTAGCTGAGCCTATTATGATGTCAATCATTTGAACTCAATACTGAAGTGAGGAAAGTGTCTGTCTAGCAAAGGGGAAGGGGGGTTTCAGATAGTTTGGGGACCACACAGTAACTGTATCAAATTGCTTTTATCCAGCCACATGTAATTTTTCCCCAAAGAGAACACTGCTTGCTCAATGAAAGAAGTGAAAATGAAATGATGGACTTGACTACAGCGAGTGAAAGTCGCTTTTCAGTCAGTAAAATTGTGCTACTGCAGGAGAAATGATTTACCTATGACAAGGGTGAATCATAGATGCATCAAACTCCCGTTTTTGGAGCTCTCTGCATTATAGGTTGTGGATATCTGCACGTTCATCTGTAGAGGTGTTCTGTGTGAAAGCTGAACACATCAGGCCTGAAAATCCATTGTGAACATTTTTTCTGCCCTCTCTGTAACAAATGGCATCATATTCTCATCCATCACAAAGTTGAACACAAATGAGTGGATATTTCTTCTGTTAAAAAGGTGTTATTTACAATATGGATTTTGGTCAGGACAGATGTGTGTTTTCAAAGATTAGCTCTGTCTATCATGTTGTTTGAAACAGATGGAACAACAGGGTCAAAGATTTTAGTATTTTAATTTAGTTCCATCTCATTGTATTCCATGGGTCCAATGTGAAACTATTGCTTTTTATGATAAGGCAAGAGCCATAGTGTGGCATAAATATGGCCTTTGGAAACTCTTAATGTGCCTTATAAAGTGTCGTCAAGGTGATAAGGAGAAAGTGGCTTGATTCTTTTGAATGAGAAATGCGAAACCTTTGCATGCAAACACTACATGTTGGAGAGTATCTGTACCAATACTCTCTTCAGTATCTCTGCACTAGTGGTCAGTTGCCTGTGTAGGTAAAATTATGTGTGTCTTAGGTTGCCTGTGTTGATATGGGATATGTGTAGTATTGATCCAGCTCAGATTCTGTCTATTGCACTTCTGCTCATCTGTAAAGAACAGTGGTCTCTTTGGATGCTGCCTCGTGATGGCTGAGGATCCATGTAAAAGGCGGTTACACCTTTCAGCCAAGGTAATCTTTCTGAGTTTGTGTTGCATGTTGTATGTGATCTGCAGTAAATATGTTGTTTTTCTGTGTTTTGATTGTCATGCCATTTCTAATTAAAGTGAGACGTAATTCTGCACGAGTGCTTGTGCTACCATTTGACAAAGGGATGCTCTATCTTGAGGCTTGAGCATGTACAGTATGTATTTTTATTACAGATCTTAGAAAACCACTCCTCAGTCTAAATAACTTCATAGAAGAAGCGGAAGATCCACATATATGTTCATCATCGAAACACTGGCATATATACATATATTCGTCCAGTGGATAGAGGTTTTCAGTTCATCGCTAATGTGATTTCAGATCCTGTTGTTTATTGGAGTCACTTCCTATTTTCATCTCTCATTTTTGTTGTTGATCAATTGCTCATTTTAAGCAACTTTCATGATGTATTTTTTTATTTTCTTTGTTTTATTTATTGAGTTAGTCTGAAGACAGTTCTGGTAATTTTGTTCTACGTCTTCGTTCTTGCAAAATTTTCAGTTTGTACCGACTTTTCATTTGCTCACAGTTAATCTGTCCTCATGAGGGATTCAAACAGTAATACTTAATGGTAAAAACAAGAGTACCCAAAAACCAGCATTATAAACTCACTAGCAGACAACACATTTCGACTTTGTATGATGGAAACCACTGAGCAGTCCAAAGTTGGAGGAAAAAAAAATAAGAAAAGCTTCAATCAATAAATTTGAGTAGCCAAAGGCTTGCAGGTGGTAGTACGGTGAGATGCTTATGTTGCTTTACAACCATGCATTCAGACACCATTTTGGCAAACTATGATATAGATATTAAAAGAACCATCTGATAGCATGTTTTTGTGGTATCATCAAACTTGGGAGATAAATTCTTAACGGGACATTATCAATGGAAAACTAATCAAAGATACGTCATTATCTTGATGGACTAAATGTTCAGAACAAAACAGATATCTATCGGTTTTTTATCCCCCTGGAACCCTGTATTCAACCATCTCTCCAATTAATTAACTGTTTCCATTGTTATAATAATGTTTCCATCTCTGGCATAAAAACATTCCCCGTTGTGGGTCACGGTGCAAAAAACCCCCCCAAAAAACTGCAAAACTGATGATAATTTGGCAAACAACAATAAAAGGTCATGGTGAAAAAAAGCAGAGCCAGACTTTGGCAAGCATATACACCCAAATACACATGCACAGTCACACACAAAAAAGACCAAAAATTCACTTTTGGAAATAGTGAGCCAAGAGAACAACAAAAGGTAGCGTTTTTAAACTGGAAGCAAGCACTACTTTTCCTTCACTGAGATAAAAAGCAAGAATACTATGTGAAATGTAGATTATGCCCTGGAACAGTGTTTCTCCATGTCTGTTGTAAGCACGTCTGATCTCATAAACCATCTCTCATCATCATGGTTTGTATAAAATAGTGGCCAAACACACCAGTGATGATGTAATCAACTCAGCAGGTGCAACTAACGTAAGCTCTGCTAACAAAGAGTAAGATGGAGCCATGCCATCCTCGCACCCCATGCTTGATTTTTCCACTCTACAATTTAGTGTTGTGTCACCCATTTTCCCACTGCAATGTTCAAATAGTGTGGATTGGTATAGAAAGTTTATCCTATCACGTTGATATGTTATTTGTTAATTATATCATATATTCACTTTAATAATAAATGACTGAAAATGCAGTTGATTTTTTGAAAAAGTAGTTACTAGTTCCCACGTAACTTGTTTTTATAGTGCTGTAACTTAGTTACAAACACTTTCACTGTAGATATTAAACACACATGGTGATCAGTCCTGCCACAGCTCAGCTAAGACAAATTACAACAGTTTTACATAATTAAAGCTTGATAAAGTTTTGGAATAAACAATTTTCTTCAAGCAGAAACACACATTCTGTGACTTAAACCTGTGAAAATGGTAATGAAACAAATAATTGCACAAGTGTCCATGGGTGAAATATCAGATATCTGCATTGCTGATGCATCATTATTTTTCCAAAAATGTGTCAGGACTTCCCTTGGAACATTTGGAAAAGCCTTGAGGAATGTTATTCTTTTTTCTCATTCTGTAGCCATGCCATGAATGTCTCTAGCCCACTTCTCGTCAGTATGGCCTGGTTCTCCGATACCTGGCGAAGCCTCATTAATGCAGGTAACATCTGAGTCAGTAAGGTATGATCTAAGGTTGCTCTGCCCAGGAATCAAATTGTATAAAGAGTGGTGCCACTGCACCGAGCTAGAGGATATTTCCAGATACAGATTCATAATTGGAGACCTCACAAATCAGGACCTCACACTTGAGAATCTGCCTATAAGCAAAACAAACAGAACCCAAACCAACCTGGAGCCCTTCAGGAACTCACAGGACTCCCCATCTCTGGAGAGCCAAACCCAGACAAGTGTTGATGAGGCTCTTATCCGCCTCGGTGCAGACGGCCTTCTTAGCCAAATAAAGTGGTTTTCTTCCAACTTTTAAACTGAAGCTCCAAAAGTCAGGAACAGAGTGATTTCATGGGCCAAAAAATCAAAACAAAAAAGCAGGAAACTTGTCAATCACAGCTGTCAGTCACTGGTTTCATGACCAAAAAAAAAAAAAAAAAAAACAACAAAAAAAACCCATCTGTTTGTATTACAAAACCCAATTATTTTATAAAAGCCATTATATTTATATATTAAAGAGTCCAGGTTGGAGCAAGCTGAGATCATAATAACATACAGACAAAAGGGATATTTATGGAAAAAAGCATTTTAATTCAACTAGAGCTTTAGGATGTTACAGAACCAGAATTCAGTGGTTTTTAAAGCACTATTATGCTGCTTCAGCAGGAGGTCAACACCGCTGATTGGCTGAAATGAACAAAAGCACCTCTGTGGGTGTACCACAGGTTCACAGGACCTTTAATTACACCTAATTTCATACATCCACTAAAAGCCTTATAAAAAAGGCTTTGCGGCTGGCACGCAACTGTGCCAGACAAATCCAAATGCAGAGAAATCTTTTGTTAATCATTCTGTCATGCATTCATATGCAAACTTTTACTGAATTCTGTTTTGATAGTTAAAGCTAAGATTATATATCAGCCATTAAAATTACCTTGGAAACTCATTAATGTGCTTAACAACTTCATACTCTCCTTGTTTTGTGTTTTACTTTTCATTTCATTGTTACATAGATTTCATTTGATTGAAATCACTTAGGAAATCATGAGGGATGCACATAAGCAGCTCTCTGATCAGATTACTTTACATATCATCTGTGATTTATGTCTTTTCATTATGAAGGAAGAAAGCACTTAATCAATAAAAGTTGGTCAGGAGACTTTATGGCCAAGAGAGTTGGTCAAAGCCAGCCATGTTAACTGGGACAAGCCCTATAGCTGAGGTTTGGTATAAATAAAATAAAATAAAGGGTGCAGTGAAACAGTAATATGATGGAAAAGATGCAAACAATATTTCCATTTGTAATTAGCTAATTAAACGTCTAGATTTGTTTTTACTCCTGGCTAACGCTGCTAGCTAATTACGAGATAAACATTAGTGTTAGCTAACAATAACATTAGGAGCTCGTCTAATGTGTGAAGTTGTTTCCTGCTGTCAAAACATTTTTAGTGTATAAAAACTGTACTTTTGTAATTACAATAAAGTTTAAAGATAAAAAAAAACAAAACATTTAAGTTAAATTTATATTAGCTTGTTGAACAAATACAAACAAGACTCGGGGCCAGTCGGTGGGTTCTTCCTCTTCAGTGCTGCCAACCAGCGCAGAAGCACACTTCTTCTTTTTAGTGGAAGTTTGTGAAAATGAACTGTTTTACCCTCAGCCCGAACTCCGTAAAACTCATTTTTACACCCAGGAGCAATGCAGTAGTGCCCCCCCCTTCTGCCTCCTCTTCTCTTTTGGTTCACAAGTTTCCATTGTTTACTCTGTTGTCTCTCTTAATTTGATGCGCACAACGGGACTCTCATCAGGACCGCGAAACCAACAAACCTCGTGACGTCACCGTTTACGGTACTGCAAGATGGCGGCGCTCTTGCTACAAAAGATAAAACAAAACTACGGTTTTCTTGTATATGTTAATATTTGTGACATTTGGAATATTATTATTGATGAGTTGATGACTGAGTCTAGTAAATAATGTTCATTTGCTTGACTGTTTCATTTCCACTTTAAAGATGGGAAAAGCCTGTGCTTTTTATGAAAAGATAAATATATATTTGCACACTTACACACACAGACTTTACTGTCTGAATGGTTGCTGCTTCATCCAACAGCAGAAAGATGTGATCCTGCCAAGTTATTGCTGTGTACTTGTCCCTGAAATGATCAGAGGCAGAAACTCCCTAAAGACGGAAGTCGGTTAAATTAAAGTTGAACAAGTTCATTCATGCCGGTTCCCCACCCGCAACCGTCTGTGTTTTCCTACAGCTTGATTGTTTGATGTTTACATTTTATTTTTTAACTTTCAATTATGTTTGGCAAACTCAAGGGCCTCCTTTCTACTCCCTCTTTACTTCTGTAAAGTTTTTATGTGATTGATTTTCAGCTATTTCGTCCTGTAAATCTACTATCTCTATCATGCTTGACTTACTGTGTTGATGTTCGCCACTGCTGTTGACACTTTTTCAGCTAAGAGATGGATGAATGAGGAAGGGGTTGAAAGGAGAGAGGACAGAAAAAAAATCTTGGATAGAGGGGAGGAAGCAAGAGAGTCCCGTAAGAGGCTTAAAAGCCTCCTGGAAGCCATCGTTTGGCTTGGGACCAAGCACTGTTGTGGAATTGAGTTGCTCCTTTATCTGTTTTTGGCTTTGTGATTCCAGGCAGAAGTCTGACCACCGCTGCTCTGCTTAGCTGGCTGTGGAACAAACACATAAAGTATGAACATATACACAACCAGAGGCTTAAGACCCTCTCACACATGGCTGACTCCATCTTTAATTTCTCAGTTTGAACTTTTTAGTTGCTGTTTGGAGGTAACAACAACAGTAGGAGGCAACAACCAACCAGAAGTTGTTCATTTTTAAGTTGGAACTTTGCACAACTTGCACCAGCAGGGAGGATGTGATTTCTGCATAGGCCGAACTGTTTCCAAATTATCCATGAAAATAATTACAACAAAACCCAATAATTGGTAAAGTGACTTGTGCTTTGTTTCTAATAATCAGTCGGGACATATTGCAGTTCCACACTGCACCAGCTAATGGAATAGATGTTACCTGTATATCTATTCTGCCTGTAGAATAGATGAAAAATGTGCTTTTTTGTTGTAATTCAGGGCTACATTCCAGCCTCTCTGTCTTTTTTTTGTGATAAGTTCGATCTGACATTCACTTAGAACTTGCAATAGACTGGCAGAATTGTGCCACGTCTGCTATTCCCTTTTATGAACTCAGCATGTGTGTGTGTGTGTGTGTTTGTTGTACAACATCCTTGTGAGTGAATCTAAAGTTGTCTCCATCTTTCCAAACACACATTATAGTAGCCATGCACAGCAATGCATCTTCAGTAGAAACCCTGATGTAACACAGATGATGAGTTAATCTAAAACATGAAATGTGCTTTTTTGTAAGTGAAACTTTATAATTTTCTTTGAGATGAACATTCGTTCATATTAGAGTAGAATCCCTCCTGCTGCTGGTACGTATAGTCCAGCAATTGCACATCATGTAAATCCCAAAAGATTGGTTCATTATAAGGGAACGCAGGGCGGTCTGGATAAAGGAGACCAAGAGAATAAAAAATAAATGAACATATTTCAGAAGAAGACCAGTGAGTAATCTGTGGTGGTAAGAGGTTGAGTGATATAAGGAAGGAGATGATTAAAATATCCCCTTCAACTGATGAATGAAAATGATGTTTACATAACAGCTGATGTGCCGAAGTGAAATAGTTCAACTGAAGCCAGGTTGAGTCATAAACCTTCATCAGTCGTTGACACAGACACAATATAACTTAAACTTTTTCATAAAACTATAAAATGTTAATATGTAATTGTCTTACATGTATAAAAAGATATGGGAAACGTGCGTCATGCTTATTATAGCTTGACGTTCATAAACTGTACATGAAAAAAACGCTGCTTTCTTTAAGTTTTTAATGAATTTGAGTCTGTATGATAATTTTTCTCAAGTTATCTAAAAAAAAGCTGTTTTAGAGTTCAATTATTTTCTGTGTGAAAAACTCTTAAAAAACTTTTAGGATTGTTTAAAACAAACGCTGCTACAGTTATGTCTGTGCAAGTAAAAACAATGTTAAAAGAAACTTTGTGAACCCCAGAACTAATCACTTCACAGTTGGCCAAGCATTAAACCATGACTACATCTCTGCTTTAGTCTGAAAAATTAAACTAAAAATCCCTCTTGTGGTTCACAATCATGCCACACGGGTTTGGTGCGGAATCTGCCTGCATGGATTTTCTCTGAGATCTCTGGTTTCAGCCCACAGCCCCATAACATACACCTTGTATTATTTTTGCACTTCTAAATGGACCGTGCTGCATGGTATGGGTGTATGTTGCTGTCTGTGTGCTCGTCCTGTGTTCAGGCTATAAACTGGTTTGGGCTCTTTATCAACACAGATGAGCTCACACCCAGCCCTCTAAATACTTTTAAAGAAAATAAATGGGGAAGAAAAAAATTCCCTACTTTTTCCAAATACTGGGTTGAAATAAAAAGATTAGATAAGAAGGTGATGGAAAAGGATGACAACTAGCAGATTATGGAAGGTTATATCTTTATATTTAAAGAATATAATGTGTGTATGTGTGTACGTGATATGAAGGCTGAGGGTCGCACAAAGATACGGCAACATCGTTGAGTCAGAATTTAAGGTCAAATAGCATATAATTATCTTCTGGTCATGAATGCTTGAATAAAATGTTGATCCTACCCAAAACATGCAAAATGCTCAATGACATGAAGACTAATTATGCAGAAAGAACGCTTCTCGACATTTTTGAAGTCTCTCCTTGTGGTTCGACTGTGTGACAGACACAAAATGACTCCCATCATTTTGTCAGAATCATCAATTACACAGCCATTATGCCAGTGTTTTCTTCAGGCAAAATGACAACACGCACACAAGATACAGTTATTTTCTCTTAGAGGTCCTGCAAACATTTGTGTTTAATCAAGCAGCAAAAGAACAAAGATGTCTAATCTCAAGTTCAAAGCTCTGCTTCTTCTTCAGATCCTCGCCGATAAAAACTACATCCAGTTTTCATCATATCAAGGTCTGTTTATATACTTTTCCAGGACAAATGTCAAGCCGTGACCTTTTTTGAAGTAATTTACTCTCTGCAAAAGGCCAATGCAGCGCCTGCCGTTGTGTGGTTTCGTTCATAGGTGAGGTGGTCTTTCACAACTATGATCCTCAGTATTCCTCATTTCACAACAGCATCCATGCCAGTATGCACACACACAAAAACACACACACCATATACTGACCAAAATGAGTTTGTAGTGTTGCTAAAATGGGGTGCTCCTACATCGAAGCAAAATAAGATATAAAGTTTAGTGTTTATGCTTACATTTTTAGAAATCTTTCTCAAGCTTGGTCTCTGTTTTTCTGCTTCTCTAGAGTTTTGAAAAGACAAGAAAATATACAGCAGACATGTTTATTTTATCAACTCTTTTACCACTGTCCCATTTTCTTGAACTTATTTTTGCAGTTTTAAATTTGCAGCTGTCTGAGGAAAGATGTACAATCAATGCAAAATAAAAGCAGTATAAAAAAATATCACCTACAGAGTGATGGAGCCGGGCTTGAGCCTAGGATTGCTGTTAAACACTCAAAAAAGCCAGACTGTCTTCAGAAAATAACATTTTCAAATTTGAATGTCACATTATATGGATGAACATAACATTTGATCAGTGTCAGTGCAACAAAACAAGAACTCTTGTACTCTGAACTAAGCACACTTTTCAAATCCCACCTACTTTTGAAACACATAATAAGCCGGCTCCATAAAGTCAAGCCTGCCATATGGGACTGCAGTACAGTACAGTATATCCTCCTGGTTGGAGACTCAGTGGAAGGTTGCATGGTTGGTTTGGCTCTCGATGTTGCCACTTGTTCAGGCAGCCAAGTGTTCAGTCAAATGAGGCTCTGAGTGAGCTGAGTGTTGGGAATGAGCAGCATTTAACTGAAGCACCCTTCACACTAAAATCACACAGGTGAGAGGCACTCAGACATATACTCACTTGTGTAGACACTTGTGAACGAGTGAAGCATGATTGCCTCTTCACCAGTGGACATGTTGCCCCTTTTTAATTGATGGAAGAAGCTCTCTCGGTTTAATAATCCTGTCTGTTTTCTTTTGTGTTTGAATTTGTTGCTCTTGGCAGCGTATATGGAGGTGGTGAGCTGGGAGACTGTTGTAGATGGACGCATTGGGAAGACTGCAATCTCAAGAAATGACCTGAATAAAAGTTTGATACATTTTTCACTAAACTGGCTGATTTCTCACACACAGGTTAAAACTCGAGCCTCGCTTATTTCCAGTGGCCGTCTTAGTTTTGTTTTGCACCAGCTGTACTTTTCAAGGACGTTACATTATCAACGGATGCAGAAATGATTCCTTTGAAATGATGCCTTTTTATTGAAATCGCTGTATGTTAAAGTCACCTTGAATCCTTGCGTGGAGCTGAATTCAGCTCAGTTTCACTAATTATGTTATCATGATCACTGTTTGTCTTCTTCTAAATAACACAAAGCTGCAATTGACGTCCTTACATAAATTGCATGTAGGATACTTATATTGCTGATTAATGACTCGTGCCAAATTGCACCCCCCCCACTCCTCCATGATGTTTGCATCCATTCAGACTTTTCATTGAATAAATACATGCAGGGTTGCTGGGGTTTCTCTCATGGTCTCAGATGTGTGTCTGCATTTTTCTTACTGCTGTTCTGTGTTTGCTTTTCGGGCTGCATATTAAAGCAACAGTGATTGTAGCAAAATTCTGCAAAAACTCCTCACAGGACATGATAAAGCAAATGTTAACAGTAGACAGCTAAAATCAGGATATCAGAAATGGTTTGATTAAATTGTTGCTTCATTCAAACATGAGTTTCCTGAATATGAGGTGATCTCTTAAAGCAACTTTTTATATGACATTTTATATTAAAAGTCCATGTTCTTGTTGCATCTTAACCCTTCCTATATTTCTTATTTAGTGTAGGAAATGTATTAATATAGTGCTTTAAACTCAGCTAATTTCTCCATGATGTGCTTTTAAAAAAACTACATAAGGAGAATGTGTATGTACTGCTTCTGTTCATGCAATAATTTCAAAATGTTGCACACTGCAAGGAACTTTTCTGCACGAAGTCTCAACTTTCCAAAGTGTGAAATTTTTTGCAGCTATTTTTAAATTGTTGTGCAGTCGGTGGCAGCTGCTGTATCTCTGTTCTATAAATTAATGCCTTGTTTTAGGGTTGTCATGTATGCGCTGAGGAAATGATTGAATGATTCTGACACTGAAATATGCCTCATCTGTCCTCATCTCAACCTGTACCTTTGTGACCTTTTCATTGACTGTAGCTGTTCTCCTCACATTGCTATCAAAATCACAATTTATGGCCCCTTTGGCTCCAGCTTCAGCTTTGAGGAGACCATTAAATCAAGAAGGTCAAGGGTCAAGAGGTCATTATGTCTTGCTTCTGCAAGAACTGGCAGTCATTAACAGTAAGAGACTCCACTAGAACCTATTTTCCATTTAACTCATTAAAACTGACAACATGTCTTTTCATCTATTCCAGGAGAAAGAGAGATAATGCTTTGACCTGTTTGATATTATTCACACATTCTCGTGTAAAAGAAAAGAGAGAGTGAGGAGGATAAATGAAAGGTCTTCAGCATCAAATGAATTAAATAACGCCTAAAAAATGGAATAGCTGCAGACAAAATAAATGTTTTATCCAGACCTTGAGGGTTTTTTGGGTTTTCTAAAGGCTTCATTTTCTCAGTGTACCTACATACACTTTATGTTTAATGAGTCATAATAAAGCAATATAGTATTGAAATAAAATAGTATTGCCTATGAGACAGTATTTTTTTAATGTGTTCTACTTATTTTCTCGAAATATCAATCTTTATTACTTGTAATAGACTTGACTGAACCAAAAAGAAAAAGCATTAAAAAGTGACACAGCGGCAGCCACGTTACCTCAAATTCATAGTTACAGAATTAAGAAAAAGAAAGAAAAAAAATTAACATAAAAAAAATTACATTTTTCAACATCAGTTTTTCAAAATAAAATAAAATAGGTATTTTAGTTTGAGTATCAGCATATAATCTGAGCCGTCTGCAGCATTTTGGGAGAAAGAAATGTTAAAGAAGAAGGTGCACAGATTACTATTTGACGAGGACTTTATCGTAAATCATCAGTAGAGGGCACTGTGAGCTTTTTGGATAGCTTGCCCCACCCAGTTGACTCACCCCCCCCCCCCCCCCCCCCCCCACAACACATTCCTGCAAGTGGACGGGCACACAGCCCAGTGTGGCGAGTGTGGGTGTTACAGATTTAAGCAAAGACGGTTAATATCAATCAGTGTGCATGTAAACACACTCATAAATAATTTGAGCACTGAAGCAGCAGTGAATCAGCCTTTTTCCTCTATGCGGATAAGTGTGTGTATGTGTGTGGCAGGAATGTGAGCGACAAGGGTAGCTCTGGATCAAAGGGCTGCACATATAAAGAAAAAGGAAATTGGCAAATGGCCTTACAACCATTGATTAGCAGAGACTTTCTGGCTCTCTAACTAAAACAAACTGTGTGAGAGCTGAAATGAAGTAAATAGGTGATAGTGGGCTTGTAAAAAAACTTACAGACTGCTCCATTTTTGTTTTAAGAGCGTTTTTAAAGCCTTTTAAATAATAGCTCAAATACTTTGCAGTGGGAATACATTTACCCACAACAAATCACATTAAAATTAGTCCAAACATTTTCATGGATTTGGAATAAGGATTAAAAAAAATATTGAAAAGCAGTCATTTCAAAATAATAAGAGAAAGCAAAACTGGAAGAGATTGATATAATAGATGAACATATTTCATATCTTGTGTTGTGATGGACTGGCGACCTGTCCAGGGTGTACCCTGCCTCTCGCCCAGTGATTGCTGGGATAGGCTCCAGCTTCCTGCGACCCTGAATTGGACTAAGTGGTAAGAAACTGGATGGTTATTTCAATATTTCTCCCCTACATGTGTACTATGCTTGATAAATAAAAAGAACTGTAATGGGTTTAAGATTAATTAATCCTCAGTTCGAATGGATAAATATAACAAACGATATATAGTTGACAGAGAAGTAGGAATCAAAATGGTCCGCCTACTGTGTGTTTGAAAGTTGCACAGCATAACAAAGCAACAGGGAGAAAAGTTTGTTTGACAGAAGTAAAATATCATCTGACTCATTAATGAGTGAGACTGCAACAAACAGGCCAGAACTGGTAAAAATGGAGGCTCATCACTGAACTTAATCATTTGTTTTTCTTCCTGTTACTTACAGTGATGTGAAACAATGTGAAACAAATGATCTGTTGTGATGGAGGGGAATGTCAGATATTTTGACAAAGAGTAAACAAAGTAAGCTTTGGTTTGAATCAACTCCATAAATCCACACTTTTCTTTTAATATGCCTCTGACTAAATCCCCTGCTCCAACATTTGAAAGTCCGTTTTGCAATCAAAAGAGTGCCATTAAATCTTAATGACACAGGGCCGTCAGCAGCAGCATACTTGAGTTATCAGCTTGCTAAATGATACTGTAGCCCATGCTCCTGTAAAAGCCGTCCATCATTCTGATTCAAATTTCTTGTGTTTTATTTATGAGTTTGCTTATGAAACACAACACTACCCACAAGCTTTGATGACTTCTTGCCAATTGGAGGCACAGTTGTTGCCATAGAAACATTCAAGTTGGCAGCCAGACTATGATAAAGTAACATTAGCAAGCTAATGACTTTTAGTTGGAGATTAGCGTCACCCCTTTATAGCTACACTGTCAGAGAGAAACTCTTGTTTTTCTTTTTTTTAAGTGAATGTGAAGGAATGAAGATGATCACAATCAGAAAATAATCAATGCTTTTAATTGTTCATTCTGCTATTAATTATAAATTAAATCTGGAATCGATGATGAAAACAGAGGTTACATTTCTGCTCTGTTGGGGGTTCGAAGCCATTTCCTAAATGAAAGATGTGTTTGTGTGGGAGAATAGGTTTCAGCTGGGACCGATTACCCACATTAGAGCATATACATATCATATAATCCACAATCCAGCTCATCATAAGCAAGATCATCCCACTAAACATTAGTCTCACCATATTATATTAGGTAAATGGCATAAATGCACTAAACTGTAAAGCCACAATATCACCGAAGGATCTCAAACCGTGCTATGAAGCAAATTCCACCAAAGCAGGGATAGCGTGTAGCGTGCAAGCAAACACTTCCAAATGATCAAAACAGATATAGATGGAAGGTTTCTGCAGAAAAACAAGGTTGTATTTTGAAATTTAGCATGTAATCACACAACTGATTAGGAAAATACACAAATCCAGCACACACTCCACCATCATATCTGACTCCTGACTTGTGTGGGAAGTTGGATTTTGCTGGGCATCCTGTTCATCTCACCGTACATTCAATTACAGTCGCCCACAAATTACTTCAAGAATACAAGCCAGCATGAGCCGCCTGCCGCCTCCACATGAGAATGCACTCCTCCTCCTCCTCATGCCCCCATCATCGCTTTCATTCCCTTCCTCCGCTCGTTCTCCTTTGGCGTTTCCGCAGACAAATGCTGGACTGTTAGTTGTCTGAGAGTTACTTGCTTTTTGGTTTCCGCCCCAGTACTTTTTGATCTCTCCAATTGAGTCGAGCTGGAAAACATACAAGCAAAGAAAACACCCTCAAAACAAGCGGCTCCATGTCTTTAAACACCCACTGCTGACACGTGCTGATAAATCCTCTTCTTTTTTTCTTCTCTCCGCTGTACACACAGGCATGGTGTTTAAATGCATTGTGAACACACAGATTCATGCATGTGAATCAACCTAAAACGATGCAAGACTCCACAGCAACAATGACCAAGCCCACCATGCTCATTGGTGTGTGAGTCTAACAAATACAGAAACACACATCCTTTCTTTCCCAAACACGCTAGGTTATTCTCTGTGGATGCTTTCGTCATCTGTCTTGCTCTTTTATGTTTCTCTTTAGGGTACGCATAGCTGCTGCTTTTGACAGAAATTTATATCGCTGAAAGAGGTATATGAAACACACAGACGATGTGCTGCAAAAGAATTTCAACACTGGCAGTTGTGAAAGAGATGGGCAAGGGAAGGACAGGGAGGAAGAGTGGTTTAATTCAACTTGAGGTTGAAGAGACATTTGCAGTCCACTTGGATGTTAAATGTGCACTTATTTATATAAACGTAGGAGGTCGCCTTGCTGGGGATACTCACTGAATCACTTGTAATACATACGGTTTATAACAGCCTGCAGAGTCCACCAGGAGGAGGAAGGACATTCTGATCTTTCTATGGGAGTGATTATATCTTTTTGAATATTTTTCATGGTGTTAGTTGTTTATTATTATCTCAGTTGTTTATTTCCCTATTAAAATGCAGTGGGGATGTGGGTGGTGCACACATTGTGTGTTAGTGCATGCACGCATGTGTGCTTTTGAGAGAGAGTGAGATTATGATCAGGAAGTGTGATTGGAAGGAACAGGGTGTTCCTTCCAATCACAGTTCTGTTAATTATGCCCCTGTTATTGCCCACATGAGCACCGAAGTCTCCCAAAGAACGAGGGAGTCCTCGGACTAAGGGCTCGCCAATATTCTGTCCAAGGATTCCAAAAAGTCAGGATCCCCCCTGCCATCTGAAGGCTACCATCTCATCCAATGGTGTAAACCCCAATGTACAGTCACCAGGTTGGGAATCAATGGGTATGCCCTCACCTGCTCAGTGCCTCTTACTTTAACAAGAATGGTGAATTTCATGCTGTCTAATAATATTACCTAAAGGTAGAGTGTATAATGTGTAAAGTTTTGACCAAGTACAAAGCTCTGACCTACCCCTGTGTGTCCGGAAGAATTATTAGTGATAGGGATGTTCCATGTTGGCTTTTGTATTGTTTTTTTTTTTTTTTTTTTTTGTCTTGTCCAGCATTTAGGCAAGCAGAATGATGGTCTGGATGCTGTGTTCTGCTGAGCAAATGTTCTCTGCCAAGGGAAGCTTTATAGATATAATGATCCCCTTGACTTTTTGAATTTTTATTTTATTTCTATATTTATTTTGTATTATTGTTTGAATTGTAGAGTTTGTACTGCTGGACTGGAGAGGACAGACAAAAGACAGAAAGAGAAAGGAGAGAAAACACCTCATAAGAAAAGTGAAAGAGATAAAGGGAGAGGACAGGGAGAGAGAGAAAAAAAACCCTAAAAAATAACCCCAAAACAAAAGGAAAAAAAAACCCAAATACACACACACCTTTATGCACACACACACAAACATACGTACAAACATATACGCACTCGCCAGTATTAACACATATACATACACATACTTTAGATCATAGTAACTAAACTATGAATCTAAAAAGTTAAATATAAATGAGAAACAAACAGAAATAAGAAAACCAGCTGCTGTTAGTGAATAAAACTGCAGACGACTCGGTGACTGTGTCACATGCAGAACATGCAGAGTGGAACGTGTTCCGGAAAAGGTGATCATGCCAGTGTGACCCCTCCCACATAAAGGCAAGAGGCACGCCAGGAGTACCCCCGAGACTGGGGCCATCGGCAGCCACCCCCAGGCGCCGACCCAGGAGGCGGCAGAGGGGGGGTCCCAGCCAGAGTCCCCCGCAGTCAGGGGGAACTGGCCCCAGTAGGCCCGGACCATCGAGGACCGGCCCTGCCGGGCACCGGCCACCCAGGGCAGACAGAGCGCGGGCTCCACGGCCCCAAGAGCCCGGAAGCAACCCCCCACCCCCGCAGGCAGAGGGCCCAGCCACGCTTTTGTATTGTAATCCCAGTGTTTTCCAAAACTTCATTTAACAAAAAACAAACAACAAAAAAAGTAATTTTAGATGACATTAATGGTCGACACCAGTTGGGATGTCTTTGCTTTTTCTTACAAAACCTCCACTTTACAGTCGTTGCTAATGGCAAATTTATTGTCTGGAGATAATTTGAAATAATTCCAAATCAAAGACATGTGCACAGTTCTACTCATAAGCTCATAATGCTGCAAGTGATGACACAGTTTGATGCTTTCATCCAGTGTGTGCTGATAGACGTCTACCATAACGTTCAAGGTTGGCTCAGAAGTGTGGAAGCCACAAGATTAATTGTGAATTGTGCTAAACAAACAAAAAGATCTCAAAAACTGCACATGACATCTCTCATATTTTGACATTTAGTGTGAGAGGAGACAGAGCTGAAGAGTTTTAATGCATATTTGCATTTTATGTGAAGGTTGTGGCTTTATAAAGGCAACGACTGATATGATTCATTTCTGAAACTATGATTTAAAGTGAATAATGGTCAATATCGGTAGGCTGATTTAATATCTCTAAAAACTTTTTTATGTGCTATTATGACTTAAAGAAGCATTTACATTATGTTCATTATATTAACTTTAATGTGAATGTTACAACCCCCTTGGTGTCTACCGAAAAAGGGGTGACAACACAAATGACAATGGCAACTAAAGTAAAAGTTCAACAAGGAATTTACTTACAAGGTGAGTAATTTCAAAATTAAACAATCCAGACTTAACTCAACTAGTTCTGTGACAGGTGATAAAACAGTGTCTAATAAAATAAACAAGGAATATCCAACCAAAAACATGAAAAAAAAGACAAACAAATCTGTATTACTACAATCAGATAGGAAAAGGTTCTGTAATACTACAGCCAAACACCAAAAGAGGCTCTGTAACTCTACAGCAAGTACTTTTTCAGAGATTCCAGAGGCAAAGCAAGGTGGCAGACTGTGTCACAGTCAGACACAGCAGCCCTGAATGATGGTGCTGATTGTCCTTAAATAGCAGAATGACGGGGAATGTGTCCAATGGATTAGACCACAGGAAGTTTGTCCACCAATATGGAAGCGTGATAGTAGAGGCGGAGACCAGGGAAGGCAACTAATCATGCAAGTGCGCTGGAAGCATCTTTATTTGCGTACCAGCCCACAGACCAGCAGGCTAGGGCTGTAACAGTGAATTACTGAAATATTTCATTGCTCCATCTTTTCATGAGTTTTACTGCAACTTCAGCTGGTCTGGAAAATTTTCACTAAAATTAGTAAAAGGATAAATACTTAAATTACTTTTCCATTTTACATAATGAATTTTGCTCTTAAAAAAACTGATTTTGACATTAACAAAATAATATGGTGTCAGCATTTTGGTCAGTCTGCTTTAGTGTCAGTGCTGCAGCATGCACAGGTCTCGGGATTTATTGTCTCCATGCTTTGACTGACCTTCCAGTCCAAGCAGACCTTTAAACATCCTAAAGATACTTTTTGCATTTGTTTTTAAAATATAAGAGAATAACTCAAGCAACAAATTTTATATGCATATCATCTATCATCACAGCCATCAGCATCAAATGGAATTCTGTTGGACTTTACTTATAACAAAGTATATACTTATAGTTTATGAACACTACAAAGACTGGAATCTCTGATTAAAGGACATCCATTTGGACCAAGCATTAAACGTTTCCTCAGCCAGCAGGGAACAAGGTCAGTGTGGTTGGGCAGGAGTCCCTGTGATGGATGGTTGGGTTTCCTGTCTGGCTGGATCAGTGTTTTCCTTTCCCTCTGGTTATTGCCACGGTAAGCTATTCAATATTCCCATATGTCTTGAGCTCTTCCAATGGTCGGCTCCAGCAGGAGGAGAAAAACCCCCTGGGGTCTTTGAACCCCCACTCACTTTCCTTCTCTGGGATTGGCTGCTGATCTAAAAAAAGATGTCCCCCATTGGTTTATTGATCTGTGTACTCCAAGGAAAGCCATCTGTAAAACTGGATACAGGCATCTTTTTGTGGATTCTGTCTGCTTGTCAACACTTAAAATTGGCAGTGGGGCAAAACTAGAAACCTCCAAGATGTTCAATATGTCAGATACATTTAAGGGCAGTGGGTGGGATTATCAATAAAAGGCTGAATAACTGGAGGAACCATATTTTGTGGGAAACACAAACAGGAAGTGTCGCAGTTTGATTTCCATATTGATAGTTTTTCAAATGAGAAACTGAGGATGAAAATTAATGCTCTGCACCATGTCAAGCTCAGGCTTGTTGGCAGCTTTGAGAACAGGTGGAGAGGTAAAACAACAACAATCATGCAGATAGTTATTTTCATTCCACATTGTACCAGCACTCCTCTTAGTAAACGTAGGTATTCACAAAGCTCCACATTTTCTCTGTGAAAACCTCTCTGGAGGAAAAGAAAAGCCGTTCCTTGATTATGTCGTTTGACAGTGGAATAATGACACATTGTTACAAGCCAGCAACATTACCATTTCTCTGCTGTTAAGTGACTAGGTCTTCAGTGTGAGACAAAGTGAGGGCAAAGTCATACAAATGTAACCAGGAACCAATATGAAGTGGGGCTGACAAGAGGAAAATTGTGAAACGAGATTACATTATTCTAATGTGGGCAGACAAAAGGGTAAGGGACAAGAATAAATGGGAATTCAGCTGAGTCAGTGGAAAGCTGATAAATGCCAGTGATCCAATGCAAAGACTTTTATGTTAATGAGATGTGAAAGAGTGCAGTGGGATAAAATGAATGATCAAGAAATGAGTGATTACGCACCAACTCAAACATTTTTCACTTTTAATGTAATTCCCTCTGTTCAGATATTAAATGGAAGTTCACAGTACACCAAAGCAGACAAGTTTAAGAATTTAAAATATATTTTAAAGTCATATCGGACCAATGTCCAACAACGAGGAATGATCTTGAGATGGAAAACTCGACAACAAACTATATTAAAGCTATAGTAGCATTATAACACACTGATTCATTACAGTGCACATAGAGACTAAGAGAGTGACAGGATTTGTTATGTGCCTTTTAATTCTTCTGAGTGGTGCAGCAATCTGCAGCCTGCATACCTCATGTCTGTTTCTCACTGACTCTGCGAGTCTCACTGATGCAGTTATTTCTTGTGGTGGCAATATTTTTAAGTGTTAAACCGATTTAATTAGGTTTCCTTATTCACATTTTGCTAAACCTTTTTTTTTTTTAGTCTGCTTTGGTTCATAAAAGACATATATGCTTGATTCACTCTCTTGCATTACTGGAACCAGCAACTTTCCTAAGGTAAGTTAAACTCCATCACTTAGTCAAAACATCCTTAAATGCTCGGTATGGATCAAGATTTAACCAACTTCACTACATTGTAATGAATCTTAGCAACAAAGAGACAAGCTATTTCTGAAATCACAAAAGCCGACATAAAAGAGAGGGACAAATAAAAGGTTCAGCTTTCTGTTCCCATTGGGGCCACCCATGCTCTTATACTTCACTTATTTGAAGGTGGGTTTAAAGCTTTGATAAATGTGAGCCTCAGGGAAGAGAAAGTGGATCCTTGTGCTGCAAAGTGTAGAGAAATGCTGGAGGATTTATGTTCATGGCTCTGTCCCTGGACCAAAAGTCCAATTCCCTGGATACTTTCATCTCTGACCCTCACAAGTCCAGTGTAAAAAGTCTTCTCATCCAGAATTATTCATGTTTCTACTAACAGGGTTGAAGCTTTAATCAAATGCCTGCTGCCCTTTGTGCTGTCGACCTCTCTCACGCACAGCTGTCACTGCAGGGACGCTAGGTCAATCGCTGCTGCCACCACTGTTTCCTCTGAGGAGCATTCCCTACGCACGGGATGGCCATTAAAGCGATTTAAATCTGGGTTGGCAGAGTGAACGAGGTTTGCAGCTTGCCTTGGAAACTGACAATATAATGATTAATGTGAGAGGGTTCTAGGGGGCTTAAGGTTGAGACAAACACACAAAAGACTGGAAGGTTGAGAAGTTTGATTCTACAATATAATTGGGGAAATCTGGAAAATAGGAGTGAGTCACCCCTATTTTGTCACAAAAAAAAAATTAAACAAAGAAAACTTAAGATGCCCTAAAGCAAAGAGCTTAGCCTGCAGGTGCTTCAGTACAGCTGTTCACTGGTTAGAGGTGGAGTATTACAGCACCTGACATTGTTCTGCTTTTTTTTTTTTTTTTTTTTTTTTTTTTTGGTGGAGGTGGGAGCTTAATTCTTCTAAGATTAAAGCATTAAAATAAAATAAAACCAAAGACAAAGCAAATACAGATAATTAATAATCCCGCCACGGCAGCTGCTATAATAAAAGTGCCATTGACCATGAAGAGGTCATTTATTATTGTAAAAGATTGTAAACCAAATAATTTACCAACAGCAACGGGATTTTAGACCTGAAGTGCCGGTGTGCTCTGATGTAACTTACAATGCTGTTGTAAGACAAATTGATGCAATTGTGAGAGTGCATACCACCATATCAGGGCGCATACCATATCACAGATCTATTTAACTATAATAGAAAATAATATTTTACTCACAATTCTGATGGATTGTAAAATGATTTGAGCTTAAAGTAGCAGCTTGTCAGTCCTAAAATCAGCCTTTGTGACTCGCAAGTATCAGATGTACCTCCTTTGTTTATTTATTTATTTTTTTTACAGGATGACTTGCTGTGAAAACAACAGCATTATTTTATTTCACGACTGAACAGATGCTGATACTGCTAAGCTGCCACAATATAGATGTGTAGCTCCAGATAAGACTCCACCACATGATGCAATGCAATATTGTCCCACATGGATGCTTGTTAATCCCACCTGTCAATGTTAACATTTCATTTGCTATCATACCTTCTAACTCCTCTTTGCTTTCCTGCTGACATCAAGGGTTTAAATCTTCTTCAAGTCTTTTCACACCAAATTAACTCATGGAGCCAGAATGTGCCCTGTTGACTTAATCTCGCTACCATGAGATATTTTCAACCTTACTGCTGCATGATGAGAAACAGTTACCAGCTGCTGTTACCTTGGCAATCCCTGCCAACACGTATATATAAATATATATATGTAGTACTGCTATTTTATTGCATTTACTCATAACTGAAAACTTCTAATTTATTTTGGAAAGAAACAAATGTGGTTATACTCACTAGGCAAGTTTATTTTCACAGTATTTTTTGTTTTTTGTTTTGTGAACAAATGAAGGACTGACAGTCAATATGAAACTGAATTTCTTACAAAGAAAATGTAACCTGTTTGTCTTTTACGGGATGCATAATTACAAATGCAGTTATTGGGAAACTGTTAGTGTGGACAGTCATACAGCAACTAAACTACAAACATCATTTTCTGAAACTCCTGTGTTTCTTTTCAACTTTTTTAGAGTCAGACTTTGTCTAAGGAATAAGTAAGGCAGAATTACAAAATATTCTGCTATGAATCTTCAGTCTGTGGATTGCACTCAAGTTTATAAGGACAGGAGCTGGAAAATAAGCATAGAAATATAAATTGAAATGTAAAAATGTTCCCATAGTGCTTGTAATTGTGCTGGCGATGCAATTACTCTTCCTTGAACTTTTCCACAATCCAGTCTCCACAAACACACAGAAAAACCTGTTTGCTTTGACCATAGTCTTGTTTTGACAGCACATAATTGCATAGGTAGCACCTGTAAAACCAGACACTCCTTCTGTAGATAATTTATTGTTCTGAGAAGAGGCATAGATCCATTTAAATCTTCCACCCTTCCTTACCATGTTGATCTTTAAACACTGAAGCTACTTAAGCTGATCATGATAAGTTCCTTCCTTATTTATTTGCATGGTACATAATGACCCCAAACCAAAATTAATTTTCTTTTTTTTTAATCTAGTAACACTTACACACAAACCTTTGATACTCTCTCTTTGACTTTGCACCATCATGCCACTTACAGAGAGTTATTTCAAATAAATGGGACTGAATTCTTAGATCTGGAATGCCAGTGAATTCCCAGTCCGTTCTGATTTTGTCAGTATTTGGTATGTGGATGATAAAGGGTCCTTCAGGAGCATTCATGCGAAGCATACCTGGTTTACTCCAAAAGAAGACAGTCATCCATATTCCGTCTTGATGCAGATACAATATGAGCTGTGCACAGACAGTGCCTGGCGATAATGCTGCCCTGCTGGTTTTTGCTTTCTCGGCTGTTTTCACTTGTGGGCAATTGAGTCAAATAAATAAAAGCTGGTTTTCATGTGACAGCTGAGATGAAATAGACCGCAGGATGCTGTAACTACTTCCCAGAGCTTGTTCATTGCTGATTCAGTTAGCGATTTAAGAACAGATGTTAATAAACATCAGTTTGTTGATGGGATCAGTTAAAGAGCAATGCAGGCAAATGATTCTGTAAAGAAAAACAGTGCCTTATATTCACGGTTTAGAAAATTTGGCTTCAAATACTTAAAATGTGTTTTAAAGGTAGAAATAATTAAGGTTTTCACTACAAACATGCAGCTCAATCACTATTTTAATCTATTTCAATCTGACTGCATGATGACTCTCGCAATGGTTCATATAATTTCTTACAAAAAACATCCTGACCTCATTGGCAATGATGAGTCATTGGTAGCATGTCATGTTGTCTACAGGACTTTTCCGTTACTGAAACAACAATAAAAAAAAACAATGACAGTGCATAGAAATGTTTATAATGTTATGATCATAATTACACTGAGTATGGTACACAATGAAATGTTTTCCTCTCTTATAACCTTATTTCCATTCTACATACATTTTTATCCAAACTGACATGAGAGAGAGAACAACACAAGCAAGAAATCAACCGGACATCATATAATCACATAATTTATTGTGTGTGGGCGTTGTTTTTAATTTGATATTTCCTTATCTCATCAGATAATTCTGAATGAGACCTTGACCGCTTGAAAAAAATAGTTTTAATCTCTTTTATCAACCAGTGATGTACCCGCTCAGACCATCCCTGCTGTGGTGCTCGTCTCACAGGATGAATGAATGCCTGGGCTACATAAGTGCACTGATCTCTCATATGTAGCAAATGCATAAAATGTTGCGTGTATATTTTCATACAATTACCATTTTTACCATATTTGGACAGGAAGGTTGAGCTGGGAACTTACATGATAAAAGTAAGTTTGATGATAATGAATATTTGTGAGATAATACCGATGCAAAAAAACCCAGATGAAATATGCACAACATACCCCTGAGATGCTGAAAACTCATCTCTTTTCTGTTTCTCTGTCATGGAAACTTCTCTAAAACCACCATATGAAACTTCCGATCTGTTAAATGCATTAATTTTATTATTACAGTGTTGTTAAACCTGTGGCTTGCATTGCCACGTTCTAATTTAGCTCACACACAACATGATTTTGTTATTCATGTTAACCTAATGAAATATGAAGTTACAGTTTCTGTTATATTCTCTTTTCTGCATCCATCTTTCCACCCATCAGTCTTTTGAATTCCTCTCAAACAACTCTGAAAAAAAAAAACTAAATCATGCAACTAGAAGCATATCTAATGGCAGCTACAATTTCACTTTGATTATGCTGCTGTAGGGAAACAAAATCTACTGGGACGGTTAGTTTACTATTTCTGTTTTATATTAAGGCACCCAGTCGCTGAAATGAGATATATATATATATTATTTATAAGTATATATATATATATATATATATATATATATATATATATATATATATATATATATATATATATATATATATATATATACACACATTTGTAATGTAGTTTTCACACTATGAAAATTGACTGATACATTAGCATTGAATAATGTAAGAACTAAGTAAGCATGAAACAGAATGGGCTGTGACCATTCAACTTCATTAGCAAGTATTGACATGTCTCTATTAGACTTAATCTCAATGCAACAGTGATGTGCTCCACTTGGCCTTTCAGACAGTGCCGATGAGACTTCATGCCTGGTCACCCAAGCAGAAGCATGGCAAACCACAAAGAGCGAACACCCAGCAGAAATGCCTCAGTCAATAATTTCTGAAATGTTGTTTGTCTTTAGTTGACAACCTGAACAGTAGATGGTGTATCTTTATCTGGAGCTGATTGTCCAAAGAAGAATGACGCACAAGCTGATGAAGATGATGGTGGATTCTTCACACCCTCTCCACAACACAGTGAAGAAACAACGAAGTGTGTTCAGTGAGAGGCTTCTTCAGGTCCCGATGTAAGACTGAAAGATACAGAAGATCATTCCTGCCAGCAGCCATCAGCCTCTGGAACAAGATCTCCTCAAATGAATTATTATATGCTACAATATTGAATTTCCCTTTGGGGATTAATAAAGCATTTTTCATTTAATTTCATATAACTACTTACTCATGATGAGAGACAATGTAAAGCATGGTCCACGAGAGCTACCACTCTGCTATTTTACTGGATCCCTGCTGCAACATACCTGACCCAAATCCATGGCTCATTAATAGGCAGGTGCAGAAGATGCCAAATTGTTGGAGAACCTTTTCATTTAAATTAAGTGTGTTGTATCAGGGAAACACTAAAACCTGTAGGATGATAGCAGTGGAGGATCTGAGTTGGTAAGTCCTGATGTAAATCACATCTTCTTGAACATAAAAGATGCATTTTCTTTGTCACAATTTATGTGCAAATTTAAGAAATTGATTTTTACTAAATGTTTATCCTATTTGGATGGGCAAACAAGCATGGGTAGGAGGAAAGAGGGGGTGTCAGTAGTTTTAGTTTTGCTTGTTTGAAACTTTAGTATTGTACATTAGCACGGCTTTTGTTATACTTCAATCAATGGTCAGAAGTCAATGGATAAAGTAATAATGATCAGAATAAAATACCTTACTAATATCTAGGAGGATTTGCATGGGTTACAAAATATGGCCGAACTAATCTAATTAAACTTAGTTTGTTCGTTTACTTGAATCTGTCAAACTTCTTCCAGAATTTCCAAAAGTTCCAGAAAAGAGTCAGACGATGGTGACAATGCACAGTGGCCTTTGGAGAAATCACTGTGCTACAAAGTAATTGGCCAAGTGCGCCAATTTACCACCTCCAGACTGGAAACCTCAGACTTCATGGCAGAATGATCAAAGCCGCCTCTCTCTCTAGTGTTTCCTCCATATGCAGCTTTTCCAAAGAGACTTGTTGTTTTGTTCTTTCATCTTTCAATTCAGATTTCCTTCCTTTCTACACTTTCAGCTGTCTCCTCTTCTGCTCATGATTCTGAAAACTGAAAAAAGTAGAAAAAAATGTGTTAGAGAATACATCATTGCATGTATAATGATGTTACCATGGCAATTATTAATATTGTTCACACCTGAAGTGGTACAGAAAAGGAAAAGAATGTAGATGCTCTAGGTTTTGTTCTTTTTTAATTCATTATTTAAATCTTCTTCCCGTGACAGATGTATATGTGTGTGGCCAATTCTGGTGGGACAAAATACCAAGAAAGAAGGATCTCACACCTAAAAAGCCATGCTTTGGAATTTTATTGAATGATGGATTTCACAGTTGGATTTTAAACAGAGGAGCAAAGGATTAACTTTTCTTTAAAGAGAACTTTTTTTCATCTCTTGGGTTTGCGTTTAGGTTTGAGACAGTTTAGAAGTGGCTCTGAGGACCACTGCTTGCTCACAAATTTGCTCGTGGTGCCATTAATGAGACCTTGAAGTAAACTGGACCTTATTGCCACAAGAATCAATGAACCCCTGCCATATGGTGATGGTGGCATACCAAACAGGTTTTCAGGTTTTCTCCTCAATTGGTTGAAAATGATGTTTGCTGGAACACCCCCTATTTATCCCTGTTCCTATTTTCTTACAAAAACTGGTCTCTAACTTGCATTTCAGTGGCACTTTAAAATGAAAAAGTTATTTTATATTCTTTTAAAAGTGTTAATTAAATGTTCATCTGAAGCAGACTTCTCTTTTGGTGGGACTTCTGAGGTTCTCTGGAAAAAAATGATGTGATTTAAAAAAAAAAAAAAAGAAGGATTCTTCCCTAAATTTACATTGCCATCTATTGATGAGACCTGATAATTTGCAGATTAGATATAAGGCAGACATCTTACGCTGCTATTAATCAACTTTTCTATCATTGTGTTTGTTCTTGATATCAAATAATGTTCAAACATATATCTTTATAAGCTATGTACGAAGAAAAAACAACTCAAATCATCAAAGATATATACAAAGTTTAATCAGTTTGGTTGATTTGTCTTTTAGTGCATTTCTTCCTTTTATCATACTTTCTTGGTTTTGCTTTAAAATCACTCATTGTTGTTGTTGTTGTTGATCCTATTTCATCCTATTTGAATAATTGATTATCCATCAGGGCGAAACTGGAACAAGGAAAGACATCCTGTGCCAAAAAATTACAACAAAGAGTCTGTAAGAGTCTAAACATGAACGGAGTCGGGACAATAGAACTTCTCCAAATGCCAAAAGACAGAAGAAAGCAAGTCTATCTCACTGATAAAACACTGCACAGGGTAGATCACAGAGAAAATTGGAGATATCTAACAAATAAAAACAGGTAAAAGAATATGGAGGCAACCATGATGCTGCAATGCAGATGTCCTCTACTATCATTCCTTTATGCAAACCTGTGGATGATGAAATCCCTCTGGTGAGCTTTGAGACATTCTGGAGGATCCACTCCAGAAGAAACACACTGAGAAGACTATTTTACACATTAGGTGTGACAGACATTGAGCAGACAGGGGGGGACCCTGACAGTGGCCTGTGTTACTCACAAACAGATGCTGAGTGCAGAAAAGCAGCATGCAGTGATAATCTGTGATCTAACCCAATTTAATAATATGCCCCTTAAAAAATTAATAAATTCATTAAAATAAAAAATAAAATAAGAGCTTGATGAGTTTCTTGTTCCATGACAACATATTACCAAAGTTGTAGTCTACTACATTATTTTAGGTTACACTGCAAGCAGAAAGAAATTAACTTGGTATGATTATGTAGACTTGCACATTGTATAAAACCTGACGTAAAAGCATTGCTTTGTTTTTTAATTTTGGTTGCTTTTGGACTTCTAAATGTTAAAAAAAAAAAAAATGCCATCAAACTTCAGCTTCTTCTAAATCTCTCAAGTTTTGTTCACCACAACCTTCTGAATTTGTCATGGGTGTGGTGGAGGTGTGGACCCAAAATGTGAAGACGGGAGGTACAGGTGCAGAAACTAAGCATTCTTATTAAAGATCGCTGAACTGAAGGCAAACAGACATAGGAAGGCTTAGAAGGTAATGAACCAGCAAACAGAAGTAAAACCGGGGACTATAAATACTGGCAGAAACAGAAATCCAGGTGTTATCTATCAATTAATTGAGTCCAGGTGAAAACTAATGAACAGAGAAGAAAAACAGGAAACAAGACACAACACTACAAAATCATATTTATAAAGTTTAATAAGCAAGATACATAGTAAAGCAGTCTTAGGCAAGTAAAATATCACCATTTAGAACAGGAATGACTTGCAGTTATACAATGATGCAAACATAGGTAATGTAGCAGCACTCTTAACTCCCCTGTGTTCACACTCTTCTTCATTCTTGTTGGTTCATCTCAATGTTAAATGTGCAGAAACAATTTGAACTTGCACAGAAACATTTAATAGATTTCATTGGCAAGATATATATATATATATATATATATATATATATATATATATATATATATATATATAAAGTCCTCCTAAGTCTGTTGACTGCCTTCTTTAAGCCTTTATTCAAATGTGTTAATGTAAGACATGCTAGATAGATTTTTGTTTTCAGTGGTTTGGTTGCATAAATTCTTGGAATTTATATTCATTTTAGGACAAAATAAACAATGTCTGTACTTTCTTTCAGAATCTGAAATTTGTTTTCAAATGGACCATTTATTTTCAATCCCCCTGAATACGTATCATTTAGTCCAGAGACTTTTTCTTTTACACGTGAGGCCATGGGATCATGATACCCATTGTTCATTAACACTAAATATAGTATAAATAAAGGTAGACCTAAAAGCCTCTTAAAAGTTAAATACAGTGTTAAGCTAAAGAGAAGTTTTAGGTTAAAACTGACGTGACACTGTCTCATTTAATTGTGTTTTTCTTTTTCTTCTTTTTATGTCACCAATTTTACTGTAGCAAAGGCTAACCATTTTAGCCACAACCAAGTGGTTTTAATGTCTGTCTAGAAACTTATAAAACATATTTGGGTAAAATGTTGAATTATTAACTGAAGACCACCGAGGCACTGAAAAAAAACAGCTGTGATATGTTGTTATACGGTTTTGATGTGGATTGCCAAAACTGTACAAATTTTATAGTTTCACTCATTTTTCTTTAGCACTTAATAACTAAAGTTAAAGAAAAATAATAATCGCTAAAGACAAATTTGTGAACATTTTCATTAGCTATTATTAACTTTTAATTCAACCATTTTATTTATCTCAATCACTTAAAAACACAAAATAACAGAAAAACAATGATTAATGTCCCAACAGAATGTGAAAAATTCAGAGTAATGTTTTAAAAGTTTTTACTTTGATCTAAACATTAAAAGGGTTAACAGCATGACTTATATATAGAAAAAATGTAATTAGTGAACTTAATGATGCAAGAGATTGTTTAAACAATCTCATTTTGAAGTTATCCAGGTATAATCTGTCAGCACTAGGAACTTGACTTTTTGCTTTGTTCGTCAGAGAATTGCATATGCACATGAAAACACAAACACTACAATGTTTATATGAGAAGGGACAGTTAGTGTGAGATGTGTCAGAGATGGGATATCTCTATATACATGGAACACATAAGACTCTAATTTTAATGCAAACTGAACAGATCCAGCTGTTCTGAAGAATATTTAACACAAATTTGAACCCCTGAATGGAAGAGTTACTTAGCAAGTTAAGATTTTGTTAAGATAATGTGCTTTCCCCTCAATAAACTGTATGAATGAATCATTATTCGCGCAGTATTAAAGTTATTTGGTGAGACATTGCCGTGTTGTGATAAATTTAAGCATTAATTATGTTTGTCTTGTTTCGGTAATTGGCAAGGGGAGCGTACGGTTCCAGATTTGGATAAGGATTAACAAGATAACTGGAGCTGGATAGCTCAATATGAGAGACATACTAATCATCCAGCTTCACAGTCCTCGTGATCACGTGTATAGTATGTGCACATACTTTATATTACAGACAAAGAGCTCATGCATCACTGTCTTCCTCCCCTGCCTGACGTTCATCTCCTCCCTAGATAAAGACACCCACCAAGCACGGCAAAAAAGCCATTATCACCAGCCTTTCTTCCCCTAACTATGATGCTTAGGCAAACATTAAATAAGCATTAATCAGGGCGGTAGGGTTGGAAAGAGCAATGCAACAAAGAGATCAGACCTGAGAATACCCAGAAGAGGCCACCAAGCGGACCACAAATCACCCTCTTATCTCCATGAGATGAAAGACTTGTTTTCCCTCAGCCAGTAAACACAATTATGCATCTGAACATACTCTCAGAAGATCATTCACAACAAATCTTCATCATCTCTAATTATGCGTAATATAAGCAGATAAGAGCTTTGCCCAAGCAGCCTGGTTCTCTATTGCATTGATGGGATGCAGTGTTCAAATTCTGAATTACCTTATTCAACAGCAGCTTATAATCAATGTGCTCATATTTCTGTTCATTGGCTTTGAAAGAGGTTGACAATAATGTTGTGCAAAACCCATGAGTCAGCCCTCATTTCTGTATATTTTGTTTACAATAAGCCAGACTTTTCTTTTCATAAATAGTTTTTTTTTTAAAGTGGTTCAGAGCAAAAGCTTCTGTGGTCAATGAAACTTTTTCACGAATTTTTAGCACAGTAGAAAACTGATACTTACAAACAGGCACACAGATATATCCCAGAGATGGAGACTTGAACTTGAGTCACTCTTAAGTTGTGTACACAGTGACTTCAGCCTCAACTTGGGCTCACAAAAGATTTGACTCAACTTGGATTCATGATTGAGGATTCCTTGAACAGTATTTTTAATTTGTAATGGGTTTTTTTTCCACTACCCCTTCTGCTTGTTTTACTGTCTGCTGGATGTGTTTTATTTCTCTGGATGATTGCCGGACGTCACCTGAACCGAATTTTGAATACATGTACAAATGTTAGTGCGTGTGTGAGTTTGCCACCATGCTCAGAAATACAGCCCCAGGGCCAGTGTGGTTGGAATGTTGTGTAAGATGTAAATAAAAAGAGAATACAATAATTTGCAAATCCCTTTTAACCTAAATTGAACTGAATACACAACAAAGACAAGATGTTCAATGCTCAAACTGATAAATTTTGTTTTATTTTGGCAACTTTTCACTCATTTTGAATTTTATGCCTGCAGTATGTTCCAAAAAAGCTGGAACAGCGCATGTTTACCACTGACGCATCACCTACTTTCAACAAAACTCAACGCGTGTTTGGTAACTGAGGACACTAATTGTAGAAGCTGTGTAGGTGGAATTCTTTCCCATTCTTGCTTGACGTACAGTCTCAGGTTTCTGTGTGGTGTTTTGTGCTACATGTTCCGCCACACATTTGCAATGAGAGACAACTCTGGACTGCGGGTAGGTCATTCTAGTACCCACACTTTACTACGAAACCATGTTGTTGTAACATGTATTGTGTTGCTAAAAGAATTAAGGCCCTGAAAAAAAAAATCACTTTGATAGAAGCGTATGTTTCTCCAAAACATTTCAGCATCACAGCAAGCTACCCAAGTCATACATACTAACATTCCCCCATCTCTGCTTTCGAACTGAGCTTTTCAGGGATTTTCCTTTTATACCCAATCATGACACTCACCTGCTTCCAGTTAACCTGTTCCTCTTAACAGGTTTGTTTAAGCCTTCCTCAACTTTCCAAATCTTTTGTTGCCCCTTTCCCAGCTTCTTTTTTTAGAATGTCTTGCATGCATCAAATTGAAAATAAGTCAGAATTTCTAAAATATAATAATAAATAAATAAACAAAAGTTAAATTTTTGTTGTTCAAACAATTTGCAAACTATTGTAGTCTGTTTTCATTACGTTTTCCACAACATCTCAACTTTAATTCAGTTGGAATTGTACATAAATATGTTTAAACCTGCACTGTTTCAGCACTGTTGGACATGTTATATGAAAATAGTAATCAATATTGTTTATGAATCAGTGCTTAAAGTAATAAGACTTCAAATAAAATGCTAATGAGTTAACATCAGGAATTCTTTTATTTTTTTTCACAAGCCTGACATGTCTTTCTCTCAGAGTCTATTGGTAAATGTGACTCCCATTGGATTCTGATTTAACAGGCAGGTATCACTTCATTTTGAAGGGATTTGCTGAGAGTTGTGTGACTTACTGCACACAGCCGTACTTAAGTCCCATCCTCAGCTCTGCAGTAAACTACATGACTCTTCAATGTGCACCCAACCATTACCGTAGTTAGAAAAGCAGCTCAGGACACAAAACCTTTTAAGTGACATAACTGAAATAGTAAGTGATCAAACGTCTACATGAGTCAAAACTGCAAAGTGAGACAAAAAAGATGACCAGATATTATTGTTTTATGAGACAGTTTCTATGTGCATAAAGACTGGACCGTTAACATAGAACATGGAGTGAAAAGGCTGAATTAAGATAATTCCTGACAGTTTTATTATCTCTCAAATATATCACTATAACATCACTGCAGGCAGCAAATCTTTATAAAACACATGTGTACAGTCTGTATAGAGTATTGAAGATTGCTAACACACATTAGAATTAACAATTTTTGTTTAGAGTGACAATTCTGGCACAAGCAATTCTATGTACATTACAGAAAATATGCAACTGCTAAACATACTTTTATCCTTGTTTTTTTTTTTTTTTTTTGGTTATTTAAGAAAATGTGACCTAGCTGATCAATGCAAAAAAAGTCTACCTATTCAACAGTTTAATAAAAATAAAAAAATAAAAAAATCTTTGCAGACAGATGCATTGAACTTGGAAAAGCCACAGTATTACAGAATATTAAACAGATGGTCAAACCTTTTGTTTTCAGTCACTAATATGATTCTAAAAAACACATACAGAGAGAAAATTTGCTAAACATCTGTAAAATAATCAAGGAAAACTAAATATGAAGCTTTTCTCTAGTACCGTTTTCCAGAACTGCAGTTTAAAATGAATTCAACATGTCAACTGCTCAGACATACAACTTTTTAATTAAAGCTTAAGCACAACTACCTTCAGATGGGATCCACACATAGACATGACCAAACGATGCCTGAGAACTGTTTTCTCAAAATGAGAGTGACTCTTGATGGAGCAGAAGGACGACTTACAAACAGTTTGAAATTTAGATGATCTTGTTAAACCTTAATGTACAATGTAGCGAGACATGACAAGATTTAGAAGAATTTAGTTCTACATGTTAGTTCTGCATTTTTAACATGATTCATGTACCAGACACCTTAATGTAAAACCACTTAATGGAGTAAATATCAAGATGACTCAACAAATGAAAAGCTTGTGGAAGTTAAAAAGAAAGGTCATCGAATTATTTTAATTCTCACCTTATAATCTGTCATTTAAGTTTCAAATTTAAGTTGGAAGTCCATATTTTAGAACTTATAAGTACATTGTATTTGTTTAGCCATTGAGTTAATGAATGGTGTATTGAGTGAACATTAACTAACTTAGATAACTACATTGCAAATAGCAGTCACTGGACGAGGCATGCATATAGGTACTGCTGAACAAGTTGCTTTCACACTGTTTGTTCTGCAGCGGGATGAGAACATGAGCTTTGATGCCTCTACCAGGCAGTTGTGTCTGGTTGGGACAAATTCTCACTTTTCTGTTAAACGTCCCTCATCCCACCTCACTCTCTCTAGCTGTGTGACTCACCCTCCACTGGGCTCTTACAGATACAGCATGGTCTGAGCTCACCATTTCAGCTTCCATTAACACTGAACTGTGAAGAAATCGGGGGCCAACTGAGACTCCTGGGCATCTAATTCATCCTCTCTGTGTGTACCATTGAGAAACCAAGCCTCTGGGGAGAGCAGACGGCTCCTGCTTCATAGTGTAATCTCTGCTCATATGGGAGGGCAAGCAAACTACCCACTTCTCTATCACCACCACCCCCCCCCCCTTTTCGAATGAACAGGCTGAAATGTAGGAGGCATGCTTGGCTCGCAGCATGCTCTTTGAAAAACACTCCCTGGTACTCAAGTGCCCAATGGACTGAGGAAGGATGCAGAAAAGCTGTACCCTCGGTGGAAGCCTAATGCAAGGCAGTGATCTGTCACAACCTTCCTCGGTTATATCTGCCTGCCTGCAGTGAGGTTTTGTTGTCGTCAGTCCTGTGAGAACGAATGAGATGTGTTCGATATCGCCTCTCTTTAAATCTCTACTTATCATCATCATCAGCAGCAGCAGCAGCAAGTTAAATGTTTAACATATTTAAAATAGCAGACATTCAGCAGAGAAAAAAAGCTGATTTTTCTGCCTCTCCAAACAAACTTAGGTTCCGTTTGCTACCTTTTTCATTAGGAAAACGATGACAAAATATTTCTTTGCCAAATATACCAGACTGCTGATATCCTCACTGTTTAGACGGCTGCTTGATCTCATGCCAAGACCCAAATCTCTGTTCATGTAGCATTATTTCAGTATTACAGATTGTGTTCAAATGAAAGACTTTGTTTACATTCAACCTTGTAATGACACATGATCCAGTGACCAATGCTTAAAAAAATAACCAGCTTTTGAATTTTCTAAAAGTCTGTGTAGGATTCTTCATTTGACACTCATTGACACAAGAATACCTCCAAATAAAAAACTGCTTCTATTTTGTGGACTTGTGGACCACAGTTTTTTGTTTTTACACATTGATGCCTCATAATCCTGCATTTGATAAATGGGTTCTTCACATCTCATGTTTTTTATTGTCTCTCCTGGGATAAATGTTCAGGTCCTGAACTTCCACAGGGAATGCTGCCTCTTTTCATGTATGTTCTTCCTTACCCTGAGCAATTCCTGCTTCCCCGTTGTGCGTCATGTGAGATTTAATGAGTGTTGCTGAGTGAGAAGGCATTCCTGATGCTCAGGTGACTGTTGGTTGTACAAGTCAACAGTATGATGCGTTCCATTCCTTTATCGATCTTTTCGTCTTTGTTTCTATCCTCTTCCTTTTCATACGGCAAACTCCTGTGCCCTGAATGCAAAGACATGTAGACTGGATACAGAGATCGCCTTTTCCCCAAGTCTCATTATGATTCAGTTCCTGCTGCTTTTCCTTCAGTCAACATCTTTGTGAGTCAGCAGCTGGAAGAAATCTGAAAAAAAAAAAAAAAAAAAAAGACTTGTAGAACTGATTTATATAACATACCTATGTGACAGTTTTCAGTGGTGGGAAGCATGCACAGAGCTTATTAAGCTGACAAGTGGCCTACATTTTGTCCACTGTGGCACACTGTGTCAACTCCTACTTTAACATTGAGGTATGCTTGTCAGTTTCTTTCACAATAGACATCGAAAGTAAGATAATTATCATTTGTGGCCTTACTGACTGAAAAGAACGCAACAAGGGTAGATTTACTTCAAGTGGAACACCTGATCATTGGAATTCTATCACACTTCTTCTTCTGCGTAGCAGATATTCAACAAACAGCTAATCTTTACAGATGTTGAGTAAAGTGAGGAAGGTTTTTTTATAGAAACATGTGACAGAGGGTTAGTTGACGTACTACCTCAGCTGATAGCAATGTTAGAGGCTGTTTCAAAGTCGATTTCTTTTTTAATTTAGATGAATAAATATTGACAAAGAGGAATTTTGAAATGATTTACATTTGTTTTCTTTCTTTAGGAAGTCAAGACTCATCTTAAAGGTCCCATGTTATACAAAATTCACTCCCTGAAGATATTCTAACTATCATGTGTCCCCATAGCTTGTGTATGAAGCCCAAAATTGACAAAAACCACCTGCCACTTGCTTTTTCCACTTTTTAGTGAATATGTGCTGAAACAGCTGAGTTTGAGATCTTTCCCTTTGTGACCTTATGGAGGGGAACAAACTTGACCGGTAGTGGATACTTCTATTAACCTGTCCTCTAAAATAACTGAGCGACAGATGCCTCCTCTCCTTGAGAAGGACATGGCGTGGGTGTGGACAGGGACTGCTCATGAACGTTCAGACACAGAAACGGCTCGTTCTCAGATGAGCAAACTAGACTTTTGGAACGGCTAAAATTACGGACCATGGTTGATTTTGAAGTAAAACACTTTGAAAATAATGTTGCCGTACCTCTGACACTTACATGAAATTCTATAATATGGGAACATCTATTTTCTTAACCACTTAGGCAGGTACACCCTGGACAAGATGCTAGTCCATCACAGGGCCAGCACAGAGAGACAAACAAACAATCACACTCACTCTCACTCATAGGGACAATTCAGAGTAACCAATTCATCTAACATGCATGCTGGACGGTGCTGACAACTATGCCACCATGCAGCCTTAAAATGGGACCTTCAAATCATTTTATTGCTTCAACATCTCAATCTATGAGTAATACAATGTCATAACAAAAAGGTCAAGGTCTTTTAGCATTCATTAAAGTCTGAAAGATCTACTTACGAACCTTTCTCAGGCACTTCCTAAGTTCCTTCTGACAAACACAGGGGAAGCTATTGCTACAAAAATTGCTCCACCAAACCTGCCACATCTTCCTTCGGACGTTTTTCCCTTTCTTCTTGGCATATTTGGAGTTTCACCAAGTTGTTTTTCCAAATATCCGCCTGTACTTTCATGCTCAGTTTGAACTTTGATTTAAAAAAAGACATAGCGCTAACAAGAACATTTCCTGACAATAACTGACACATTTTGTCAATACGAAAACATGAAGAGTTTATCTCAGTTGACAGATATTTCAGTAAGTCATCCTGTACTTGTATTTGACAGAATCTGCTGGTCATCATTAATATTTGAAAGACTGGTGTGTTTGGTTATCATCTTATTAAATAAACATGATTCATGTGCAGTATTTTGGTCCTGGGAGCTATGCAACAACAAGTATTCGAAGATCTCCCTTGCAGCCAGGGGTGTGTGCAGCATGTGTGTATACTGTATATTGAAGGGATAGGGGTGTCTTTGCTGATGCAAGCTGGCATCAGCGTTTCTCTCCCCTTTTTTTATCCAAGGGAGCTGGAAACAGAGAAGCTCCCTCAGCTCCTCTATTTCCATTAATCCTCCACTCTCCAGAAGGAGTGGAACAGGTGAATATTTCACGCTGGCTGCCCAGAGAGAAGGATGAGGCATACGGGTGACACTGGGCTTCTTTTATAATGGATGGACAGAGAGGACTGAGCTTGTCTCATAGAGGGTAAAGAATGATCTCAAGGGGATTCCTCCTTATTTGTGCATTTGTACAGCACCATCTTTTTTTTTTTGATGGTCACACTGGAGCCTTGATATGTGTGCCCTGGATATCGCATTACTTTTTAGGTTCAGCTTGCTCTGCTGTAAGTGATTACATAAAGAAACCAATCATTTCTAGACATATATTGTAATTGTTGTAACAGGTCATGGTATTTCTGATTGCTTTTTTGTTGCTTGTGCACATAATCGTCACACTTTTAGGGAAACAATTGAAAATCTGATCGTTTTATTGAGTCAGTTTTCAATGAACTTATTAGTTTATGAGAATTTTAGATTGTTTCACTATTAGGTCTTTTCATAAATTCAATATGATTTAAAACTGTTGTTTCAAAATGGATTGGTGTGATGCAGATTGCTTTAAAATTATGGCCAAAAATTCACCTCCGGATGATTCCCCTGAGCTCTCTGGGCTTTGTGAGCTCATAAAATATTGAGGTTTCATTGAAAGCACAAGACTGCAGTGGATGTGGTTTCACACTGTCATTTTTTGTCATGCTTCTCTGTGTGTTGTGCCTCTGCAAAGTATGTGTACAGAACTGTGTGTGTGTGTGTGTGTGTGTGTTGTGTGAGCAGGGATGATTGTGGGAGGGGTCGCCTTGGATTGGTGGGAAAAGGAAATATATTCAGGAGTTGGTCTGGGAGCCAACTTGCCAGTGCACAATGTCACAAAGGAGTTTTTGATGGAAGGGAAAGGGGGGAGAAAAAGAAACAAGCAGTTTTGGGTCAAAGAACTGGATATCCTTTCAAGCCTGAACACTCCACTGGGTGTTTCAGCAAATGTCAAAGTCACTTCTGGCAGTGGACAGACAGCCTAATGGACCACTGCACATAGAGTGTGGGAGGGCAGTGGGTGTAAGAGGAGGAGACAAAAAACCCACAAAAAAAGGAAAAATTAAGCTCATGCAACTTCTTTCAGTCTTTTGAAAGAATCCTAGTTTAAGAAGACTAAACACATTTCTGTCCTTGCCAAGACGCTACTTCAGACCTTTCATGCTGTCATTTGGCAGCTCCTGTGGTTAGCTTTTTCTGTTTTATACTCTGCTTTGTTGTTGAGACATGGGAGATGTGATTCATGAATAGGAGTGAAGACCTAGCTGTCTGTGCTTTTTCAAACATTGGAGAAGCAGGAAAATGCACAAAGGCCTGAAGGATGATGGTTGATGTACTGAAGGCCTCCTTTTGGCTCATATTTACAGCCACACAGCGTTTTTATGTAACAGAAAGAAGCAAGAAATTGAAACATTATCCAGATACAAACCATAGAAATGATTTAGAATAATACATGTCCAGATAAATGTGCAAAATTGCAACATTTTCTCACATAACAGACATCTAAAGATGTGTTCTGGATTATTTTTTTTTTCTTCGGGGTGAATCATTTCCAATGAGGAATCATGATTATCCAGCAATGTCTTCAAATGAAAAGAAAAAGTGACATATTTGCATGCTATCTTGTTTTGGAGTTCTATATTTTGGAGAGTGATTTTTTTTTTTAGATTTGAATAAATACTTTGGGTGCCTTCCGGATTGAACATTTGCTGTCAGCAAACTAGCAGCATGCAAACATCCAGATCAAAGAGACCTCTAAAACCTTTTCTTGCAGCATTATCTCCTTCTCAGCATGGGTTTGTAATTTCTGTGCAGTCTGAATTCCCCCCCCCCCCCCTTCCTCCTTAAAAAAAACAAACAAGTTGAAATACAGTACCATTTTTCCTTATTAATCCCTAATTATTATCTTTGCAGAAAATATTGTTACTCATGTAATGTTGTTGGGGAAGAAAAGGATTGTGCATGTATTGTTCCCTGAATTTTGAACACAGACATGGCTATTTTTACATTTGTGTTTAAAATATATATGGATGGACATGCTGCAACACCTGGACTTCAGTTGTTTGTGATCTAAAGGATACAAACCCAGTAAATGTAGCTCCAGACTATAATGTACGGGCTTTTATCCATCTATCTTTTCCATTCTGATTTGTATTTGGGATTTTACCTTCCACATTGTCATCTGTGTTGATTCTGGCTCTGAAATCTCTAAACAGGAAGAGTGCAATGTTATAAAATGGACTCAATGAACTGGTGGCTTTACCAGCATTGATGTGGACGTTCCAGCCATCAGCAGATTTATAATTTTCATACTCAGTTTCTGATCATCATCAGCATGCAAAAATATTGTGTCAAAGAACTACTACTTTACTTCAAACATATGAGCAAATGAATTCATGTTGCAATGACTGAATTTAGCAGAAGCCTTAGCAGAAGTATTATGATTATGATACTTGTTAAGCCTGTCATCAATAACTTGTGTGTCAATTTCTGATCAACACCTTAAGTGGTAAAATTAGTGTTTGACTTCCACATCAAAGTCACATTTTTGAAAATGAATTTCAGCTCTCCTTACAAAACATTTAGCGTGATGTTTGACAGATATTTACATTACAGGATATGACGTCCTGCAATCCAACAGAAGATTAAATAAAAAGCACCTTACATAAAATGTCAGATCAAGCCAACTAAATAAATATGTTACCTTCATATAAACAAAGACCCACTATCTGAAGATGTTATCTGAGTAAAAACAAATACCAGGGAATAGACAAATATTCCAATCTTCCATTTTGTTGATAGATAGCTTTACACTTCATCCTCTCAGGACTCCTGCAACAGAAGCCAAATGCAGATAAATCTCAACTCAGCCTTTCAGCATAAAAGGGGAACTTTCTACCTGAAAACTAATAGTGTGTTTGCACAACTTCTCATTACCTCAGCCTGTCTAATCTGTAATTATATCTTCACCCAACAAAGAGGTGTAGCAGCCATAAAAATGCTGCCATCTGTTATGAAAAGCAGTTGCTTGGAGAGAACTGCTCCACCTGGTTGCTGTTTACAGCGCTGTCAACGACTCTCTGTTCAGATCATCTCAATTTACTCTGACGTCACTTCTGATGCCCTTCAACTCCCCTCCATACTCACACATATGCACACGCACGCACTAAATAAAAGACTGTAAATAAAAAGCACCACTTGTTATTTGTGGTATATCCCTGCATAAATGATGAGGCGTCTGAAGGCATTTCATTCATTGTCTTTAAACTGACGGAAAACTTTGTTTCTTTCCTGTTTTTCCTGTAAAGCGTCTTGAGATGGCATTGCCGTGATTTGACGCTCTATAAATAAAGTTGAATTGAATTGAATTGAACCGTTTTCCACGAAGGAAAAGCATTCTCCATGTCTTCTATAAAAAGAAAAAGAACCTAAATGTACCAATTACCAATTCAATTCAATTCAATTCAACTTTATTTATATACTGCCAAATCACGGCAATGCCATCTCAAGACGCTTTACAGATAGAGAAGAAAACATAATGAAGGCCAATTCATAACAGCCTATATAAGGAAACCAACAGATTGAGTTGGGTCCAACTCAATCTCCCATCCTGAGCAAGCACACTGGCAACAGTGGGAAAGAAAAAACTCCCTTTTAACAGGAGAGAAACCTCCGGCAGAACCCGGCTTCAGGACAGGCAGCCATCCACCTCTGCTGTGTGGGGGGAAGAGGACAGAAAGACAACAGACAACAGGAACTGCTACTCCCGGCCAGGGAGACCTGCTGAGACAGGAGACATACATGTTAATGATGCAACACTGTTATGGGGGGGGGGGGGCAGTCTAAACCTATAGCAGCATAACTAAGGGATGCTGACCATCCCTAGCTATAGGACTTATCAAAAAGATAAGTCTTCAGCCTAGTCTTAAAGGTGGGGAGGGTGTCTGCTTCCCTAACACTAACTGGGAGCTTATTCCATAAGAGAGGGGCCTGATAACCAAAGGCTCTGCCTCCTGTTCGGCTCTTTGAGACTCTAGGAACCACAAGTAAGCCTGCAGTCTGCGAACGAAGTACTCTGCTTGGTATATAAGGAACAATGAGGTCTTTGATATATAGTGGTGCCTGGTTGTGGAGGGCTTTATATGTAGGGAGAAGGATTTTAAATTCTATTCTAGATTCAACAGGCAGCCAATGAAGAGAGGCTAAAACTGGAGAAATATGATCTCTCCTGCTGGTTCTCGTCAGGACTCTGGCTGCAGAATTCTGGATCAGCTGAAGGGTTTTCAGGGCATGTTTAGGACAGCCCAGTAATAGAGAGTTACAGTAATCTAGTCTCGAAGTAACAAAAGCATGAACCAGTTTTTCTGCATCACTCTGAGACAGAATGTCCCTAATTTTGGCTATATTACGTAAATGAAAGAAGGCTGTTTTAGTAACCTGCTTAATGTGTGGGCCAAAGGACAGGTCCGAGTCAAATATTACTCCAAGGTTTCTCACTGTAGCACTGGAAGCTAAAGTAATGCCATCCTGGTTCATTACAAAACTGGAAAATTTAGCTCTGAGTTTTTCAGATCCAACAAGAATTACTTCAGTCTTATCTGAGTTTAAGAGGAGAAAACCTCTAGACATCCAAGTCTTTATGTCTATGAGACAATTTTGTAGCCTATCGAGCTGATTTGTTTCATCTGGTTTAAAGGATAAGTATATTTGAGTATCATCTGCATAACAATGAAAGTTTATTCCATGCTGTCTAATAATTTTGCCTAAAGGGAGCATATATAGTGTGAAGAGTATTGGTCCAAGTACAGAACCTTGAAGAACTCCATGACTTACTGTAGTTTGTGAGGAGGACTTGTCATTTACTTGAACAAACTGAAGTTTATCAGATAAATATGATTTAAACCAGCTTAACGCTGTTAAGCTGGTAACCATTACAAATAAATGTGGTGTAAACAATATATTATAGCATGTGACAGAGTTTATGAACAATTACTTAATTAAACATGTATTCAATACATGACATGCATGACATGCATTTTTGAATAATGCTGGATAAACATGATGAAGAAAACATGCAAACCTACACGTCAATGTATTTGACTAAAACATTTAATTCCATTTTCTTTTACAAACATGACTACTACATATGACTTACATACATGACTAAATTTACAGCTAGAAACCAAACAATCTGAATTTGATCACAACAGCCTGAGAAACAGGGATTAAACGCATTCTAAACATGAAACACATCTGTGGTCTGAGCAGTGAAAAAGTTGCTCCTCATGTACTGGCGTGTAAAATCTGCAGTAATGCTTCGGCAGGAAGCTGAGTCCTGTCTCTGATCCCAAAGCCATGTCTTTCTCTGATATAAGACACACAGAGTTTATCCTGTAACCTTACAATGTCTCGGAAACATGCATTAAGCTTGATGTCAACTGCATTATTTGTGAGGTTCAATTCTGATTACTTAAGGTGAGAGCCATCATATCGGGTTTGAGCTGAAGCGCAGGCAGGTCGGCATGGCGATAAGGAATCTATCCTTCTGATACACAGTGATGACTTTGTCTGCCTGTCTGATTGTTGTGCATGGGCTCGGGCTTTGATGGCTTTGGCCGGGGGGATAAGAAAAGGCCAAAGTGATGGAAATCTGGATTCTCTTTTTGCCAATGCTCTCTCCAGGTATTGATTTTGTCTGGAAACCCTCAAAGAGGAAGCATTTATGTCTGAAGCAGGAGACAGTAGTGAGGAGAGGAGAGGCTGTCGAGACAGCTGGAGTACAGCTAATGCAGATTTGGCCCAGTCAGAGGGCTTGTCATTGGAAGGAGTGGTTTGCCAGGTCAGAAATCACTTAGTCAAGTGAGGTGATAGATTTATTGATCCGGCAGAATTACATAAACTGCAGGCAGATACAATTGGTTGCACATAGAGGCCAAAGTGGGGTTGAATTTTTCAGAAGAAAATACACAACCTATTAGAGATGATAGACCACAATATTCACTCTACAAGATGTGTCTTTAAAGCCTTTTATCTCCTTCAGAGCAAATTGGCATTTAGTGAACTGAAATATGTGCAGCTAGTTTAGGCATGTCATGTTTTAAATGTTAATAAAAACAAAGCAGAAATGTTCTGGGGTAGATTTTTTATTTTTTTTTGCAAAGTGCAGTTTATCTCCTTATATATATTGGAAGTACTATAGTTGGAAATAAAAGGAGGATTAATATTTCAGCAATTTAAATGGGAGAGAATTACTTTATTTCATGCTGTAATACCACTGTCAGACATGATCACAGGGACAACAGCTTATAAGATTTTACTGCCAAGTTGTTTGACATGATCTGAATTCTTATGACATGATAAAATTCTCCCATCTGGTATTGTTAAATGCATAAAAAAAAGAAGAAGAAAAAAATGCAGCTAAAAATTATTTGCATAAACAAGCAAGTGGTGTCAATCTCTCAAAATGATGGTGGTAGCGCTGACACTTCCACAACAACAACAACAACAGGATCATGCTTTAAGATCTTACACAGATTATTTGAGAAAAGATGAAAGTCAAGGCCATTTGTCATGTTGCTGAGTGGCTCTGTCTGTGCAAGGGACAGGAAATGTGTCCTGTGACATTTAGCCACATCATCTTGAATTATTAGCGCCTTTCTGAGAGGACAGGATTTATCACTACTTCTGTCCCAACACCCTCTGATGCCACACCGAGCAGGACTTGTGAGTCTCCTCCAGGCGAGCTGTGACAGGCAGCCTGTTCAGGAGAGAAGAACTCAGAATTAACATTTCACCATTTGTTGAATTATGTTCAAACTAATTTCAACATGCAGCACAGATCAACTTTCACGCAGAAGATTATATTAAAGTATTCATTTGCAAACCACAGTGGCAAAGAGAAGAGGGTCGGCGTTGGTAAACACCTGGAAACTCAGGCTCTTCAAACTAACAATTGAGTTTGTAACTTTGGAGCGTTGATAGACCCAGATCTGACTTTCAGCAACCATATCAAAGCTGTAACGAAGACAGCTTTTTACCAACTCAGAAACATCAACAGAATAAAAAGTTTAGTCTCCCAGAAAGTCCAGGAGAAACTCATCTATGCATTCATCTCCAGTAGACTGGATTACTGTAATGGTCTTTTAACAGGACTTCCTAAAAAGAGCATTAAACATCTGCAGCTCATCCAGAGTGCTGCTGCTAGAGATTTAACAAGAACCAAGAGGCCTGAACACGTAACACCAGTTTTAAAATCTTTACACTGGCTTCCATCAGTCACAGGATAGATTTTAAAACCCTGCTGGTTGTTTATAAATCCCAGAATGGTTTAGGACCAGAATGCATCTATGATATGTTCAGAGAATATAAACCAGGCAGAGCTCTTCAGTCCAAAGCGTCAGGTCAACTAGTCCAGATCAGAGTCCAGGCTAAACATGGAGAAGCAGCATTTAGTTGTTATGCTGCAAACAAGTGGAACAAACTGCCAGTGGACGCTCACCAACAGTAGACACCATTAAATCCAGGTTTAAAACATTTCTTTTCTCGTGTGCCTATGCATGACATCTGCACAGCAACTTTTAATTATTCTTGCTCCTAATTATTTTATTTATAAATTTATAAATATAATATAAATTTATTTCACATCTGACGTAGTATTTCAGGGTTATTTTGCTCAGATTGGCAGACAGGTGTCTTCTTCATGAAGACCTTGACAAAATAAATGAATAAATTAAACCTTTGACCTTGAAGAGGATGAGCTAATCATATGTTTTCACAGCCTTATCTTCTATTAATGGGCCAGAAAGGATGATTTGTTTTCTTTTCTTTTTTTCTGTCCTTTCATTTTGTAAATTAAATAAATTTTTAAAATGGAGCCTTGGAATAAACACTTTTCTGACCATCGCTAGCTTCCTTTATTGTTATTGTGACTGTCTTTAACTGTCTTATTATTATAGTATTATTTTGTTACTGGGCTGTTATTTGAAACCATTTGTTTTAATAAGACATTAAAACAAAGGTTAATCTGACAATTAAAAGGGAAACATAGGATCTTTGGAAACTACAGTGAGCTACAAATCAGACCAAAAACAAACAACGCAAATCCAAAATCAAGCCTAATGCGAAACTTTTTATACAAGTAACGGAATCTCTGTCTCGGAGATAAATGCCAATTTGGACTCAATTTGTATCTACTTCTATATGGATTCTTTGTAAATGAGTCGGCTTATTACTCAGTGGAAGGAAAGGTAGACATGTGTTTGCTGTGAAAGAGACCTAAGTGCTTGTCTCTGTACCTTTGCGAAAGCTGGAAATACAAGGCACCCAGAGCAAGAGTCTGCACGCTCTGGTAAGAACATCAATACATTGCTTTATCTCCATCGAGCAAGAAGTTGCTTGCTGCTGTATTAAGTTTTGAAATATTATAACTTTAAGAAACTTCATCTGTTGTAGAACAGCTTTTGTTCACGAAGTGTCTTTTGTAATCAAAGTCTCTGTCCCGCTGAAATCAACAAGGGAATCACAGTCAGCTTTTCAAATGGGGGCATCTTCCACCCTGGATGTAATCTCTTCAGATAAACCTGCAGAGGCCATTATACAGTTACAGTCAGAGGAGAGATAATCCTACCATGTGTCACATCAGCGGAGGGGAAGGCTGCTGAGGTTATCTGTGCAATAATGATCGCCCCTGTGACTCCCAGTACCTCAGACAGAGCAGCATGATATCAGCTGCACTCTGTCACTACGCACAAATACACCTCTTATTTCTCTAATTCTTTCAGATATATTTCTGTCTCTCACTTCGCAGAACTACCTTTAATCTCTTACGTAATAAGTGGGTAAATAGTCAAGTAATATTTAACAAACTGTTAAACTTAACTTTGAAAATCTATACTTGAGATTCAAACCCTCAGTACAGTTAAGAAAGTTTCATTGGAAAACTCTATTATTAGGGCAAGGGTAAAACATATAGCAAATATTACCAGGGAAGACGCAAAACATTTATTTCTCATTATGTATGGTAACTTACAGACATCTCTGTCTGGAAGTAAGTCCTTTTGTGCAAATCCAAGTCAAATCTTAAGTCTTTGACCCCCAAGTCCATGTCCATACCAACACAATTTTAGATGTAATGAGACTGTGCAATGCAACACATGCCATCTGGTGTGTTTAGAGCACTGCATTAAAATATCCAAGGAGTTCAAAATCCATACTCGTCCTTAATCTCCCGGCTGATGCTTGGTTTTAACTTGCAAATGCTCTGTCCCTGTTCAGGCTTGTTTCTTTAGTGAATTTGGATAACCTGTAGATGAACACTAATGTTTATTCAGATTAATTAAGATGCTTTTAACAAAATTTATTCAAGTGTTTTGAATGTATATAAAATCCATCTGGACCCACACAGAAATTCCAAAAATTAATACTGCAGTAGTATTTTTTCTTTCTGAATGCAGAGAGAAGGGTCCATACAGCACATCAGGGATCACCAACTGTCCTGCAGATTTTAGATGTTTCCCTGCTGCAACACATGTTATCCAAATCCTTTTTGATTCAAATGACATCTTATCAGGTTTTACATCACCAAGCCTGTCAAATACCCGTTAATAATTTGACTTACAGTAGGTGTTTTGCACATGTACCGTAAGAAATCCTGCAGTACAGTGGCTCAAAAGGCCCAGACTTGGTGATCTTTGCAAATATATTTACTCACAGGCCCCCTAAATATTCTTTACATTCCTAAATCTGAAAGGTTGATGTTGAGGATTAAACATTGTAGAATTTTATAGCAAAGACGTTGCAGTTTGCTGATCTTTTATTTGTGCCTTTTACACAAAAGTTACAATGGGGCTGCCATTGTTTTTATTGACAGTGCATGTAGATACACCTGTGCTTGTGTGAAATATCAGTGTTACATTTGGGAAAATGGCCGCACACAACTCAGAGGGCAGACAATAGATCAGATGGAGAGATCATGAAAAAATAAAAATTTGTTCTTAAAATGTGAGTCCAAGTTGAGTCTCAAGTCACTGAAAATGCAACCTAAGTGCAACTTGAACCTGAGTCTGAGACTCAAGACCCTGTTTCTGCTGCCATATATTGATGGAAATTAAATAAAATTGACATTGCAACTGCTAAACAACCTGTTAGTGTGTTATTATTGTTTGGAAGCCATGACCACATCTTTTGATCATGTTCAAAATCAAATGTGTTTAAAATTAGGTCAATCATATGAGATAAATGAGCATTTGTCAAAGTTGGTGAGTTCAGGAATCAAAGACAGGACTCAAACACAAGCCGTTAAAAATAACATTTTATTCATAAAACCAAAAACTTATACAGAATAACAAGAAGGATGAGACATGGAACGGCTTATAACTAAAAAAATAAAAAATGATCTGGGACTAAACATATAGAAATAGGGGTGTATTTATTCAGAAGGGGGTGGAATGACAAACTATATCCAGATGTGGAAATCAGCTCTAGGCATCAAGTAGCGTCTAGTTTGTATAATGGGTTTTTTTCCAGCAATATCAAAGAAAAAATCACAACATTTCTATGTTGAATTTCATTTTAATCCTAATATTGCCAAGCACTTCTCATCCTTTAGGCCAAACTTTTACACCCCACTGCTGCTACCTGCTCTCCTTGGATGCCCTTTCTCTTCCACAGTATGAAGGTGTTGTGATAAGTTGAGCCGAAATGCCGGGTGACATTAGGTGAAGTAATGAAAACAAATGGTTGTCATTAGAAGCACTTCGCGTCATATTGCACAGGCTTCATAACAAAGCCTGACAAGGAGTTTTCATCACGGCCAGCTTAGTATATAAGGACACACTCCAACTCTACTTCAACTTTCTTTGAATTTCCAGCTTGTGATGCTGTGACTTACAATTCAGCTGTCCCCAAAGGGAAAATGTGTCATTTGTAGTATAGTAAAGCTGGGTCCAACATCCCTGTAACACAGCCAAAGTTGGCAAGTTATTTCCCACTGGTCCTATTGCTGAAAATGAATGTGTTCCGATTCCCCATGGTCATAGATAAAACTTTCCAGCAAATGTTGGAAGATTATAGGGTTGAATAACAAATAGCTTATACCGGAGTAGAAAAAATATAAACATGATGCAGTTCTTTAACAAAAGTGTTCTTGGTTTTGTTCAGGTACACTGTTGAAAGACTGTTGCTACTTTAACAACTTCAACTTTCCTTAAATCAAGTAAAATATTAGAATATTTCAGTATTAATTAAAACAACTAATTTTAAAATGCTTTTGTAACCTAAGTCTTTAGATATTAAGTGACTGTATGAAAATGCTTATTAAAATGTAATAACATACTAACACTGAAACCATTCCTTGTGGATTTTGGGAGCTTTTCTTAGTTCTCTGACACAGTGCATTGATACACAAGTTTACTATAAAAAGAATGCACACAAGCTCTCTGGAGTGCTGTTTTTGTCTTTGAGCCTTAATATCTTGAAGGGGTGCAGCTGTTCTAGGAGTTTGGCTACCACATCCTACACAGAAGAAGTCATGCTTGTTTACCCTTTGATGTGGGAGTGCTGACTCATGTTCCACCTCCTCCTCTGCTGGTGTAACATCAAGTTTGCTCATATGCTTACATCCTTACTCTCTTCTCGTGCACCAACTTGGACGAAGAGCTGTCTTTCCTCCTGCGGTTCATTAGGCACCATCATTTTGTTTTTCTTCCACAACACAAACAGCAAGCAGATAAAAAGGGGGATCAACCTTAATTGGAATGGCTTAGTTGGTATAGATTGGAGTGTGCTTTCCATACAGAAAGGAAAGAACTAGATATCCCTTTGTCAACTTAGCTTACGGACAACAACATTTAAATCCTCTCCGGCTTCCGTGCTGTTTTGTGAGCAGCAACGACGTGCAGCGTGGTGAAGGAAAAGAAGAAGATTATAACAAACAGCAAAGTAAATTATTCACTAATTAAGATGGGATGTCCACCACTCTCCCCTTTTCTTACAGTCAAACACTTGTTCTTTCATTTCCTCTACTCCAGGGGGACACTTGAGGATATTATAGCTGGGATTTATTTTTACATTGTTTAAGGGCAGCAAATGAACTTTTTTTCCCCACCCTATTTTTGTTCATCATTAGTCGTAGGGACTGACAGCTACTGACAGCACAGAGGGAATCTTGATGCCAGCACTCACTTTTATTTCAACATGTTGTATGTTTATGCTGAAACATAACTAGATTTAGATTTGGTGGCAATATATATCATACCTGGTACTGCTGCAGACACAACCTCTGACATCATCAGCTCTGTTGTTGCTAGGCTACAAACACAGCATCCTCATGCATTTATTGGGATTTCTAGAGACATCTCTCTACAGCATTATCAGCATTTCAACAGTTTGTCAGCTGCTCCACCAGACAAAATAAGATGTCGTACTTATGTTAAGCAAATGTTAAAATACATAAAGATCTGCTGCCCTGCCTCCTTTATGAAGATCAGCCCATAATCTTGCTCTCCTCACCTAGCCTACGAGCCCATCATTCATCACACAGATTATTAAATCTTGGTCTAATAAAGTTGAAGATGCTCTGAGAGAGTGCTTTGAGGCCACATACTGAAATATCCTCTGTCAAACACATGGAGAGGACATCACTGCCATGGCTGAATGTGTGGGAGAATGAGATGCTTCCCCAGTAACAAACTTTAGATCATCAGTGACCTGAAAAAGCTGCTAAACATAAAAAAGAAAGCCTGCAGGGAGGGAGGCAAGGAGTTATTGAAGAAAATACTAAAACAACTTGAAAGATAGATTAAGATTTGGAAAGAGGACTGTGGGGAAAAGAAAGTCGCCTCTAACAGAACAGCAGTGGGGAATGTGTGGTCAGGAATGAAAAATCTACTACTGGGTTTAAGTTAAAGGGGGGTCAGACTGAGAAATCTGGACGGAGTGAAGGAGCTGAACATGTTCTTTGATAAGTTCAGTTCAGAATATTAGTCAACAACAGAGCTCATGTGTTGTGGAAAACATCCTATCTGGTTCTAGTACCTAAAAAAACCCAACCATCTAAACAAAAAGTCTGCAGACCAGTTGCCCTAACATCTCACATCACTAAAGTCCTTAAGAGACTAACTCAAGTCAGTGAGCAAGTGAAAACCTTTCAGAAACCATTACAATTTGTTTATCGTAATGGGTTTGGGGTTGACGACGGCATAACTGTTTCAAAGAGCCCACTTTCATCTGGACAAATCAGGCATTACTTTAGGGATCATGTTCTTCGATTCCTCACTTGTCTACAGTTCCCCTGGCTTGTTCTGTGAGAAGCAGATGGGTACCGCTATAACCAACTGTAAGTATGACCTAACAAATAAACAATTGTGTGTCAGAGATTATACTCACAATTTCTCTTCACACTGAACAACTCTGAGTCTTGTCATCTGTAGAAGTACTCTGCAGTTGTGGGGTGTATCAGTGATGGACAAGATGCAGAGTACAGAGAACTGGTCAGTCAGTTTGTGAGATGATGTGGAAATAATCACCTCACCTTGAAAACAAGCAAAACTTAAGTCATGATTGTTGACTTTGGGAGAAACAAAAAGCAAAATACTGTCAACATCCTGGAAGAAGAGGTGGAGGTGGTGGAGGAAAAGAAGTAGCTTGGAGTTCAGCTAAACAACAGACTAGTCAGGAAATGCACCACAGAAGCCATCTAATAGTAGGTACAAAGCTAACTTTACTTTGTAAGAAAGCTATAAGGTAATTCAAGGTCTGCACCTGTATGCTGCATATCTTCTATAGGTCTATTGTGGAAAGGGCAGTCAAGCTTTGCAGCCATCTGTTGAGCATCAGCATCAGAGCCAGAGAATTACTAGCTGTGTTGGAGTGTGGGATACATACAACGTACTGGAGCACCGAGCCCTGAACTTTGGAAGGGGTCCCTGAACCTACCCGACAAACCCTCATTCCATGTGGTGTGCAACAGAGGCTACTGTTGGTATCGTCTTCACAGTCTTGCTTCTACCAATGTTTCACTTTGGCCAATGTTGCGGTTAATGAGCAGCATTCCAGTACCGAGGAGTACATCTTATTTCTGGTACATCCCTTTAGTAGAAATGTGACAAAGCCAAATGCAGTGATGACACTGAAACTGTGTAATATTCTATAATAGTGGATTTTTAAGTGGTTGACAAAGGACCTGCTGGCTAGAAAAAAAGCTTTTACTTTCAATAAATAAATAAATGAAAAGAAATAAAAGTAAATTTCTGGGGCAAGGGCCTGAAGCACAATGGTGTTTCTAGGTAGGGTGTCTCATGTCATGAACAGTAAGCGGCCACGATTGGCAGGAACTAAGTAGGCAACTCTGTAGCCGATGTAACCAGTGCACTCCAAAAAGCACCTACATCCTAAACTGAAACGCGGCCAACAGACTAAACAAACTGAACGAGAAGGCTGTTTCTGTGCTGGGGATAACTCTGCAGCTGCTTGAGCTGATTGTCCAGAAAAGAATGCTGCACAAGGGGCTGAAGATAACTCGTGATTCTTTGCACCTTCTTCCCAACTTAGTGAAGAATCATCCGACTGTATTTAGTGTGAGGCGTCGGCATGTCCAGTGCAAGACAGAGCGGTACCGGGGATCATTCCTGCCAGCAGCTTGACAAAAAACGTTCACAATGTTGTAATTTCACTCTGAAATTATTAAAGTATTATAAGGTGTTTTTAATTTAATTTTTTTTTTTTATTGAATTAAAAAACACACTCCCTGACAATTACTAACACCTGTGTTTCCACCACATTTTGGCTGTTTAAACTGACTCCCAGCGCTTCCACCTCTGCTCGGAAAACTACAAGAAACAAATTCTTAAGCTGTTTGTAGTCTCCACCATTAACCTTGTTATTTCCCATCTTCTCTTTTATCACCTTTTCTCTTGCACTTTCACACAAACACCCCCAGCAAGCTGCTAGGGGTAAATAAAAAGTTCTTTTCTTTTTTTTATTTTTATTGAGCTGTGCCTGTGTCGAATGTCTAAGGATGTGAATGTATGATACGAGGAAGTAAGGTTTCACTGTGGGAGCTCTGAGGAGGAAAAGCCACACTCACTGTCACAGCAAATGGCACTTTCAGAACTCCTCCAAGATGCTTTGCCTGGAGAAAGTGACCCCATTGTGGCTGAAACACATATAGCCACAGAGGCAAGGAAATAATACAAGTCAATGCCTAGATGTTTTACACAACAGCTTAGCAACTACTGGAACTTGATCACCGTTACTATAGCAGCAGCAAGTCATACAAGATGGATTCCCTTCCCAAAGCTGAACAGCATTAGTGTCTAATGGCTTCAGCAGAGAATGTTTACTGCTGTAAAAGCACGAGTGAACACATACAGTATGTTGCCCCCAAGATCATTATAAAAAGAAATCAATGAACATCATAAAACCAAAGTGGAAAAATCCAAACACAATCCTTTCTGGTCTCCACTGAAAGTACTCAAATGAGTGTGCCTAATGGGGTGAACGTGTTATGTATAATATTCAAATGTATCTCTGCAGAGAAAGCACAGCTTTTGATCATGGACATGGTGACTCATGAAGGCAAAGGCACCATTAGAGAGAAAGGAAATGACTCAAGAGTGCTTCAGGCAGCATTATTACTGAACAATTACACTAAGAGAAACTAATTATACCCAATGAATGCAAAATTACAAAACACTCCTAGGATAGTATTTACAATTAATAACTCCATGCTTTCTATACGATTGTATGTAAATATTAATCAACATTTATCTCTTATCTTCAAAACCATTAAACAATTAGTGGAGTCATTAATTACTGGAAGGGCATACAGTCTTTTCAATCTTTCTTTAGTTTTCTGGTTATACAAATTATTTAGCAGTGTAATTTTTAAAACTACTTAGCCACATTGATACATGGTGATGCCAGGATTGTGTTGTATAAATGCAGTTGTTCAAAGTGGATAAAATTTGCTTTGCTATGAACAAACTGGTAATAAGTTTAGATTATAGAGTGTCAGCTTAAAAAAAAAAAAGAAAAACATAGCCATCTCAAAACACTTGACGTAAAGAATCAAACAATTTAAACTAGGTAGACGATGGGGAAGAGTGAGATGTAAACCTTTAAACAGGAAAGGCAGGAAGAAAGCAACAAACACTTTTAGAACAGCTATGCAGTTCCTCAGTCGTCTGGAGGATATAATGATGCATTTGTCACTTTGCACTTCATTCTTTTAAGAAAAAAAGATTAAATAAAACTATATGACAAACTAAATACGGAAACATGAACATAAAATTCATGCATCTATTTCTTATTGGAAATGGAATCACATCTGAAATATTCCTCTTTCTATCATGTCTCTAAAAACATCTTGCCTGTATACATTTGTTTCACTCATATCACTTGAGAACATGGCTGAGAGTGCATTCAAAGTGAAATATTCTGATTTACATTCCAAACTACGGCTCTGCCATTACTCACTTGTAAAGAGAAGCTATTGCTGTTTGCATTGCTTCTTTTAGTCAACATGCTTGTGTCGCAGTGAAGTAAAAAAAACAAAAAAAACAAATGCAAGAAAGCTATTTCAGGTTGTGAACCTGGACCTATGGGGGTGTATTTCTTCTCAATCATGGCTTTGTGGTATGGACATCTGGTCTTCAGCAGAAGAGAAGGACATTACCATTGCAGAGATTTGCTGCTTCTGTGTAAATTCTCTCATCTTAGAGTGCTTCAACATTTCAATCTATAGCAGTTTTACCACAGTAGGGAGAGGGTACTGTTAATAAAATCAATTTATGTTTGTAACTTTTTTTTAAATGAAGGAAGTTTTAATGGCAATGTTTTTTTTTTAAGTACTGTGCTAATCCTTTATCAATATCCGAAGTGGAGAAATACAAAGTTGGCATGACCTAGAAAGTCACAAAAGTCACAGACGGGAAATATAGAGGGCATATTATATTTCTTCCTTATTGTTTCTTTTCACTGTTCCCAAATGTGCTTCCCAAATGTTAAGGTACGATGGTGCAATCTGTTCTGTTGTTTGGAAAGTGGATCACTGCAAATGCAGTCAAACAGAGTCCCACTGCGTTTAGAAATTCCACTTCCAATTCCCCACTGAGAGCTTTTCATTGTATTGCCCAAAATATCATCAGTGCATATTCACTATAAAAGCACAAATTCATTGCTTAGTATCTATCTGACTGAAGTGATTTTACTCTGTACTGGTAAAGAAAAAATATCTTAGACATCCCTTTTTGATGCACTTATAATTTATCTCGAAGTGACATGTACAACACCCAGTTTTAGTTCATTTAAGTGTTTTTCAGAATTTGACAGAAATATTTAGGGTCATAGACTGACATGTTATCATGTCTATTCTGGTTGTATATTCTGACTGAGCTCTGCCTTTAATAAAACTCTTTCTTCCTAAGATTGCTTTCAAGACATTCTCTCTCGCTTCCTCACCCCTTTGCATTTATGGATGCAGGTGACAGGATCGTATGAGGTAGAAAAGAGATAAATGCAGAACTACAGGCAGCACAGGTTCATGGTGACCCTTCGGAGCATGAAAACCTTGTGGTTAGATTTGTGAAACTGCATAATCTAAAGTGCTTATTTTGTTCTAAACAACAGCACTTGTAAACATCTGAGTAATGTAGCCTACCTAAATGCTGACAGTAAAAACAAAAAAAGGGTTAAAAAGATGTCAGAATACATTTGTAATGTGAGCTGTGCTGGATTTAAAATTGAAATATGAGTGGTTTAGTTGTTGTTATATATTCTGTGAGTTTTAGTGCAAAGGACAATAAATAATAATAAAAATAAAAAGGAAGACTGAGAACATCACAAAGTTTAGCTTGGGAAGAGTCTTATAACTGCATAAACATGGCAGTTTAAACTAAAGGCTGCAGAAATAATGACTGAAAGTCTGCCTTTCAGTCATTATTTCAGTTGTCAAACTTAAATATATAATGGGCCAAAACCTTAAAATTTGACAAACTTGCGGGCCAACATGGATATTTATTGAAAAAACTCTTCCAGATATGACAATGAACCTTGGTGGCAAAATCTTATGTGGGTTTGGCTTCTGTGTTTCTGCTCAGGCCCTCAGTTGAAAATGCTTGTTTTTTTATTCTGGGCTCATAAGTTCAAAACTTTCATTATGCACTTTGTCACAAAGATTTGTTGTTCATGAGGCTGTTTAAGCTGATATGATTCCTTCCGAAAACTGTTTGATTCCAGCAATCCAGCTAAACTGTCCCCAAATGGAGGAAATTAAAAACCATTTTTAAGAAAGAGCACTCTATAACATGCTACGTTTAATAGAGTTTAACTGAGATGGTCTAACTTCCCAGAGGGAAAGGAATTTTACATCTAGGTAATTTGGATAATGTCTCTAAAAATCTGAATCTAAACTTTATACAATTCCCCAAAAAGTTAATAGTTCATATTAAATATATTGTACAGCTGAATCTACCAACACTGCAAAATGTAAGATGGTCTGACATTCTGCAAGCTGGACAAGACTGAGAAAGAATTAGTTCACTAAAGGAATTAAGTATTTTATTTGTTTATGTGTAATCTTACCAATCATAACTTCAACTTGTGTACAAAACTGAAAAATTAGTCATCCAGAAACTAAGGAAATTTTAAACACTCCCAAAGTAAACTATTCCACTTAACGCTGATATTCATCTGGTCACTTGAAATAATTCAGTTGGACTCAGTTCAATATCCTTAATAAGTTTTTCTCACTCTCCATCAGTAAAAACAGTAAAACATTCTTTTAAAAAGTAAAAGACTACAAAAATGTATAAGGCCATTTAAGGATTTGGCTTAGTAAAAAATAGGAGTTGTACTGTAGGCCAGTATGTGATGAACACAGCAGTGACTGCAGCAGTGATGCATAATGTACGATCTTGACATTTAACGTAGCTGCCAGCCTGCAACTATATCTGTCAACGGAGGCGTTCTCTAGGATAAACCGCATCTCATTGTTAACTGTGTAAAGTGAACTCCATTTCATTTATGAAGCACAGTCTAAGGAACTGGTGCATTAAAGATATTAATTGGGAAAATGTAATTTCCAAATTGGAAACTCATGTGTTAACTGAAAAGGTGTATTCAAGTTTTTAGAGTATGAAGTAACTTTGAACATCCTGTAACTTCCTTCAGTAGACAATGATCATACTACTCTTTGTTTGGAGACTCAGAGAGTTCCCTCTAGGTGAACTAAGACTAAAAGATACTCAGAAGGGGGCACCATCAGACAACTGTTTTGCCAAATGAAAAAAAAAAAAAAAAATCAAACCTGAAACATTATTGGCTGGTCGAATAAGAAGTGTTGGGCATACACATACTGTACTTCTACTGCCTCTGAAAATTGCATAGCCTGGATCAGCAATAGGCTACTTGGTCCATTTTGCCACACGGTGTTGTACAGTGGAGACTGTATTTGAATGCACCATGGACTGGGTCACTTCGGAAATACAGTTTCTTACCAAAAGAAATTTAGTCCCATTACTAAAGAGATGGTTCAGGAGATTTTAGAAAATGAAGACATTGCTTTTCTGGTGGGCCCAATTCTAATTGGCTTTTAATATAAACTTTGCTCCTTAGAAAATTTCTCATTCTCCGGAGTAAGAAAGTCAGGTAACATAGTAATGCAGGTAAGATACTAACTATTGAATCCCTTCAAACAACTCCACCAAATGTTGATGGTGCTAAAAGACAAGCAGTATTCTGAGAAACAGCTGAGAGCTAACAATCAGCAGCCAGAGCATTGCAGTTCTAAATGTGATTATTATTAACATGTCTGATAACAAAAGCCAGAAAATGATTAAATGGGGTGACCATGATGTGATACTGCTGCCGCATTGCCACCACTTTGCTTCAGCATGATTGTATATCCCTCATAAGTAGTGATAACTATTCACTAAAAAAATTCTCTGACAGGCACTTTCTCCATTGGCACTTAGTCAGATCAGGGGCTGCTTCCAGTTCACTTAGTCAGGAGTGTGTCCTCAGCAGATGTGACGTGGGCCTTGGTGGAAAGCAGCTCCGTCTCTATATGAAAATATCCTAATGGCAAGTTCTGATCAAATGCCAGCATTTCCCGCCAGTTGATTACCAAGCTTCTCTCACTCACAGGATTGAAATGTGCCTGTCAGTTTTCGGGTGGGAGAGGACGAGGGGGGTGTTTGGCCTCAAACAGGCTGTTCTTTTCCTTCCCTCTCTTTTTGGATCCAGTGTTGAGTTTGAAACCAAAGTGAAGTCTTGCCAAACAATGAAATAAATTTTGTTCAGCCAAGGAAGATTTTCATAAACCTCATTTAAAATGTAAAAAAAAACCTATAATATATGATGAATCTAAATGTAAATGTAGCGGAGAAGCAAGTTTCAGCTGCCTAAAATGAAAATTTAACTCCATACAGGAGTTCAGCATGAATCATGCTGAACTGATATTTATTATACCTCTTCAGCAGTTCATTGTTCTTTATAATTAGCATGCATTTGCAGATTAAATCCTGCAAACACACACACACACACAAATACAACAAGCCTTATACAGCCCTCATGGAACAATGGCTTTTAAAACTGCTACCCAGATACTCATTAGGAGATGTGGAAATGGCTATTGAGGCCTCATTATCTAACAATAAAAGGCTAACCAGTTATTTTCAGAGCTTCATTGTGTCCAATGTTCAAGACACTTAACCCTGTTCAACATTTAAATATTGGACTTGCCACATAGTTACTGAAAAGACAAGAAACATAGAGCAAGCAAAACAGAGAAAGACTCCACATTAGAAATAGTCACTTAATTGTTACAACTGAAAAATACATTTTAAACAGTCAACCAGTTTGGTAAAATCAGGATAGCTTAGTGGAAAGTGCAACAATGACTTCCGTGTGCTAAAGTAAAAAAGAAAAGGTAACTGCAGTTATTAGTGTCACAATCAGCCTTGCTTCCTCCAACATTGCTGCTTGCCACACCCCTAATCAGTTCACTGCTCTCACCTGCGTCTGCCACCTGTTCACAATCCCCATCAGTTCAGCCTGCGCATATATGCAGCCTCCACCATTCACTCACTGCCAGATTGTCATTGCTCTCATGCCTGACCTTCCAGCACGCCGACCACAATTGCCTGCCCGTTACCGACCTGATCCGTCCCCGACTTCCGCTTCCTGCCTTGCTCTTGGAGCCTGCTCCCCAGTGGTTACTGGGTTTCTGTCATGGAGGACCCCCAACCGTGAGTTGTGGATCTTCGCTCACCTTGTTGTGCTAGGTGTCTACTCTGTCGGCCCAGAGGAAAGTTGCTCTGCTCTGCTCTGCTCATTGGGAACCAGAGTTCAACTCCAGCACCGAACCTCACCAAGTGGCTAAAATAAAGACTGTTAACCTGCCCAGATCTCTTGTGCTGCTTTTGGGTCCTTTCTCCAATCATTTCAATTAGTGCTTTTTACTTATATTTGCCATTGTAGTCAGTAGTGACCAATCCAAACGCTTTTTTTTTTTTTTTTTTTTTTTTTTTTCTGCCAGTTTATTCTCATGTGTGTTAAGTTTTGAGTTTTGTTGGGGTCCCTTTCCAATGATATATTTCTACGGTTGGTTTTTAAGTAGGATTTAGATCAAAGTTCACCCAGACCAAGTTTAGAAAAGTCCATCTTTTTTTTCTGTTTTGACTGTTCCTTTGAGCTTTAGGATATGTGCTTCAAGTCATTTCCCCATAGTCCATTGACACTGAAAAACACATTTTACTTTAAATGTCTTCTGACTTAGTAATTCCTTTATAAAACTAAATTCCACAAGCTCCAGAGGAAGCAAAGCAGCACCACAGGATTATAGAGCCTGCAGTGTGTTTTACCTATAGAGTTGTTTTCCTTACGGGCCTCATTCCATTCCATAAAAATGAACAAATGTGTTTTCAAACAGTTTTACTTTGGTTCCATCTGCCAGATAGACTTTGGCTTATCTCTTATGTATGTATTTATTTTAACAATTGGTTTCACCATTTAAATGTCTTTTTTTTTTTTTCCCCCAACAATCTGGCTTGTTTTGTTTTATCTGATCATGGAGCCCTATTTGGTTGAGTGTGCAGTGTTTGGTATGGACTAAAACTACCAATCCAGATGGCAGCAGGTAAGCCTGAGGCTCTTTATACAATATGTCTTATGTGGTTTATTCACAGTCTGCACCAGCCTTCAGATTTCTCATACTGAGTATAAGTTTAGCCCCCTGAGCATCTTGTGAAACTTGATAATATTACAAAGTGCTGAAATGGGGATTTCAAAATGTTTGCAGACTGCTTTGAAGCCTTTGCAAATGGTATTATATTATTTATTTACTTTTCTTTACAACAGGATTTCAAGGATTAGATGGTGTAGGCAGCAATTTTGTTACCATTGAAAGAGTGGTAAGGAAACTTAATAAGAATGAGCTCAATTTTTATGCTGTTGTGTTAAAATTTACATATAATTTCATTCAGGTCATATGACCAGGTAAAAATGATTGGTTGGCTGTGGCTCAGGGGGTACCATGATCATCTTTCAGTTAAAAGATTGCTGGTTATGTCTTAAACTTCCTCTGTCTGCATGTCAAAGTATCCCAGGTCACCAAACCCTCCATGGACCCCTTTGAAGGTTTGTTGAATAATTAAATCAAAATTCTGTTCATTTAGTTTTGTCAGGGCTGTATCAACAGTTTTTTTTTTTTTCTTCGAGTAATTTCCTTTTCAACTTGAACAAATCTATAAAGCAGCTTTCAGTACCTTTCAGTACTGACTCATACCCTGAATAACAGCACATCATATCATCTACCTGTAGGCTACACTGGTCATATTTTTTTTCTTAAATGGAAGGCAAGTTTTGTGAAAATGTCTCTAAAAAAATAAAATGGTTGCATTATGACAACCTTCAGCTCCTCGGCCTCCTGAAACTCCATGAATCCAAAAACACTCTTATACCTTCTTCAACACTGCCTTTAACTTTAAAAGCTAAAAAGCTGTCAGTGTTGGTGTAAGAGAGGTGAATGTCAATTCTTTCTGATGATTAACGATGTATTGAAGCCAGTATTCACCCTGTCTTATCTCGAGCCTGAGCAAAGTTGCTCTCTTTCTCCAGCCTTGTGCAACGCAAGTGCTGCTGTATTATATGATACGTCCCTCTTAATGATTGAGGAAGGATTTCATTGTTTATTTTAGTGCTTACTTGTTATTTCTGTGTGTGAAGAAAAGCACAGAACGGAAACAAACACAACTGTTTCCTCACTTGGTCTGGTCTTTACTCTTCTTTTTTGTTTGTTTTTTTGTAGTCACCAACACCAAAAGAATGAGAGATATGAACTTTAAGGGGAGCCGAGTGCATACCTTAAGGCAATCATTCATTTTTAATAAGTCTGAAGCAAAGCTGAGAGAGGAAGAGATTAATCCTGTAAATCGTCTTGGAGATATTGTGCTGCATCACTCTTTCCTTATCAAAAACAGTTTGTGTACTGGTTTTTAACACTATATTTCTGCTAAATGGGGTTTTATTTTGCCTTCTTCCATTCTCACCTTTGTTTTACTGGCTTTTATCCAAGCAAAATACAACCATAATCCCAAACTTCTGGTACCCACTGAGTTAGTGACTAAGCAATGATGCATTATGTTGGTTCCCAAGTGCCTTATCAGAGAGTGCTTTTAAACTGCAATCCAGCATCGGAGTGTCAGCTGAGTTATGGCAGCCTTGCAACATGCACCCGTCCTTTACACACATAAATTGTGTTGTTTCCTGTGACTACCTCTGCTTCTGGCTGAGAGTTGTAATAAGTTTACCCTTCCATTTTACCTTCCTATATTAAAAGAATAATACTGTAACTGAAACTGGTGTGTGATCTGAAAGAAAAGCACATCATTTTCCCTCCTTGAACGCAGTGTAAAAAAATGCTAATGATTCAAATTCTTCTGAAGGTATTCTTTTCCAGCCATGCAAACTCTCAGCTGAGGAAACATGTGATCTATAAAAGATGAATTTTTTTCTTGATTTTCATAAGTGAACCTGTATTTACTTGGGAATCAGTAACAGCTTTAAACAGTGTCTGGGTTGGTCATGAGAGCAGAAGATTGGGAACAGAATAGTATAAATAACATGAAAGTGAAGGGGTTTTCTCACTATGGTACAAGTTTCTTAGTAGTCTTTCAAGAAAAAATCTCATCAAAAATCATATATAATGAGCAGAACTCCTTCATGTAAAGTAGTGATGAAAACATAGATTTGTCACAAATTTTCAGGTGACTGAGATCAGATCCTCTCTTTTGTCGACGAATTACAAAATATCCCAAAAAGTGTTAAAGAATTGTAGGAACGAGCACACAGAAAAAAGAAGAAAGCTGATGTGACAGAGTGCTGAAGAGTTCTGTTTTGATACAGATTGTCTGTGAAAACTTTTCTGCGCTCGTCAAACATGATCAAAGGTTAAAAAGATTTTTTAAAAAAAAATCCAGCTTTCATGTATTTATTTATTAACTTTTTCACAGCGGTGGAGGCAGAAGTCCAAGGCAAATCCAAGGCAGGATGCCGAGGCAGAAATGCGTCAAGCAGAAAAACAAGGTCACTGGTAAAAACGCTGTGGTGAAAACTGAAGCTCGCTGGGCAAATGACAGCAGACAACCTGACACTGAAGGAGTTAGAAGAAGAGATATAAACAGGGGAGCAGCGTGAATGCAATTACAAGGCACAGGTGGACACATCAGGAGCCTGGTAAGAGGACCACCAGTCAGACCATGACAGCATGGGTCTTAAGGGCAAGGAAACTGACTGGCTGTCCCCAGCTCTTATGTTTGAAAGATCGGGGACAAGTTTCCTGACCTCCAAGGACAATCCACAAGTTTCACATCTGGTATCTGAGTTCCTCTCCAGGCCCTCTATGCTCATTTATTTACAGTACATAGAGTAATGCACTTCCCTCGTGGCAGTATCCAATCTCTCACAAGGGAGAAACACACACACACACACACATATTTATTTATATATATATATATATATATATATATATATATATATATATATATATATATATATACATTATCTATACATACACACACACACACACATATATCTATCTATATCTATCTATATATATATATATATACATTATCTATACATACATACACACACACACACATATATATATCTATATCTATCTATATATCTATAGATATATATATCTATCTATATATCTATAGATATATATATCTATCTATATATCTATAGATATATATATCTATCTATATATCTATAGATATATATATCTATCTATATATCTATAGATATATATATCTATCTATATATCTATAGATATATATATCTATCTATATATCTATAGATATATATATCTATCTATATATCTATAGATATATATATCTATCTATATATCTATAGATATATATATCTATCTAAATATATAGAGAGATATATATATATATCTAAATATATAGAGATATATATATATATATCTAAATATATAGAGAGATATATATATATATCTAAATATATAGAGATATATATATATATATCTAAATATATAGAGATATATATATATATATCTAAATATATATAGAGAGATATATATATATATATCTAAATATATATAGAGAGATATATATATATCTATATCTAAATATATATAGATATATATATATATATCTATATCTAAATATATATATATATATATATATATATATATATATATATATATATATATATATATATATATATATATATATATATAAAATATGAAATGAATGAAAAATACTTTATTAATCCCCAAAGGGAAATTCAATATTGTAGTATATAAGGATAATAATAATAATCATAATAATAATAATAACAATAATAATAATTAATTTGAGGAGGTCTTATGTATATATATATATGTATATATATACATATATATATATATATATATATATATATATATATATATATATATATATATATATATATATATATATATGTATATATTTTGTAAATACAAATTCCATGTTTTTAAAGAAACTAATGAAACTAATAAAGTCAGTATTCATTCATTCATTCATTTTCTAAACCGCTTAATCCAATTCAGGGTCGAGAGGAAGCTGGAGCCTATCCCAGCTGGCTTTGGGCGACAGGCAGGGTACACCCTGGACAGCTCGCCAGTCCATCGCAGGGATAAAGTCAGTATATTTAAGTAATTATGTGTTGAATCTCCAGTTTTTAGATGGTGATGTGGCTTCCTTATTTATCAAAATGAAAGAGACTGATGCGTGATCACTAATAGCGATGGGGTAGATTTTAACTTCTGAAATATTGCTGAGCAAGCGTGTTATCTAAGAAGTAAACCAATCTAGAATATGAGAGGTGAACTGATGAGAAGAATGTGTATTCTCCCAAAGTAGGGTTGTAAGATCGCCATGCATCACAAAGACCAAAATCCTTCATGTATCGTTTGACAATATTGATAGATTGCCAATGCCTGCTATTTCCTGCAGCGTTGAGCCTGTTCACACCAGAGTTCGAGACAAGGTTGAGGTCTCCTCTCACAATGACAATATCATCTAGGTGGTTTGAGAGTGCAGCAAAAAAGGATGGGAAGAAGTGAGAGTCATCAACGTTTGAACCAGACATGTTAGCTATGCATATTTTAAGATTCTGAATAGACAAGTTAACTATAATAAATCTACCTTCACGGTCTGCCACTGTGCTGTTTAGGGAAGAATTAATTTTCCTATTTAAGAGGATGGCTACACCTCTCTGTCTAGAGTTTTAACAGGCTGGGAATACATGAGGAAATTGAGGTGTTCTGAGTACATCTGTTGTAGATTTGGCCACATGAATCTTTTGTAATGAAACAATGTCAGCCTGTACGTCTTCCAATTGACTAAAGATTTTTAACCTCTTTTCTCTGGAACCAGCTCCATATACATTCCATGCTACAAAGTTAAGTATTTTCCAGGGTTATAATGAAGTGTCCACAAATATGTGCATGTACATATGCGTGAGCAATTGTATGAGGGCTGTTGTGTGTAGGATGCATCTTATCTAATAGGTCTCATGCAGGACTACTGATATCAAATAAACTACAGGGGCAACCAGCAGTGATGAGGTGAAAAATTGGAAAGAAAAAAAGGAAAGATAGATAGAAGATATAGGAGAAAAGAAATAAAACATTTATTCCCATAAAAGATCAGAAAACCATCTTATAATCTCTGAGCATGGCAGTGATGTTAACATTCTTCAGTCTAAACTAGATACAATTAACCCTCACAGTGTGGAGAAAGTAGTCAAAAGAGGACAAGAGAAGTCATTTATACAACTGACCTCGGATTAGTAAAGCTAAGATGTAATGGACTGTTCCCTCATTCTTTCATGTTATAAAATCATATGAAAAAATTGCCAAAAAAGCAGTGAGCTGCTTGTAATTCAGCTTCATATTCATCTTTTTACAACGATTTTGACAAAAATGGGTAGTTTTAAAAATAGAAAACACAACAATTTTGAACAATCTGTCCTTAGAGTTTTTATGGCAACTGATAAAAAAAAACAGTTATGATTTTCTCTTTGTGAATTTCTGTAAACTGCTGCCACCGAAGCACTAATTCAGCGGAACTTTGGGTGGTAAAATGTGGTCACCTCACCTCAGCTGCTGTCAGGAAAGCGCCTCCTGTTGAAGAAATGTGTTATGTTTAGATTAGAATTAAGATTTAGAATTTTTTAAACAAAGAAAAACAAAAGCATGTCAGTTTTGCCAATACAACAGTTTAACAAAGTTACCATTGTATCCATAGTTAGGCCTCTGCTGATTCTGTCATTTCAGCCAAAAGGCAGATTTCCATTCACTTAAAAATGAATAATAAACACACCACACCAAGTTTGCCATTGAAGAAACTTACTGTAGCAAATATTTTAGTCATGTTTTTTTTACACCTTTCCAGATGTCAAAGCCGTGATGAATTCCCATATCATTGGGCCTGCCCTTGTCTGGGTCTATAAGGTACATGACCATTTCAATTTGTTTGCAGTTTGAAATGGGAGCAAGAAAACAAGACAAAAAACTAACAAACAAACAAACAAACAAAAAAACAGCAACAAAAAAGAAAGAACATTGGGGAACTAACTCCTTTCAATTAAGCCAGCAGTGTGCAGCTCTGGTCCTTTGGGGCCACCATCCTACATGTTTTTCATGGATCTCTGTTCCTGTTCCACACCAGACTCAAATTAATCAGTCATTGTACAAAACCTATTAGGTTGTTGGGTCCATTTAATGTGAGCCAGGTGAGTTGGTAATCTACATCAGATACATCAGAAACCTGCATGACAGCGGCACTCTAGAATCAACTTTGGACACCCCTCAATTAAGCCATTTTCACAGCCTCTGTACATGATTTTAGTGATATCATCTATAATATCTGTAATGGCTCATACATGACATCTGCTCACATATGGAACATGCAGCATGTGGTTGTTTACACAGTTATTGTTCAAGCCGTCATTCGTGTTGGGTGTGCATGAAACAGTGTGGACCAGTTGTGCTTAAAAATCCATACTTGATGGCCACTGTCCTGAAGATTTTCAATGTCTCTCTTTTTTTTTTTAAATCATACCTGACTCAAATTTAATGGCTCCAACAGCTGAATAAGTTCCTCGCAATGAGTTCCTCCCCTAAACAGCAGACGATAAGCATTTGGGAACTGAGGACACTAAATGTTAAATGTTAAAGCTTTATATGTGGTTTGGCATTGTCTTGCAGGGATTTCCCTGGATGCAGGATGTTGCTCCAAAATCTTTATACTTTCAGAATTAATAGTACCTTCACAGATGTGCAAGTTACCCATGCCATGGGCACCAACACACCCCCATAACATCACAGATGCTGGCATTTGAACTTTGTATTGATAACAGTCCTGGATAGTCCTTTTCTGCAGGCATGTCCCCAAGAGGGAGTAATCGTTATTGGATGTTTACTCCAGTTCTGTGCATGTTGTAGCCCTCAGCATGCTAAAATATACACATGTTGCTTCTGTCACTGAGAAAAGATTTAATCTTTTCAATTTGAATATACAAGTAAACTAATACATTAATTAATCATGTGGCATCACTGTATTGTAATAAAGAAAAAAATTGTGATTCATTTATTTATTTACATATGAGATGCTGTCAATCATGGCTTTATTATTAATTTTTTCTATTAATTTAATGTGTTTTTAAACATTTTTCATATTGTATCCACATTCAAGCCCAACCTTAGATTCCTTATTATAACAGAGCTACATAGCAGCATTTACACAACATACTGTATGCACGATCCTTTGCAAGTCTACATGAATGAACAGTTTTATTGTCCTTACTTGTCTGATCTAACACTGATAAGGTGGTGTGAGACCTCCCTGCACTCCATGCTTTGCATATGTATCTCACCAAAGGGGCAACGCTATAGCGACTGGAGAAGAGGGTTCGGTTAAAATATATTTTTCTAAAAGATATTCCTCTGCGTCATCTTCTTGCATCAGTTTCTCTCTTTTCCACTTTCTCTGCTCTTGGGTCTTCTGGGGAATGAACGTCAGCACACTGGATGAAAGTTAGATGTGTTTCTTTAATTTTGGACTACACTCATGAGGATAAAAGTGAAAATCTTAATGATTAGCTGCCGACATGGTAACTCTTCAGGGATAGTCCCTGTTGTTGCTGAAGAATAACAGATTGTGTAAGATCATACAAATGACCAGATGTGGGTTGAAGTGAAGTTTATTAAGGACAAGGTAGGAAATATATTATAGACACACACACAAAACATCTGAAGTGATTGTCCTGTCATTACTGCAGCTGGCCTGTTTTTGAGTCTATGGACACACTTACTTTTTGTTGTTTTTGAGAATAATTATTACAAAACAGCATCATCCCCTGCCACCATTTTTCAGTTTTTATTTATTTATTAACTTTTAAATCCATTTTCAGGGATGAATATCATTGGGGTGCTTCCTCGCTACTTTAAAAGACAAATATGAGGTATAATAGAAATTCCAGTTAAGTCTTCCCCATCCTTAAACCCCCGTATTTAGCAGCAGAAATGATTTCGAACACAGTTGTAGACAAATGGTAATTAAAAGATTTGTTAATGTCAAGTAATTAAAAACACTGCAGGCATTTCACAGGGAAATTCAGCATGCAAATTGCTTTCTCTACAGCTGCTGGTACTAGCTGCTTTTTTTTCCCCAATGTTATCATAATATTAAAGGAGCTGTCACTTCTGTAATAGAATGCACAATATGAAGAATTTGCATTTTTCAACAGCATCTTGTTTGTGCCTGGGTATGCAATAATTGGCCAGATACTTTTTTTTTTTTTTTTTAGACTGGTAAGATTATTTTCATTCCCCACAAGAAAGATGCTGTCAGTAACAGCCACGGAGGGGTTTCCATGTTTGTGAGCACATAAACACATTACTTTTCCATCTGTTAAATTTACAAGCAGTAAAAGTGTCCAGCACGATTCCTGTCACAAGCTTTACTCATTGATTCTCCTCATTCTTCCATCACACTGATGCACACTAAAGTCAGACACTGCAGCATCAATCATCTTTGGTTACAGTATCTGTGTGATGAAGCATTGCACAGCTTAATATTTAACAGTGTTGTCTACACTGAGCATTTCAGGATTAATTCTTTCTTCAGTGCAGGTTAATACAATGAAAGTTCCATCTTATCAAGTGTTGATGTTTTAAAAAAAAAATCTTCCCTTTACTGTATTACAGGCTTTCTGCTAACTGGAATGGATTAAGATCAACGTTTGTTATCATTAAAGGAATCTTTTTTTTAAATCTACATTCTGTAGCTTTTGGTCGTTCTTGTTGTTGATTTCAGTTGCAGTCTATGTTAGTTGATGCTCTTGCTTCTTGCTTTATTTTATATAGCTATCATTTTCTGTGGAAGCCAAGATGAAGCATCACTAATGTGCCCCCTCAGAAACTGAATGAGGGGCATCTGCCCAGACCTCCCTGAACACTTTCACATTAGAATACACAGAAACAAGAAAGTGACACCTTCTAACTGCAAGGCTAGATCGTAACACCCTGATCGCTACATGAAAAACAGGAAATAAAAAAAAACACAGAAACAGGGACAACCAGGACCAGAAACTTCAAGATAGTTTCGTTTATTGACTGAACATTAGTTTAGCTGTTTTTTGTACTGATGATTTTTTTTAGGTTTATATATTTAATAATTTGTGGCCATATCGTCTCTTTGTGCCATTTAATTGTTCCCTTGGGGATATATAAAGTGTTCTGAATTGATTTGAGCTGATTTTGATTGAGACTACAACAGAAATAATTTTACTAATGGTAAAAACATAAATATTTAGTATAATAAATATAAAAATCTGCAGTTGGTTAAATAAAATACCAATTGGCAAAATAATGGTCACTTAAACATCTCTTGTAATACTACTTGGAGTTATGATATGAAAAGTTGTTTTATATAAGCTCATGAGTTGCAAAAATTTCCGGTTGCATTTTTAGTTTTGTTATCAATTATATTTTGTCCTTTAGTGAAATATATTGAAAGCCACCTCTGGTATGTGGAAGTGCTTTATAAATAAAGTTTTAATTGAATTATTGATAACCAGATGTCCTAAAAAATCTCAGCTGGCTCCTTCTAATGCAGAGGAAGAGCAGTTATTATAAAAGCCCCCCACAGATGCTAAATCTTCTCACCTCATCTATTAGAATGTGCCTACAATCCTCAGAAGGAACCTCATTTCAGGTACTTCCGTCTGAGAGCTCATTCTTTCGGTCTCTACCAAAATCTGATGACCGTGAAATTTCAAGGAATGATGGACTAATGCATGAAAAGTCTTTGAAGGCAAAAGGCGGAAGGAAAAGTCTTACTTGAAATAAGCCACAAAGTGCTGTGTGAGAACACATGAATGAGAGGCAGCTGCAACTGGAGGAGCAGAGTCGTGTCATAACTGGAATAGAAAACGTCCATTTTCAGGTACAATTGGTTGTTTGGGTTTGTGTTATCTTAACCTTTCTATGGAGGAAGTATGGTGAAGCATTGCCTAGTTCTTTTTGTGGATATAAACACTGGTACTCTGAGCCTTGCAGCCTATTTATGTTTGGCTTAACTATTTTCACTCATCTGCTGTCAGCTACACAGGAAAGAATTTCACTTCAAACTGCTTTTACATGAGGAAAATTGCTGTTCCAGTAGCAGAAACCTGCTGCTGACTATGCAGGGGTAAATTTAATTGGCTAAAATTATTCCCTCCCTCCAGCTGTTGCTATTTTATCCTCATCTTTCCTATGATTTCTCTGAGCTCATCATCTGTGTACTCCGGCTAAAATACAGATGGCCATCAAATTCAAGTGCCTTAACCCAAGTAGAAAATGAACGATATTTTCAGTCTTTGCAAGTGAAGAATAATTCATATTTGCTGTCCCTCAATGTCTGAGGCTGCAGTTGAACTCCATGGTCATATCCGATCAGACTTGCTGTGACTTTTTCTCTTTTGGTAAAGACCACATAACTGCCCCTCTTTCAGCAGCTTACCAAATCAGTTTCCATGCAGAATCTGTGATAATACCCGTGTTTGTCTAGAAACAAGTGCACACATGTTAACAAATTATAGCCATGTTCAGTGTTGTGCATGGACTCTGAAAGCAATGCATTTGTAAATAAAAGAGGTCAACATACATGTCAGGATTATGAAAGGTCCTGTATAAGTCACGCTACATTACCTCTCCTGCGCTGCGCATTTTAGCGTAATAAATCCTCAATGCTCCTTGACAACGTTCATTCAGTCCTGCTCTGAAATAGCAAGTGGAGGTGAACGCTGCAGACACAGAGTGCACATCCCATGCTGCATGTGTTCATTATTATTTACAGGTCTATTACATCTGAGAAGATTCCAACAATAAAAATCTAACTTTTCTACTCAAGTTTTTTCTGTCTGCACTCAAAAGACAAGTCAGAACATCGGACTCATCAACTTCTAATTTGAAGACATGTGTTAAAGCTTATATCCAGTTTGAGAGAATATCTGCAATCCTACCATTCAAAAAAAAAAAAAAAAAAAAATTTGGAAAGGACAGGATCCCCTACCAACAGCCCTAAATAACATAGATCACACTGTCTGCAGCCTAGTGGGTGCGACTTCCCAGAAACAGATTAGATGGTTAGCTACAGGTTTCTTAAGGTCAGTCTTTTATTCCAACTTAAAATAACTGAAATCAACTGAACTTAAAACTACTTTAAATTTAAAATGGAGAACTGTGAAGATAAATTAATCATTGTAAATTAAATGAACTGAACATTTGAACCAGATAATAGTGTGAAGTTGCATCACCGACTAAGTTACAAATATAAAGCCAACAGTGTCATGTAATGACTGGATCCTTAACTCCATTGAAATTTTAGTTTTAGTTTTTTTGTATTGTTGTAACTGACTACGTTACAAGGTCTTTAGATTCCCAGCTGCACCAACACAATGAGAAGGGCAGATGAAAATTAAAACTTAAGTCTTTTTTTTTTTTTTAACACTTAAAATTATGCTAGTCTAAAAAATATAAGACCAACTGTAAAAATGTAGGGGCCAGCCTTATGTGAGACGACCACTTCCAAAAACGCAGTTTTTCCAGCTATCAGTCCAATCCAGTGTCCACTCCGCATCTTCCTTGGCACCTTGCCAGTCATGAAAGGCCCCATATACTCTAAGTCCAGTGCCAGGATCTCCAGCCGTTCCTCCCAGGACAGCAGCAACAGCCACAAGCCGAACAGCATTCACCTAAATGCAGCCTGGTGTCAAGCGTCCTATTTATAATGAGTGGGAGGATCAATGCAATGAGGTCCAGGTGTGTCCATGTGCAGTCAAATGTTCTCACTTCGATCCGGTAACTCAGACCAACATCGCACAACACACTGAACAAAAAAAATTTCAATCCCGACACGGCACACAAAAATGCTGAATTACCTGATCATATAAAAAACTAACATTATTCTGCATCCTGTGACATTATCATACATACATACTTACACACATGTATACATACAAACATAAAAAGTATGACAGCTTGAGCTGCTGTTCTGCATCCAATGTGATCTGCCTCAAACATTTCATACAATTTACTAAACAACCAGACTGGTTAGTCTATTTAGGCTGCACGCTTCCTCCCTTGCTGTTTGTGTCTAGCATACTGCCACTACTAGAGCTGCTACTTTGAACTCCACCACCACACAAAAATCTACCTGTAGGGTACATGAAACAGAGGAACCTTTGTGCTTTGACAGAGTGAACATTTGATTCTCCGTCCCAATCCCACATAAAACTCTCCTGCCTAGATCGCTCTGTTTAAATAACTGATCAACTCTGGGAATGTCCTCTGACATCCATTGCTTATTGGAGCTCATGTAGATAGGTGTGTGCTTTACCAAATTGTGCCCAATCAACTAAGTTTACCACAGGTGGACTCCACCATCCACCATCAAGCAAGATCAGCTAAAACAAGATACACCTGAGCTCAACTTTAAGTTTCATAGTAAAGGCTGTAAAAAATCATGTAGACTTAAAAAAAAAATAAAAAAAACCTTTGTTCACATAGTTATAATGGGATATTGTCTGTAACACGGAAATAAAATGAATTTATTTCATTTTGAAATAAGTCTAACATAAGAAAATGCAGAAAAAGCAAAGCACTGTGGATGCTTTCTGGATGTACTATATGTGTAGATATCTTTATAGTATCAGAGAGAATATCACCCCACATTTTTATTTCACTTAGAGGCTATACATTGAGAACTGCCAAATCAAATTTGAGCAGATACTGAGAAATCAGACAAAGAAGTAAACAGGTATGCCAGACTTTTTCAAAGTGAGTATTTTCTGTATCCGATGCAATAGCTGACTGAATAATAAAAAGTGATATCTTTGCTCCATTGCTGATGCACATCGGTTGCAGTATCCCTAAAAGGCTTTTGAAGTGCAGCCACTTAACCTTGATAGCAAAATTTTGTGCCATTATTGCACGTGTATTTATTTTTTCATTGCTCTAATGAAAACACTACAGTGAGCAGACCGCTTTCACCGATTTGCCTTGTTAACGAAAGAAAAGGTCTGAAATAAGGCAAACAGGATGGAGCCATCAGTCCCATATGGTGCTGAATGTTCAAAGGACACCAATCGAAGGAAATAGAAAGAGGCAGCTTGCCTGCAGAGCTGTTCACTTCCATATGCGGATTGGAGTGTTTCCAGGTTTTTCTGATGGACAGATGTCATCTTGGTGTGCTGAAGTGTGTAGTCATCTACAAAGGAGGTATCCTTGTGCATTATTTTTTGGTGCATGAAGGATTAGAGCCGTCAACCCAATGAAGAGAAAGGGTGCCGTATTTTAAGAAATGAAAGCATACTGAATACGCTGCATGTTTTCTTTTTTTCTTCAATTTACCAGAATTTCTGACGTCAAAGTAAAAAAAAAAAAAAAAAAAAAAAAAAAACTGAATCAAATTATCAAGTTAGAAAAGTTGTAATTGGTAATTAGTTGAGATGATTGCAATTAAAGCCAAACACTTGCATGTGTAAAAGTTTTAAGTTTAAAAGTGGTGTGATTTTTAAAAAAACAAACAAAAAAAACAAAAAACAAGACAAAACAAACAAAAGCTTACACTTTAGGTCTATAATACTATTGTGCACATTGATTTCTTTTATTTTTTTTTAACCTCAAACACTTTTTTTCCCAGTGTTTTTCCACTGAAGCAAGGAACAGACGTTTAAGGGAAATTAAAGATGTATGATGTATGTTGAAAAAGAAAAAAGAAAAAAAAAAAACATCTGACATAAATAAAAATCTTCATCCTTATTAAACACTGGATGAGATGTCAGCTGTGGTTGAAATGAGGCATTGGGGGAATGAAACAGAGCAAAGCACACCATATGATGGGACAGCTGCTGGGAGATGCTCTTTTCTCCTGCTATTTGGTTCCTTTTTGGGGGTAACAGGAGACCTCTTATAGGCCATGGGAAGCAAAGATGATGTTTGGCCTGGAATCTTAATTAAACAGATTCAAAAACGAATAATTATAACAACAAAATACAAGTTGAACACAAATTTACAAGATGCATTATTTTGCCTCTTTTTGGTATTTCACCTTCATATAGGTGAAGAACTTTGTTGACGTTCTGATTGAAAAACAGATGCCACTGCTGTAATTTTGCTGGTTACGCAACTGGCAAGAGGTGCATGAAGTAGATGCATCCTGGAGAAAGAATTTTCTGCAACGTTATAAAAGGTTTATAAGTAATATATTGGCAGAATCAATTAACAGCCCATTTACAAGATACCGATCCGACCCCGGATAAGGTAAACCTCTAATTTTTTTTTTTACACATTTTTACCAGTAGATGAAAAGTTGACTCTATTAAGTCATTTATTTGCAAATTTATTGAGAAAAAAAAAAAAAAAGCAAACAAGATTTTAAAATGAAAATAAAACATTGATTCTAAGAATATTTATCAAACACAATGGTCCAATATGCAGCCTCTCAAACACACAACTAGAATAAATATGTAACTTAATAAGTTTTAATAGAAAACATGTTCAGCATCCATATTTCCATGTTGGTTATGATAATCATCTTCCAGTCATTGGAAAACAGTTAACATTGATTTGATTTGTTCTCAGAAGTCTCAAGTGCCACTCTGGGGCCATGTTAGACATGGCAATCTCACATTAACGGATGAACACTCTTATTACTTCCTGGGCTGTGGCAGAAAAACGAGTCAGAATGATGCACTTACAGACAAAATGAGGTGGAAGAACTGCTCCTGATCTGACCCAAGGTTGAACCATGTGTTCAGAACTGTATGTAAAGATCTTTGATGTTAGTTGCTTCGTATTTTACGTAAAAAGCCAGAGGTTACATAAATGACATGAAATTAACCATGAGCTGAATACAATGAAGACTTGAAGACATATGAATTTTAGAGTTGGTCTCATGTCTACATATCTCATATCTTATAACAGAGAAGCATGATGCAATTTACAACCCAGCACCCTGACACCCAGATTAAAAGACTATAATTACAATTATATGAACATTTTTGGCAGGTTTTTTTTTCCCCACTCCTGCAGAGGATGCCGCTCCACCTTAAGAAATGAACCTTTGTTAGCACCATAAATAGTGTTTGTCTGTAATTGATTTGTTAATTTCCATGTTATTTATTCTTTAGCTACTATCCAACCTTCAAGCAAATATAACCACTTTAATCTTGTGAAAAATAAAATGTAGAGGAGCAGCAGCTCAAATAAAAGCTGTCCCAAAATGCAAAATCTCCTCCTCCTATCTCTTCTTCTGAGCCCAGAAATCCTCCGAAGGAAACTCATTTTAGGCACTTGCATCTGCAATCTTATTCTTTTACCCACTACCAAAATCTTTTAACCAAAGCTTAAAGTTGCAAGAAAGATGGGCCAGCAGAACAAAAACCTTGAAGGCAAAAGGTTGAAAAAAAACTCCAATTTAAAACTAAGTGTAAAATGAGTTGGAGCAGGAAAACAACAGCCTACAGCTCATTCAAAGGTGACATGACTGCATTCAGTCTTTAATGGTGCACATCACATGGTATCGTAAATGAATAACATTCTAGATATGTAGTATATCACACCTACAAATCCAGACAATCATAAAAAAATCTATATATTTAACAATAATCATCCAGAATGTAATTAAAAAAACAGTTCTGATAGTTGTATGAAAATTAATCACATTTGCCTGTACAACAGCAATAAAAGCATTGCTAGACACAATAAAAGCTATTATGATTTTGGTGATAATGGGTGAGGAGTATGACCATGTGGGGAAAACTAAAGCAAAAAATGGCCTTGTTTGACTTTTTAGAACATATCCAGACAGCCTGGGGCATATGAGTAGAAGAGGTTAAATCAAGGGCAGCAAAGAACACATGTCCACGACGGCACTGACCAAAGATATCCAACTAATCTCACCTGTGAATGACAGGCATCCGGCTTCTCGCTGTTACCACTTCAGGGATGGTGCGATGTCACAATACCAAAGTGTGACAAATGGTTAAGGCCTCCACCAATAGTTGCAGTTCTTATGATGCTTGTGACCCCATCGGTCTGGGCTCTAAAAGGTGTGGAGGTGAAGGCACAAAGCATTAAAAGAAGGTAGCCAAGTATTTGGGTAAAGCATTTATTGTATGTTTCTTGCATAAGATATTTTCATTAATCAGAAGCAAATAATTCTGTCAGAATAAATTTAAAAGCATCAGTTCATCACTGCTATGATCTGGTTGATCAGCCAACCATCCACTAGTCAGTGTGAACAGCAGTTTTAAAGTTACTGGCCAATCACAATTTTCACTGATTAAATTGTTTTTCAGGTAAATAATTCAGATTATAAGTGAGGACATAGATGTTTTTTATTTAACTTTATTTTTGTATTGTTTCTATTGATGTTTTTAATAAAAAAATTCTGAACAAAATTAATATTTTCTTACCATTCTCTTCTTTTTTTTTTTTTTTTTTTAGCAAGGAACTTACTAACCAGTTACAAATCAGTCTTTTTGATTTATCTCCTTTTCAGCTGCACTCTATTCAGACAGTGTGCGCACCAGTGTGCACAAAGCCAATGGATTTATAATGTACCACAGAATAATGTTCGTGGGAAGTGTAGGTATTTGTTTCATTCATTGCGGTGATGGGAGGTCTGACTCTCCTCTAGTTTCTTTTGAAGTGTTACTCTGCGGGTCTAATTTAGCTTAATTTAAGGATTCTGACTGTGTTGTGTGTTGGTCATAATTTTTCATATTCAGTGTTTTTAATTGCCTTATTTTTCTGCATTCTTATGCTATAAAAAAGGAATTAAAACTATTTACCATTTTACTCACACTTTTCGAAGAACAAGCAAGCACAGCAAGCAAATCACATAAAGTCAAAACATAAACAGTATGACACTTTGCATTAAAGGAAAGAATTTCCAGTTTACCAATTCTGTTCTCAGCTTTGTTGTCTGGGATATAATTAACATGCAACCAGATGCTGCTTGTTTTTAAATTTTTGCTGTTTTTTTTCTTTTTCCTGACTGGTTTGCATGTAAGTCCTCTACGACAGTGTCTTTGGAGTGTCTGTCCTTCCTTCTGAAATCCTGAATCCAATCTTGCCTTTTGTACCTTTTGATATGGTACTTTTTTTTATTTTTGTAATATTATAATGTCTTGGTCATAAGGATAGATGCACTAACTACAGGTTGTAGGCTAAAAGTCTTTTATCCCTGTTTAACCCTCATGTTTCTTACCATCTGTTTTTCAAATTAGTCTATCTCCCTGTTTTAATTTCAGATTAATTCAGCTTGCTAGCAGGAAACATGGAGCCATATTTATAGCTTCATATTACTGAATAATAAAGCTACAGTTGTTCCATCTAAATATCAGTGCTGAAGCAAAATCTCAAAATTGTGTTCAAATGTACCAAACTGAAATGTACAAGCCTGGTATTTACTTAGAGCAAATAAAAACAAAACATAAAACAAATTGTATAATGTAAAACAACAAAGCAAAACAAACTAAAAGAAAAACTTAAAGCTGACATCTTTGCTTCCATAATAACTTGTTGCACTACTGGGAAACAAACCATTCTTTGTTTCCAAACTTATTTTTGAAAACTGATTTCCAGAAATGACATGCCTTTTCATCCCTCATAAAACTCAGGTACCCCTTTAGAACATTTCTCTGCTACAGTTCACAAGATACCCATAAAGTACATTCAGACTTCTGTGAGGTTTAGACGTGCGGTATCTGTTAAAGATCACAAGGTCAAAACCACAACCTGTGCTAAAGGAGAAGAGACCGGCGTGTCAGAACATAAGTTTTCCTTCTGAGCATACATTGAAGTGATAGTGTTTCCAGAACAACCTGGGTATATCACAGCTCTGTTGTTTGCAGTAAGACAATGTCGTTCTCAAAAAGTCACTGTTATACATCTTTCTGTATAAAAAACAAACTTATAAGAACTAAACTGTTTGAGTCTAATTAGAGTTGATCTATTAGTGGGATATGAAGGGCACTGAGGACTTTGCACAATGTATTATTGAATGGAAATGAATGGCAGCTTGTTTTGTCAGCTGTTGCTGACTAACTTTTCCACCATCTGCTGTCTTTTACAGAAGGATGGACCTCTACTTATTTCCCTGTCGTTGTCTCTCAGTCTGTTCAAAGAACAGATTGAGACTGAAAGTTTTTGTGCAAGGCTCATTTATTCACTTCTTTGGAAAATGCCTTATGTGTAGCAGGGACCATACTGTGCTGTGGAATTCAATTAAAGGTATCAGAAGGGGGTATTTTAACATAGTAACCCACATATTTCTCCTTTCCAAGTCATATTTAGTCAAGCTCTGCATAAGCATGCTCATTTAGTCTGATGTGTCCAGTGTGTTGCAGCAGGGAAACTCCCAACACTTGCATGAATGCAACTCTTGAGGACCGGAGGTGGTCAACCCCTGCCTTAGACCATCGCATGAAAGATTTCAGTCCCATGTAATCCAGTATTAAGTGGTTGTTCATGCTTTCCAACATTGTGTTTGACGGTATTTTGCAAAAACTTCACATTTTCTAAAATATAAAAAGAATTTTACTCACATGTTATCTTCACTAATTGAACTAAGATCACTCTTCACACAGGATACTGACATTGTACTTTGAAAAGCTACCTTAAATTATAGACCATGCAGAAAGGACTTCAGTTTGTTGTACTTTTTGCTCTGGCAATCGTGGCATTGTTCCACAAAAGGAACACGAAAGGGCCACGAGAAATTGAAAAAAAAATAAATAAAAACACCATAAAAAAACACCGTAGATTTGAATACGTGATAATTAAATGAGGTGTCCCTGAATGCCACGAAACACCTGCTATGTGCCGATAAGATAAAGAACAAAAGGGGATTGGGGTGTATTACTATGACAAGAGAAAGGAAGCCCATAAATGTCCAAACAAGAAGGTAGATAAGCAATGATAACATAATGGAGTTGTAACAGCTCTGAAATACTACTTTTTTTTGTTTTTAGTCTCTTGTTTTAGTTCCTTGTTTCTGTCATTTTTCTTCTTCTTGTGCTCAATCTCCCCATAGAAATTTCCTCAGTAACTCATTGTACATCACAGAAGACCCGTCTTCAAAAGGAATTTAACACCACACAAAATTAATACCACTTCCACAATACCCAGCCACTGCCAGGTCACTGAGTTGGAGTGAGACCAGTGATTGGCAAACTGAACCTTCCTTTTAAGGATGTCCTCACAAAGCCACTGTTCATAATTGCAAGTCATGAAAAAAAAATGGTCCCTGTCTGCAAAAAGCCATGTCTTTCATCTCTGCACCAAAAGAACCAAGGCACCTTGGTGGTTACAAAGCAAATTCAATGATTTTAAAAAGCTTTCTTATAATGAAAATTGTGAGATGAAAGTGACAACTGGTCATGCCCCCAGAGGTTCTAAACTCTTCATCAGGGTGAGCGCACGGTAATTGTTAGAGAAGCTTGTGACCGCACAGCTGCTGATGCAGGAGCTTTGCTAAAATGAGGCAACAGTGCTCCTGAGAGTTGGACACCTGTATACTGCCTCAATTCATCTGTAAGGAACCCTATTATTATTCTTAGTATGGAATTATAAAAGTACACATCAAGGTAATAACAATAATAAGAGGAAGTGTTGCTTCTGCCAATATAATTACAATCACATGGTTACTTATATATAAACCCTTGACCAGACATGAGAGAAAAAAAAAAAAACCCAAAAAACTAAAAAATATCCATATAATGCACTTGATGATATAACCTGGCTAAAAATACTTTTTCTATACTTGCCATTTGTCCGTTTGCCTTCCTTCTTGGGCTGCACAGTGTTGTAGTGGTTAGTACTGTTACCTCACGGCAAAATGTTTCCTGGTTTTAATCTCAGCTAGGCATTTCACTGTCAGGTTTGCGTGCTCTCTTTGTCTGTGCATCGGTATGCCTACATCCTCCTATTGTCCAACTGTCCAAATGTTAGGTTAATTGAAGTGTGAGTATGGATGTAAGTCCAGGATGAGCTTGATTTTTGGAAGCTGTGGTAAGCTCGAGTGTTCCCATGAGTCTGAATTTAATCAGGCAGGTATTGAAAATGAATGAACATATTGTATTTCCTTCCCTGCTGCAGTTGTCTTGTAAATGGTAACTTAAGTGTCTACTTTGTTCTTCAGTGATTATAATTATCAAATCAGACTAAAGCACCATAGTTGTGTTTTATAGAATGATAGCGACTGAAGACAGGACAACATGATGAAACACAAAGTCCAGTGCCTGCATGGTATTGACTTGGTTGTTCATTGGCTAAGTCACCTTATAACCCATTTGCACACACAGCGCTTGTCTTAGTTCATGTCACACGACTTCTACAGCTAGAATGTATGTGGGCCTGCGCAGAAGTGAAGTCTAACATCTTTGCATGAGTAAAAGTTTCTCCCAAATGAATTTTTCACTGTGTATCACCATCACCCCTTTTCCCTTGAACACTCTTCCATGGTATTAAGCCATAGCACCGCAGGCGCTACAGCTCCAGCCATCTGGTCAGCCTGCCTGCTCCTCTTCTGTGCTGTCACTCACTCCTGCCCCTTCAAGTGTCACTCAGCAGCCTGGTGGGCACTGTGGTTGCAGAGCAGCAAGAGAACATTACCATCATAAACTGTAATTACTTAGGTTAATAGTTGACATTTGCTGTGCAAATACTTCAAGAGTCCTCAATTAAATCTTTATTCAGTGAAGCATTCTTAATGAATGTGATACTGCAGCAGGAGAGATGTGCTCATGCTGGCAGTAACACATGACGCAGGAAGAGGATCTGAAGGAAGAGCTTCAGCTTTCAGACATCACGACGATGTTGCAACGCCCCAGTACACACACACACACACACACACTCACACACATACGAACAGAACATTAATGTTTTGCCCATCATGGCGGCTATTAAATTTCATTTGAAGTGTCTCGGTGTTCTATTTTAAAAAACCAAGAGACCCTCTTTGCCAATTTCATGTTGAATGTCAACGTAAAACAAAATCCACCTTAAATAGCTTTAGCATTGCTCAGTTCGGTCTTTGTTTTCATCAGCATGGATAATAATTATAATAATCCTTTCCAACATTTGGTAGGGAGTCTGACAATGTTTGAGATGCGGAAATAAAGATTTGGATCAAGTTCAAGTTTGTTTGATGCATAATTCTGGCAAGTCATTTGGGATGTTTCTGTGTATCAGAAAAAAACAAAACAAAACAACTTATATTTGAATTCTATTATGCTACAAAAAACATATTTTCTATTTTGTATTGTATTTGAAGAACCATTTACTTAACAAACAGTTACTATGTGATGTTTGGTTATTTGGTTAATGATCACAAACCAAATTTTTTCTCCACTCAATATGCTTTTCAAATACGCAACTGTACCGAGATATGTCCTGAATGCTGATACGTAATGTTGGAGAGCTTGTGGAATTGTTGGCAAGGCAGCAGTTGTTTGCTAAATTGCTACAACATTGATTTTTTCTTTTGTTTTCTTGATTTGTGGATATTTATTGTTCTTACTTGTTATAAAACCTTGTTCCTTTGTCTTGATTTCTTCCTGAAATACTCCAAGAATAAATCCTAATCTACAACAACAGAGTACTAAATTAGTAGTTCATTATTATGATGAGATTGTTGTTTGCAGTGCTTTGAGCTGCTGTGTATTGTGGCTAAGAGGTGAAAAACACATTTACAAATCAAAAATACATTGACAAATATGAAAACAAAAATCATATTTGGAAAACTGAATTACACTTTGAAACAAAAAAATTGAAACACTTTTGCACATTTTTATAGAATTTTTTTTTTTTTTTTTTTTTTTTTTTTTTTTTTTACATTTAAAAGAAATTTTAGGAACAAATTTATAAAATATTAAAAATCACTGAGACAAAGTGTTTCATGAAATAGCTCCAGAGACCCTCCACATGAAAAACAAAAATATGTAAAAATGACGGAATTTGACTGCAAAAAGCACCAAAAATGATTGTTATTAAAAATTTTACGAAACATACCCTGTGCAGTCCTTGCCCTCAAGGAACCAGTACACAGAATAAAGTTTTAAGCCATATTTGGATGGTATTTCACTTACAAGCTTATCCCTCATTAAGAGTAGTTACCAGACTGGTTCTGAACACATTGTCACTCCCAGAGCACGGAGGGTAAACAAACTACTGGCAGTGGGAACGGATTTAATCAGCTTGTTTTTCTGTGATTTTGTGCTCAAAAAATAATACGCTACTTTGACTTATTATATAGTATCTCACAGATAGTTTTACAGTAACTTACTAACATCCATGGATTAAATACTTATTAAAAAGCATTAAGTAGTTTTTTCATTTGATCTCAGTTTGTTTCTCAGTTACAACTTATTCAGTTATAATTTCTTCTCTTAATAGGTAACTTTTGTTGTGAAATTACATTCAGTCACAGCCACGGCTGCAATATCTTTGCCACAGACATTATTATGTACAAGTCTGCAGGTGACATGACTTACCCCTATCATTTTGTCTTTGGGGAATAATAATGTGAATTTTTATTTATTTATTTTTACTTTCATTTCCTTCCAAAGGCTGATGATGTCTTCAGTGTGACTTTTTTCCTTCTTTAAAGCAGCTTTCAAGTTTTCCCTCTGAATGTAATAAGAATAACAAGACTTTAAAAAGACAAGTGAGACTGTTTACACACCACACAATACTTGCAGGTCTTTCTCCTTTTTGCAGCATAAACAACTGAAATACCAGCTCAACTGAGGATGAAACATGTGCACTATTTGCATTCTACGGGGTGAAATAACTGTCCATAAAGTGTGTAGACAGGTGAACGTGTGTCCGTTTTCATTTAAAGTGGTGCATAGATAATATAAAGAAATTCTTGTTTTAGTAAAATTACATATAAAATATTCAGCATTTTGTTTGTTTGAAGAGGATTACAAAATTCCAATTTAACAAAATAGTGCAGTTTATGGTTGTGGTTGCTGTTAGGTTATTATGTCACTGGGTCACGGGCATTGTCCAAAGAGTAGAAGATCATCAACTCCACAAACTCTTGGTGCTTCTAAAGTTCATTAAATGTTTCCATAGTTAACTGGGAAAGTGAAACTAAATCAAGCAATGTCATACAGTTTGTGTATTTGTATGTAAGTTTAGTAGTTTATTTGAACCGTGCTCGGATTTTTGGGAACTGACATTAAGTTGCAATTTTTTTTCGTACAGCCTGGTGCGCCTTATTTTCCTAAAGCTTGTCATCAAGTTCTGCAGAAGCCTTTTAATGACCCATTAATTTGAAGAAAATCTTTTGAAACAGGAAACATAAAACATACCAGGCACTCAGTGGGGCCCTCAGGGCAAAGATTGAGAAACGTTGCTCTCCATCAGCGTTTCTCAATCCTGGTCTTCAGAACCGGCTGCCCTGCATGTCGTAGAAGCAGCCCTCAATTAAATGAATGGCTCCTTAGCAGGCCTGCAAAGAACTCAATGAGGAAGTTCATTAATCTAAATCAGGTATGTTGGCATAGGAACATGTCTAAGATGTGCAAGGAAGTGGTGCTCAGGACCTGGATTTAGAAACACTGCTTTAAATGATATGTTGCAGATTACACAGGTTACTTACAACACAAACACCAGTAAACCACAGATCTGAATATTCATCTTGATCTATGTTGGTTCTGAAAACCAACATTCTAGCTCAATTGAGGTACTATTTAAATAAAATATCCATCTAATGCACAAATGTTAACAGAAAGTTAATTTTGTTCTATGTTGGTATTTGTCAAGGATATACGTAGGAGTGTTCATCTTTATTTATATACCAGCTTTGTTAAGGTCACACATTCTCAGAGCTTGCTGATTGGTGTATGAAAGTTCACACCTGAAAATGTTCACATGGTGAGAGCTCATACAACATCATACAGAAAGTATGTTATAAAAACAAGTCAACTGAAACACAGCAACTCATCAGTTGACTAGATTACTTTCTTCACCTTTTTGTCTGTTCTATATTCTCTATGTTGTTAGGATGCTGCATCATTCAGCCAAGTTTGCTGTGAAATAATTTCACAAGTCATGAAGTCTATGAGCTGAATGAACTGGAGCATTCGTAGCATAAAAAAATCTTCTACTCCACAGATAAAGCCATGACCCTGATGTAACCCCCAGTTTTTGGGTCGTATGCATGATGAAATAACCACGACTGTTGTCACTTTTATATTCTCACAAATAAAATATATATTAAAAAATTACGTTGTTTTACACATACATGTGTCTTTATTGGAGATAGTTAATTCCACAGTGTGCAGTCTTGTGTTACTCTGCAAACTGTATAAACACCTTAAAGCACTGCTAAGAGTGTATGAGTACTCACCTACACAGAAGTCTTTAGAAAGACACAAGACAACAGTGAACAATCATCATATTTATCTGTCTTCTTTATCTGCTCATTGCTGGCCTCTCAATTTTTCTCCCCGATTTAATCTCAGCTGTATCCTTCTCTTAGCTTCCAATCTCTTTCGCCTCAGTGCTTTCATAACCTCACACAACTTTATCTACACCGCCGTTCCACTTCCAGTTACATATACAGAAACTCAGAGAAAATGATAAGAATTAACAATATCAAATGGCTGCGCTTTTTATTGATGCTTTATGACTGCAATGTGTGTGTGTGTGTGAAAGAAACAAAATGAGAGATGCTGTCGTAGCGAACATGGGTGAACAAGTCAGCAATCTGTAAGCATGTATGTGTGTTTCTGTCCACATCCATCTGCGTGCAGATTTATATGTGTGTCCCGTTTCTACTTTCCCATCTGTCCCCTCTGCCTCGACGTCCAAAGACTCCTCTAATGTGCTGTCCAATAAGCCAATGATTATCATATTGGTGCATTATTAGGTTCTCTCACTGCCTGGCTGAGGATCAGTAATTGCTGTCCATGCAGAGGAAATAGGAAAGGAAATTACATCTGCCTATACAAAGAGATTGTTTCCTTGTTACTCCTAAGAGACTGTGATGACCCTTTGTGTGTGTGTATGCATACACTTGTTTGAACTTGAAAATGTATGCATCCAGAAGGCCAAATTTGTATTTATGACATATCTTCTACGTATCTTGAATCTGACATTAATATTAGAGCTGCATTAAAAGTAAATTAGGACAAGGGAAGCTTGTGTGCATAGATGTCTCTTGCTGTCTGTGCAAGTGTAGAAAATATAGCTTATCTTAGCAAAGTGAGCTCATGAAACAGGACCCACAATGCAGCATGTGGGGGATGGATATATATATATATATATATATATATATATATATATATATATATATATATATATATATATATATATATATATATATATATATGTATATATATGTGTATATATGTGTATATATATATATATATATATATATATATATATATATATATATATATATATATATATATATATATATACACACTGTATATCTTCCTTTCATGGTTCCTATGCTTAATTAAATTTGCAAGCAAAGATTGAGAACAAGGTCAATAAGAATATTTGAGTGCATTTTGCTAAAATTGTTTTAATGTACTTTCTTTGTTTCTGTAATGCCTATATGATTAATATGCTAATATGCTGATTAGTCCTTTGCTTTGTTCAATGAAACAGACATTTGTTTGAATCATTATTGTATTTTACCGTATATAGTCAAGTTATGATCTAAATATTTTAGCAATAAAAGGAACGCTGACAGCAGAAATAAAAAAGAATACATGTTTTTCGATGTGATCAGTTTGAAGGGTCTTGATCAAAGGATACAACAACACCAACCTTCCAGGTAATGGACAAACTTCTGTACTGGTTGAGCGCATGTAGCTCATATGAGAGGTGTTTTTACTGCTACTAAAAAATGTGAACAAATTGGAACTTTTAGGGCATTATGTAGGATTTGGTCACAGCTTAACACATCCCCTTTCTTCCCATCCAAACACAAAGGAATGTTTGTTTGTTATAGGATCAATTTTATTTTTAGGATTGTCATTTGATAATTTGACTCAAAAGAAAACATACTGGTGAATATTAAATTGATTATATATTAGATTTTTGCAAATAGATTGCCATAAGTTGGGCCTTTAGGCAAAGATGGAAGTGAAACTGAATCCACTATAAGTAAACTCACAACTCCTTTTTTCTCTCCATTCCTGCTGTCAGTGTGACTACAATCTTTTTGGCATTGGATTTCCTGCCCAAATGTGTAATCTAATTTGAAGCAAAAGAAAGAAAAAGGAGAAATCTACACTATTTAAAAAAAGGTGTCTGTTGTTCTTAACTTTATGGTTGCTTTAATTCATACTTTGATAAAATAAATAAATAGAATAAGTTGTTGAAAGTTCATCATATCTGTTACGTTGGTTTTGTCGTTGGTTAAAATTTGCACCGTAGGAAAAAAATGATTTTCTATAATTTCTCTGAAGTTAATGCCAGAGCTAATTTATCACAATCTGGTCTAAAAAACAGGAATCTTATGTGTTATATTTTTTTTTTTCATAAAGATTTATCCACCAGAGGCTTGTTTATTTCAGGATTCGGCCCTCATTGAAACGTAGGTGCTACTTGGACTTCACTCGTTTGGACTGAGAGTTCAGATGTTGTGTCTCTCACTGTGGGTGTCAAAGTTTTTAAATTTGGGAATGACCACTGCAATCACTTTTCATTTCAGCTCAAACACCTTTTGAATTTTTTGTAAGACTGATACTTCCTGACATTGCTGTTCTCCTTCCTGATGTTACTATCAGCAGAAGAAAGCCACATCTATGCTTTCCTCTGCTCATTGTCTATGGATAATATGTCTGATTGGTCGGCCAGCACCTGCTTATCTGTCAAGCCGTCTCACATGAACTTGTCCTGTTTGCACTTTCTTTAGGAGGTGTGTCCCAGAGAGACTTGGGAACTTTTGCCAAAATCTCAACATGTATGTTCCAGTACAATATCTTGATCAAGCACCCCAGTGTAGTCTGCTGTACCAACACTAGTTCCCTTCTCCTGTGTGATCACAGTTTAATCTTTGTTCAGACTAGACTGTTGCCTTTGTAGATCTGGCACTTCGGGATGTCTTTTTTTTTTTTTTTTTTTTTTTTTTTTTTTACAGCAACAGTCAGTCTTTGTTATGTCCTTCATGCTAGTGATGTCTCGCCACAGGTAGGATTTCTTGATGTCAACCTCTTTATCAATCTGCCAATGATACGTCCCGTGGAGTAGCTTGTTCTCGTGTGGTGCCTACACTCCATCTTCTGCTTCCTCAGACAATTTTTAGCAGTGAAATGATCCTTCTTTTATTCTAGACAATGACTTTGACACCAACTAATCCTAAACCTACATCTTTTTACCAGTTCACTGCGTTGGACTTTGGGTTTTATTGTCTTCGCATCAGTTGTATATATGTCTTCCTGTGGCCACAACGCCAACCCCTTTGAAGGAAAACCTTTCTGTAACAACAAGCAGATACCAGAACTAAAGAAATGCAATCCCACTGTAAAAGGAGAGGCTGGAAGTACACAGCATAAGCCATTCCTGGCCCGGTAAGCAGAGGTGTATAAAGTAGAAGTAGAAAGTAGAATTCCTGTCATGGCAGTTCTTTCCAACCAGTCACTAAACCAGGTGAATTTAAATAGCTCAGCTCAGCTGCAAGGTAGATGAGCCTGTTAGTGAAAACACCTGTTCTAAATGCATCGGTAGATCCAAACCTGGCAGGACTTCTACTTTATTTTTACTTTGACTTCTACTTATTTATACACCTCTGCCATTAAGCTACAGAAGCATCTGCTGCAAACATCAGATCAGGAGAAATTTACTTTGGAAGAGTGAAAAATATGCCACTGTGATGATAGGGTATCATTTATTTCTACTAGTGGAGTTTGACTTGATCTAAGAACATGTTTCCATGTTTGTAGTGAATCACTTAAACAGTAAAAAGTTTTAGCGGTTCACTTCAAAATGATACTGTTTTAGTAGCCCATAACATGCATCTACATTGGGGTAATTTCACAAAGCATACTTGAATTAGCATAATGTATATTTACAGCTTTTTTACAGACGCAAATGGAAGTTCAAGTTTGCAGTTGGAACCGTTCACATAAATAATATGCTTATTTCAATACTAGATTATAGTGTCCACAACAAATACTATGCTTTTTATTGTTCATGCAGTACTTAAATACCTTTACAATAATAGCATGGTATATAAGTGGAAATATACTGCCTGTAAGCTGATAGAAAAACGAATATATGGATTGGACAGTTTTTGTGTTTTTCTTTTACTACATTAACACATTCTGTGGGTGTTTTATTAACCGATAATTCCTTGAGTAGGATGATGGAGGAAATAGACACGCTGCTCCAATAAAAGGCCTTCTTGCTCCTTCCTTTTTTGTCTGACAGAGCATTCGACTGCAACTTGGAGAAGTTCAAGTTGGATGTTTATTATTTAGGTTAAGTCCTGCCAGACTATCTTTATTGTCAACACATGAAAGTTATTTGATCACTTCCCACAGAAAGTGATCAAACAATTCATTTTTATGAATAATGTAGTATCATTAAGGCCTTGACTATTTTAATGACTGGTATGTGCTTGAAATGGTCCGCTGAAATGAAGTACAATATTAATTTCATCCAAAAAGACATAAACATCTTCAAGTCTTGTTTAATGCCCTCATATCTTCTCAACTGATATACCACAAATGTGTTTGAGCTGATGAGTTCTGCACTGTGGAATCCATGTGGAATATTGATAATTATATCTATTGAGCATCCACTTACTCAAATGTACTGCAACAGATTGTCTCTCAGGTATTTCCATATCCATTTGATATTTGGATTCCAGTGTCTCTGGTTTTGTTTTATCACTGCATATTGGATCCACTTATCACGAGCATATTTACTACTTTAATCTAGATTTATTTTTTGCATTTTATGTCCCCATAGAAGATTTGGATTTATTTTCACCATAAAACAACTTTAATCCGCAGAACCCTGAGGGTGTTGTTGGTTTTGCTTTGCTATTTCTAGAGTTTTATACATAATTGCCACCTCTACTCAAAATATAGCTTTCTCTAGGTGTGTGTTCTCTTCACCATGAAACAAGTGGCACATGGCGATGCGCATGAATCACGATACAGTGATTCATGCACCCTTTTGCTGAGTTAAGGGTATTCAAATGTGATGTAAAGGTTATGCAATTTTTTTCAGTCTGTGTCTCAGACTAAAAGTAAGATGTCATTCGGGTTTGATTGACTTTTAGACGCTATATACTATTTAACATTATTTGTTGGATCTTTTTATGACATTTTTTTTCATTTTCTTGCAAATGCAAACATGTGCACATTTTAAATGATTCATTTATGTTGTTCTATTTGTTATTAGATGTCAGAACAAAGCTAGGAGTGTTGTGTTAGATGCTGGAGTCACACCAACAGGTGGAATACATATAATAATATCCATCAATCCATTTTCTTGTAGCTTATGTGGGGTCAGGTTTAAGGTGGGCAGCAGGGAAGCTCAGGCCTCATCTTGACCTCATTTGCAAGCTTATCTGGGGAATCCTGAGGACAGTCAGGATTCCCAGATAAGCAATGACAGATGTACTTCCTCCAGCGTGTCCTGAGTCTTCCACGGGGTCCAGATTTTGGTAGTAGTATCAACAGGTCAGGTTTGGTCATAGTAATGGGTTGTGGGTCAATAAAACTGGACACATGCTGAAATCTGGTGTTGGGATTCCTTATTTTACTTCAGTGTGCACAACATGCATTTTCCGAATACATGATGGTGGAATTGTTTGTCCTCCTACCCAAACAATAATCTGCATCACTTTCTTGTTCTTGATGCTTTGCTGTGGTTGGTAGACATCACTGTCTTGTTGGTCGCTGGATAGTCTGTTTGCAAGTAAACCCAGATCTCTGCTTTCAAGCGGGCTACAGTCTACTTTTTTGGTCCAAATCAGCATTCGGTTGGTTTTCATACTGCGCCAAACAAATCATACTATCCCTGAAATCAGACCACGGTCCATTTGAAAAAGAGCAAACCGCATGAACTTAAAAAATGAACTTCTCTAAGAACTCAGTTAAATCAGCATTATGCTCTGCAATGATGTGTATACCAGTCAAGTAAAATCAAGCATTATTTGTACATTGTAAGGCTGGCTCTGAATTTCAATTTATCAAAGTTATGATATACACTACTAGTCAAAAGTTTGGACACACTTTCCAATTTAATCCAATGGGGAAGTGTGTTCAAATTTGTAACTGGTACTGTATAAAACCATGAAAATACTCCAACATTTCTGCAGGGCTGCAATCAGAGCTTTTGCAGCTTGGTAATGCATTAATGTAAAATTTTGCTGAGTTATTTTTTCTACTGGTGTGACCTTTTCTCCCACATGTACCTAAACCCCACCTCAATCTTGAAAACTTTGCACCGAAGAGACCCAGTAGTATGCTGTAAAATTATTTGACCTGGGGGAGTATAAAGAGAACAGAGGAGGCGGGGAGGGAAGCTGAGTAGCAGGGGAGAGGAGATTGAGCTACACTACTCCTGCTGGCAGGCAAACCTAAAGTGTATCCACAACATCATCCTGTGTCTTCCTCCGGTCTCACATCTCTGCCTGTTTCTATCTGTTTTCTTTAGTCTGTTGCCTCAGTTTCCCCCTTCTCCTGCTGTTTGAACCACAGCCGAGTTTTTTTTGTCACTGCACCGAAACGTTTACGTCAAATTACAGAACACCTCTCTGGAAAAACACAGGTACAGGTTTATGTGAAAACACAGTTTTCCTGTAAGGAACCATGTGAGAGTCAAAAGCAAAAAGTGAACTGCAAAGCACTGTGTGTGTGTGTTTTTTTATGTGAATGTATGTGGATGTGTATAAGCATCTGCATGGTTAAGCTCAACAACATCATTCCTGGTTGGACGTATTCAACTATCTCGTACAGAGAGCAACTTATCATTAACGTGTTAATTGTGATATGTAATATAATTCTAATGTTGTTGTACAAACCTTTAAGAAGAATCAAATCCACATATTATATGTCTGGTTAGCAAATTACAATGTGAAACAAATTAACCTTCTAGTGCTGCTCAGATAAAAATATTTGTTTTCATAAACTTATTTTCCCTTTTAACATTTTCGTGTAAGGCTATTACTGGGATAAAGGCTTCATCCATGTTTTCATTCATTTATTTATTGTCTATGAACAGAGGAATATGACAAAGTTTCATTTCTGCTGCTCTCTGATACTCCTTTGTCTTTGATTCACCTTGCCATGAGTGGCTGAATGAGCCTACAGGCACCTTTTTAGCCACATAAAATTGATCCTGTGGATCTTTTAAAGTGAGAAAAACCCAATAAATGCAACCCAATAACTGAAAGAAAATCAAACAGCATGTCAGAACAGATTTTAATAAGAATACCCTCACAAAAGGTCACATGTGTGTATCAGTGCGTAACCTCTGACCTAACTTTTATATTCAATTCTTTGACTGTAAGTGTTTATGTTGTTGTTCCTAATCTCTCCTTGCCCTGGGTTAATCAAGGACAAAAATGGCAGGACATTTTATATAGTATCACATGTTGGTAATGGAGATGGTGTATACCTTTCACAACACCTTGACCCACTTGACTTCCTTGTATTTTCATGTCTTTCATTTTTATATACCTTACCTTCGCTGCAATCACACACACACACACACACACACACACGTGTATGAACTTTGTATCATCCCTTACAATTGCCCACAAACGCCGCTTGCTGTCACTCTGTTGGAAAGCTCAATCGAACTACTATTGATTGACGCTAGGGCTAATCGAAGGCTCCAGTGGCCTTCTTGTCCTGTTGGTTAATGGTGACCCCCCCATCCTTCTCTGCAGTCAACGTCATTTAGCTACCCTCCCTGCTGAATCTCTCCATCTATCTCCTTCTTTCCTCTAATGCCTCAGGTCTATTCAGTGCCATTGATTCTTTCCACCTCTTGACCGCCTCCAAGAAGATTTACTGATGTGGTACTCCCACTTTGAGCACACTGACTTCTGCAAGTTGCATTTCACACACGTCAAAGAAATCTAAAACACACTGAATAAAGCTGAATAAATTTCCTGTGTATTTTCTCATGCATCCTATACCTTCAAGTAGCTCCAAGAAATCACTTTTTAAAGGTGAAGTGTGTAATTAGTTTGGCTTTTTATTTGCCAAAGTCATGTATTGTTTCAAAAAATACATATTTCCCCCAAAATCTAATTACAATTCCATCCAAATCAAGGTGTTCTTGTTGCTTAAAATGCTTAGTTTGTAAATACTGTCACTTGCTGTAAAAAATGGCATAGACATCTAATTTGTTAGTTAGCCTACAGTGGAAAAGCTCAACGTCAACAGTTTACAGTTGCTGTTACTCTTCACAGAAGTCATACCAGTAAGCGACCATTACTTCTTTCAACCATGTTTTCCATGAGTTTTTCCTGGTGCTTCGTATTTTATTTCAGCTTATTTGTCAAGCGGGTGGTGGTTGATGTCTTCCCTTCAGTAACACGATTTCACACAATGACATTAGCTTTTAGCAGTAGCTTTGTACTAAATATGTGGAGGGCATCTGCGATGGACTGGCGAGCTCTCCAGGGTGTACCCTGCCTTTCCTCCAAAGACTGCTGGGATGGGTAGCAAAGCAAGAACAAAGTTCAGAAACAAGAACACCATGAATGGTAAACTGTGGTGGAAGATTTGTGGAGTTTGTTCTTCCATGATTGCATGTTTATTGAATAACGTACACTGTCACATAATGACAATCAGAGTGTTGGTCTACCTTAGCGTTTATCAAAGGGGGTTTACTTTAGATAGATCGGTAACAGACAGTTTTATCTAACTGTACAAGATAAATCAGGACAGAAAATTGGATTTACTATAATCAGAAAGTGGCTTCTAACACACCTGTGCCCGGCTGAGTGAAGTTCATCTCATTACACCTATAATCCACAGAGAGACATTAGGAGATGTTTTGCGTTTTCATGAATTTTCAAACAGTGAAAACAAGACGTTGATTACTGAACGACATTACTCTCCTGTGTTTGTATGTGCCTTCTACCATCTTTTGCCTTCAAAAGGCTCTTACAAATAGCTTTCTTTGGAAAATAGTAGGCTACTTGTAAAAATGGAGAGACAAGATCCATAATACAAACAGTTTAAATGTAAAAGGACATGACATATTTCTTAAAGTAATTAAATAAAATTTAAAGTAGTAATTAAATAAGTAAGTAGTAATTAAATAAAATTAAAAAAAATTACTGCACTTTTGTACATAAAGCAGTGCATTTGATGTAAATGTGTGCAATACGATACTTTAGAAACACTATTGAATTTTGCCCACAACAGTCACAATTAATTACAGAAAAATACGTGATTAATTGCGATTAAATTTATATGCATGCGTGATGAAAAATAGTTCAGCAACTGATACCGCTGCATCTGCAGGATTGAAACATCGATTTCTGGGTCACATTCAGGAGTACTGAAGAGGGAATAAACACAGAGAAAAATTAAACAGGGAATAAGTAGGAATTTGAAAAGGCAGACAATATAAACAATCTATATCACAGTAGAGGAAAAGGAGTGTTCAGATGATGGAGATTAACTTTGACACTGATCTTGTGCCAAAAGTCATGTGTTATTCAAAGATGGATCTGACAGTGTACCTAAGGACGAAGAGCATCACTTCCACGCCTGTAGCAATACTTAAATTCAACTTTGAAAATTCATGCATTGACACCCACAATAAGTGACAATTTAAGGGAACACCTGGAGGATATTGTCCTTGGTAAAAGGCAATGAAGGCTCATGAAAAAAGAAAAACTAAAAAGGAAACAAGGAAAGCTGAGGAAGAGAACCGTAAGAAAAAAGGAAGGACCCTGTTGGTTGGAGGGACAAATATGGCATAGATCTAAAATTTACAGAAGAAACACAAAGCCAATTTAAATGGTGGAAAAGTTTGAGAATGAATCAGCAAAAAAAAACAACAGTTTTTTAGTATAGTTGCACTGTCAGAGGAATTTCCTAAATCCATAAATGAGTGTTTGATACAGTTTATGTGAAAAAAATGCACAATTGCCAATATGAACATTCCTTGTAGCAGTGTGTTGAAATATATTTGATCTTTTCTTTTTATTGTTAAACTTGGCAACAGCTGCAGAGACAGTAAAATCCTATTTATGTCATTACTTGGATGGAACAACCATTTTTTTTCCCCTCCGAGCCTTGGAACAATTGCGAGAACTGGGAGCCAAGCAATCTGTTGGTGTTCCTCAGTTATAGATGGTAGCATAATGACATTCCCCTCGCAACTGAAAAAAAAAACAAAACAACTTTTTAATCAAGTTAATGTCTGCCTCAATTTTTTTCTTTTATTAAGCTTTTTTCTTTTCTGTTTTTCTTTTATATTTATCCTTCTCTCTCTTGTTATGACACATCCCTATACGAGCACCAGCTCTCATCAGTTTTATGTCATATTAGCCAGTCCCAACTAGAATGACTTTGTTGTTTTAGTAACAGAAAGCTTGTATGATGAGCTATTAAAAATGTATCACCACAGCAGGTAATGTTTCTTTATCCATTGCAAGAGCACTTGAGGACCTTAACACTTATTTTCCAGATCATTCTTCCCTCTAACCTCTCCCTTCCTGTGATTACCACCTGCTTTTGACCACCTTTATTTCTCCCACCCCTGCTACATTATAGGCATCTTGACAAGTTACAGTTAATCAGTTCTCTACATGTTAGCCCCCTGTAATTACTTTATTACATTTGGAGTGGAACAGGTTAAGTGAGAAAGGGTCTGAGTGGGAAAATAGTAATGGCAGGAAAATCTCAAAGCATCAATAGAGGACAGCAGGTAAAGTCCAATTATGACGCTCACACAGTGTAGCGTCATAATGAGACGTTGTAAAGACTTTCATCAAGCAAATAATTTTCTACCTGTTTTCTGCTAAACAAATAGAAGGTATTCACTTGTTTTTTATCTTGAAAAATAAGTGTTACTTTTAAAACCTTCACTGTCTCATTGAAGCATTGTCGCCTCACAGTTCTCCATTTGTTTAGCTGCGCTGCTTTTCCACGTCCAATAACATGCATGGTGGGTGAACATAGGTATGAGTTTGATTATTGATGGTTCTTTGCCTCTGAGTTAGCTCTGTGATGGAGTGACTACATGTCAAATCCTTACTATGTTCCTCAGCTCACAGCAGGAGCAGCCTTCAGAGACCATAATTCTCCAAAGGAAACAACAGAGGAGAAAAAAAGAAAGGTGGATGCAGATAATAAGTATTGATTGCAGTTGTAAACTAATGATATCCGCAGTATAGTGCGACTAATTTGCAAAAATTTCAAAACCAGAAGTTTAGATTATGATATTCCATGACAGGACTTTAATATATGTTGTTTGGAGATTTTTTTTTCTTGTTTTGACAACGGCAACACTTTGTTCAGTTTCTTAATAATTGTTTTATTTCTTTTTCATTTTGGTCATATTACTGTGAGGTACTTTGTTATTCTCATGTATCTGCTGGCCCTGATAAATGTGTTGTTTAGATGATGTTTAAAGCTGGCTTAGAAATGGTGGTGGTCAACCACGGTGCACATACTGATCATGGATAAGCAGCAGAGGAAAGCCTTAGTGATAGATTATCATTCACCATCCCTAATGACAGAAATATCAGAAAAAAATGAATATGAGAAACTGAACCTATACCAGCCTGGAAGGTGAAGGTGATAGCAGAACCCTCATGCAGGAAAAGTGGCTCAACAAATACCTGTAGAAACATCAAACATTTACATCCAGATAAGTGCAGCCCTAAGAACAGCTAAGATCCTGCATAGGACATTGGTAGAAGACCAGAGTTTGCTGGGAGCCTCCACTCTCCCCAGAGGAGCTGAAAGGGTATACTAGATATAATATGTATTTTCTATAATTGGATGATTCTTGTAATTGTACTTTGTCAAGTTTACAAATGTGTTGTATATGAAACTGAGCATTACATGGATAGAAAGATGATTTAAATTACATGCTTACACCTGATAGACAAAAAAATGTTGCTGAGGAAGTTCATGTCACAAAGAGAACAAACTGTACAACAACCTTATATGTTTGACCTGTTTCTTCTCTGTGTTTCTAATAAAGCACAGACATGTTCAACCAAATAGAAAGTAAGAATTCCTATAAACGGTTTGAGTTTTTGTAACTCAGCTTTGCATGAAAGGACTGCTTTCTGTTGTGTCCAGAGGTTTTGCAGTCTATTATAAAACAAAAGGGAAAAATCAACAATGTGGTTTTGAAAACTCTGGCATCTTAAGATTCTGCTGTTGTCTTTTTACATGAAACACAAATCAGAGCAATAAAGAAGGTATTTACATTCATTTCACATGTTAATGACATGTTTGTGAAACGATCAGACACGAGTATTTACTGATATTTTTTGCATTTTATTTAAAATTGAGCATTGATTTAGAAAAAAAGAATCCAAGTTTGTACATTTCTACTTGCTTCCTGTCTTTATTTTACTACCGTGGAATTGCTTGTGCGCAGTTTGTTTTATCTTCCAATAAGGATTTAAAATTTGTCCCCACAGAATCTCCCTCAAGCCCACTGTGATGGTTTTGTTCTCCTGCCATTCAGAGTTAAATTACAAAGGCTTGGTGAACAAAATGCAGACAAGATACAAGAGATTTGTACCAATCAACACCCCAATCCAGCCACCTTGTGTGATATCTGATGTGTGGCAACTCTACATGTCCACTGAGAGAAGTGTAGTTTGCACAAGCAGTAGCAACTGAGGTCTCTCAGGGTGCTTTTGCGCCACATCACATCTGTTCTGCCCCGTCTATCTGATACCGTTATTCCCCTGAGCGCATACAGACACTTTCACTTTTCACCATCCTTCTGATTTCTTACTGTTACTCTTTTCTTCTCGCTATACTCTGCTGTCTGACCCCCATCCACTTTATAGGCTTTCTTTTCATATTTTTGCCATGATTTTAGTTCCTCCTACATGTCTGACATATCTAAAATGTTTTGGACAGAGTTTAAAAATTCATGACTCTAAAATCTCCTGACAGTAAATAGATAAGTCTGAATTTATACTTCAGCTTCCAATCTGATCTCCCCTCCCCCTTCACCAAGCCACTTAAACATCTCATATGTTGAAAAATATGCCGTTGGAGCACGTGCCTGAATCAATATTCCCATCACACTACAGTCTATGAAAGGGAAGTCGCTGTACAGAACATCGCATTTCAGATAAGATACGGGGAAGCAAACAGGCGAGCACATATCAATCTTCACAGACATCTGAGCCATGTTTTGTAATCTTGACACAGATGAGACAAGACATGATTTGGTGTGGTTAATGGGTCGGTGGTCGTCTGTACAAACAAGCCAATAGATAAACACACCATGAGGACAGGATGAAGGAGGACAAAGATGAAAGCCAGGGGGAGTCAAGAGAGATGGGTCGAGGGGCGGTGAGGCCACGAGACGAGAGATGATGAACCACTACAAAGGCAAAGAGAAATCAAAATGGAAATGAGGCGCCACCAAAGAGCACTTCGGTCTCCCACTAGACCAGTTTGAAAGCCAGGCGAGAGTGAAAGGAAGGAGGGGGTGAAAAGAGAGAAAAAGTCTGAGTTTAGAGATGAGATTTGCAACCACATAAACTGGAAATGTATCACTATTAATAGGTTAAATGTATACATAGAAAAGCAAATAAAGATAATGACAGTGAAGACGCATGTGTGATGACTGTTGTTTTTACATACAAAGTTAGACTGAAGATGTATTGAAGCAAAACTTCATCCATTCAATCCATGCTTCTTTAAAATTTTCGTTTGAAAGTCCAACCATTTCATTTCAACAAAGTGTCCCTTTATTACCATATTGACGGAAACTCCCTCAGTGACAACCTTAACTTGATTAAAAATCAGTTGATTTCAACCCTGTCTTCATCTTACATACCAAATGAAGGAAAATGGATACAGCGATTTTTGTGTTTATACTGAATCTGTTTTAAGGGAATAACAGGAAAATATAGCTGCAGTGTGTTGGTATATTTGGTCATCATTTCTTGGAATTTCATTTCAAACATTGTATACAAGGTCAACACAATGACAAATGCACAGTCTATGATTAATGTATGCTATCAAGAAGCAATAGCAAGATAGAAGCAGCTAAAAGCACTTGAAAATTCATTAAGGAAGGAAATTAAGAATAAGTAGTGTAATGCAGTATAATAAACCTGCAAAACAAGGCATTGATAGGGATTTTTTGGAAGATAAAATAAGACACAAAGCACCGACTGCTTCAGAGAGGAGGAAGAAATGTTTTGAGACAGAAGCAGAATGCCAATATAATGTCTTCATCATGTTGTCAACGTTTCGTCAAGTGTATGGCAGCAAATGACCAGCACAGGCAGGCAGCAGGTGAGAAGCCTCACACAGAGTGTATCAATCTTCCCCTTCGCTCCTCCCTTCCATTACTTTCTACTTGATCTCTTTCTCAGTATCTGCTCTTCACAGCATTTGTCTTTTTTTTTTTTTATTCTTCCACTTGTGTTTGATTGATTGGATTGTTTATTTCAACCGTAGAATAAATTTCCAAAGCAGTCATATTCACCAAGGTAGGTCAGCTGCGGGTTATTCCTCTACATGCGTAATGTAACATAAACCAGCTATTTTGTCTTCTGCCTTACTGTAAAGTTTGCAGGGTAGAATTTTTCTTTTTCGTCAACCTTAGCTGAGAAATGCACCACTTCACAGGCTCACACTTACAACAGTCAACTAGAAACATTGTTATTCATTTATTCGTTCATTCATCCATTTTTTTCTGCCGCTTAGTGTAATTGAGGTTCATGGGAAGCTGGAGCCTCTCCCAGTAATTAGCAGGAGAGAAGCAGGGAACACTCTGGACAAGTTGCCAGTCCATCACAGAGACTTTTTACATCGTATTGCATTTACTCCCAACCTATATTTACAATTTAAATAATTCGTTTGGAAACAAATTGATGTATTTGCAACTGAAATATGACAGAAATATATAAGCTAAATATTGCATCATCATCCGTTAGTTGTTTGCAGCCTTGGGCACGTCGTCTCTTTGTATTGTATGGACTACTAACATGAGGCTGATGTAATCTAACGGTGTGTTCAGACCAAGCGCGTTTTGAGCATCAAAAACGCTCAAAACGCTGAATGTTCGATGCTGGTCACTAAACTGCCACTTTTGTATCCAACGCCCAAAATCCTCCCAACGCTCCTGCCGCGTTTGCCGCTTGTCTGGAGCGAGCGGCAAACGCGATGGAAAAGAAAGAGGGAAAGGCGGAGCTTTTCTTCCGGTCAGTCTGAATGATGGCGGATTTAGTAGAGTGATGGCATGGTTTTATTTAGTAAATAAAGCTAGAGAACGTTGTCATAGGGCAGTGATAGTCAGTGTCAATGCAACAAGAGCCACACTCAGCAGAGAGCTGTCGGTCTACAGCTTAGCTTAGCTGTAGCTAAATTGGTAGCTAAGCTAACAACTGCTAATTAGGTTCACTCTATTACATAATTTTCTTAAATATTTGTACAGGACATCAAATTCAGTTAGCAGTAACTAAAGCTAAATCTCCTAACCTGCACTGAAACTCACCTGATATGAAATGTACACTGAACAGACAGCTACTTGTTAACAGCATCCAGTTAGTCCTCCTAATTGCTGAAAGGTATGTTTGATGACATTCTTCTGATATTTTTCTTTTTCTATTACTAAATAGCTCCTCCCTTCTTGTTGTCACACTCAAATGTACAGCATATGGACGGCATCTTCAACATCCTGACATCTAGCACCGGATACCAGTGCAAGTACTCAATTTGGCAGCAGCTAGAGTTTAAATGCAGTGAAGCGCGTCTGTGACGTCAATGTACTGATAGGCACACCATATTATAGCAAAACTGACATAAAGCATTAGCTCCAACTTAAACTTGACTTTCCAAAATGATCATTATAAGGATTAAAATACAGATTTTTTTTTCAATGTGACCATCATGGTCACCCTTTTGCATGGAGCTGTACTGTTCCAGTGAAATCTTAGGTTTCCATCAAACACTGTCACATTAAATTCATTTATATCTTATGAGACAAGTATGTCAAATATAACTGTGTGCTATTATATTTTGTGACACTGTGCAGTGACTGTATGAGAAAACTGCTCTGAGATATGGTCTCAGACAGAAGTTGTGGAATAAAAGAGTCAGTTACATGGTTCATCGTAGCTATTTCTCACCCTGCGGGGAAATGATGAAAATGATGTTATGTGGTTTTATATTACGTTTGGGCGTATATCATGAAGTTAGGTTGTACATGTGAGAACACTTGCCATCAATTTGCCCCAGTAGATATAATTTAACTCAATATTCATTTGGAAAGAAGACAGCAGAAGAGAAAATGGGAAGATAAATAAACCCTGTCACATTTTCAGCCTTTTATAATACAATAACAAAATATGTTTTCCATTTTTTTTTTTTTTTTTTTTTTAGTAATCCCATTTTACTACAAACATGTGCTCTCTCATGTGTGTTGTACTATGTGCACAAAATGATTATTGGTACACATATATTAGCTGACAGCCATTACACTACATTCATGTAGACACACACACCTGCAGTATCATATGATAGACACATGCAGCACATTCTACAAGAGAAATGTGGGATGTTTGCTCTACCGGCACTAATATTTCTGTGCTGGCTGGGTGATAAAACACCCTAAAGGAAGTTTTCCTCTCACTCTTCAAGCATCTTCTACAAAAAGATGGCAAAGATATTAATACCTTGTGCATCTACGTATTTGCATAGTAATCCTAATAATCAGATTTACCTCTGGCTGCCATTGTGTTTCCTTTTATAAAAGTGGTTATAAAATCCAAGTAGTTATTTCAGCCATCCCTTGGGCAATGTTTAGTCTACTGGGATTCTGAAAGACCCACTTGAAACTGCTGCAGGGCTTGAATGTTTTGCTTTCTTTTCTTTTAGTTTTTGTTTTGTTATTATAGAAGCACTTTTGTAATATGGCAACACAAAATGATGTCACAAATAAGCAGCAAGAATTTTACCAACGCTCTGACTTCTTATTTGGCCACAGATGTCAATATTGCCTGTGATGTTGTTATCAGGGGGCAGCACGGTGGCATATGGTTAGCGCTGTGGCCTCACAGCAAGAAGGTCGCTGGTTTGATCCTTGACTGGGGCAAGTTTGCCTTTCTGTGTGGAGTCTGCATGCCCAAAGACTGCGTGGTTTCTCTCCAGGTACTCCAGCTTCCTCCCACCATCCAAGGACATGTTAGGTCAACTGGGTGCTCTAAATTGCCCATAGGAGTGAGCATGCGTGGTTGTTTGTCTCTGTGTGGCCCTGTGATGGACTGGTGAGCTGTCCAGGGTGTACCCTGCCTTTTGCTCAAAGATAGGCTCCAGCCTCCCCACGACCCTGAATTGGATTAAGCGGTTAGGAAAATGAATGAATGTTATCGAAATTATTTATAATAACATTTATTTATTTATATCAAATTAGTCCTAAATATAACTGTAATATTTACATGAAATAAAATGCACGGAAAATGTATAACTAGAAAAGTATTCAGAGAGCACAGACCTCCGCCAAGCAGCTCATTTCCACCCATTTTGTGATGAGTCCTTTTAATAATTCATATAACCACAACTCCTTCCAGATCACTCACAAAACTGATTGGAATTTAAGTTAGACTTAGAAAACAAACTCAATTTCATTAATAAACGTAGATCTCAAAATAATCAGCAAAGCTCTAGCCAGAAGGATAGAGAAAATAACCCCTTCCATTATTCACCCTGATCAAACAGGCTTTATAAAAGGTAGACATTCCTACACTAACATGCGCAGATTAATTAACATAATAGATTATTCAACTCTACACAATCTGAAGTCCACAGTTATATCTTTAGATGCAGAAAAAGCATTTGACCGTGTAAACTGGAAACTTTTATTTGCAACTGTAAAAGAATTTGGGTTTGGGTCATCATTTATTGCCTGGATAAACATATTATACAACAACCCAAATGCATGTGTGAAGACTAATGACAAAACTTCTCCAAACTTCTGCTTACAGAGAGGCACCAGACAGGGCTGCCCACTTTCTCCATCACTCTTTGCCATTTTTATTGAACCTCTGGCAGCTGCCATAAGACAAAACCCAGAAATCAAAGGAATTCAAGCTAAAAATATTGAACATAAAATTAGTCTTTACGCAGATGACATTTTACTTTTCCTTAACAACTCACAAACACTTTCTCAAACAATCACACTAATTAATACATTCTCTTCAATATCAGACTATTCTATTAACTGGTTAAAGACTACAGCAATGCCCATTAACTGTGACTTTAAAAACATATCTAACACCACTATACAGTCAGGAAATATTAGTTATTTAGGTATAATAATCTCTCCCAGACTAACCGAACTAATAAAGTTAAATCATGATCAGCTAATAAAAACAGTAGAGGATGACCTCTCAAGGTGGAACCGCTTGCCCATATCACTTATGGGGAGGGTTTCCACTGTTAAAATGATGGTTTTACCAAAAGTTAATTACCTTTTCTCAATGGTTCCCATCAGACCATCCTCCACTTGGTTTAAATCACTAGACTCCCACATATCCAGATTTCTCTGGAAAAACAAGCCATCCAGCATTAGTCTAAAAACTTTACAACAGACCAAAGACAGAGGTGGGTTGGACCTGCCAAATTTTAATCAATATTTCTTATGTAATAGGCTGCAATGCATCTCCAAGTGGCTTAATCCAAGTTCTTTGGATGAGCCATGGCTGGATGTTGAGCAAGCATTGTGTGAGGATTTAGTCATCTCTGATTTACCATTCATCAGCTCAACTGTCAAGTCATATAAGTGTTTTAAAAGCATTAACATCAGCTCCAGTTTAACGGCTTGGTGGGAATTCCTGAAAGTAACCAAGTCTGCGCTTATTCCATGTAAGCTCACACCCATCTGGAACAATCCGGACTTCCTGCAAAACAAAAAGATGATAAACTTCCCTCGGTGGAAGAATAAAGGAGTAAAGCAGTTAGAACATATAGTAGAAAATGGAAACTTTCTGCCATTTGATGCAATTTCTTCACGGTATGAATTCAGCAGCACCAAATTCTTAGAATACCACCAACTTAAATCTATTATAAGTAAGAAATACACCACTGATCAACTAAACTTACAGTTACCTATAAGGGTTGCAGAATTCCTAAATCTTAAGGCCTCGAAGCTACTATCCAAAATATACAGATTACTATTGAAGCTAGAAGATTCCATCTCTCTCCCAACTTCTAAATGGGAAGCAGACTTATCCAGCAACTTCAATCAAAATGAATGGTCACAAATCTGCTCAAACACATTCAAAATTACTAAGAATTCAAGCATGCAATTAATACAATTCAAAATTCTACACAGAACTCATTATACGGGACACAGGATGTTCAAGATGGGTCTGTTACACTCACATATCTGTTCACACTGTACTGACAACATGATTGACAGCTACTACCATGCCTTATGGTCTTGTCCACCTGTCCAGAGATTCTGGCTCCAGGTATGTAAAGATCTGTCAGACTGGTTTAAATGTAATATCCCTGCAAACCCCAAATTGTGCCTATTGAGTCACTTAGGTGAAAATAACATAGGGTTTAATTTAGCAAAACCAATCCTCAGCAGCCTGTGCATTGCAAAGAAAACTATCCTTGTGAACTGGAAAAGCAAACAGAATCTGTGTATCCAGCAGTTTAGAAATCTGTTATTAGATTACATCAGCATGGAAATGATGTCTGCCTCCTCAAAGGATCAGTCAGTTGAATTTCACTCTCTCTGGTCTCCTGTGATCAGCTCCATCACTTAGTGTAGGGGGGAGAGTGTGACCTCATCCCGCTCGGGGCTGGGGACTGGCTGGGTGGCTCAGGTGGCTATGGGTCTGGGGTGGACCCCTGGACAGGGATCTTGGCTGCTTCATTACTGGGGGGGCTAGGTTTCCAGACCTGGCGGGAGACCTTGGGTTGATCAATGGTTGGAGTTGCCTTTTGGCGGTGGGGCGAGGTCGCTGGAGGGGGCTGGATCGGCGGGTATTGGCTCCGTGACGGGTGGCCGTGCCGCTGTGGGGTGGGCGGGGTGCGGGTCCTGGGCTCCGGTGCCCGGGGCTGTCCCCTGCTTCTCGGGGATGGGGGGTCGGCCCTGCCGTGGGGGGGTTGGGCTGACCTGGACCTGCCGCTGCAGTGGGGGCGGGTCCGTGCCCTGGTGCCCGGCAGAGGGACCCGGGCCCAAGATAGTTGAGGATGGGGGGGTGCCTGTGTATATATGGGGTGTGTATGGAGGAGTGTAGTGGTACATGAATGTATGGGGGTAGGGGTGCGTGTATGTGGGAGTGTGTTGAGGCATGTATGTGTGGGGGTGTACGTATGAGGGAGTGCGGTGGTGTATATGCGGGGTGTGTATAGAGGATTGTAGCGGTACATGAAGGTATAGGGGGTGAGGGGTGTGTGTATGCGGGAGTGTGTGAGGGGTGTTGGGGTGGAGGTTTAGGGGACTGTGATAGTACATGAGTGTGTGGGGTGTAGGAGGTGTGTGGTGGTTTATATGTGGGGGGTTTATGGGGAGTGTAGTGGAGCATGAGTTTGTGGGGGGTAGGGTTGTGTGTAAGGGGGAGTGTGTTAGGGCATGTAGGTGTGGGGGTGGAGGTTTTGGGGCGTGTGATAGTATATGATTGTGTGGGGGGTTGGGGTTGTGAATGAGGGAGTGGGTGGTGTGTGTGTGTGTGTGTGTGTGTGGGAAGGGGTAAGGGCTTGTGTGTGGATAATCTGGTGTTAAATGCATGGGAGATAGGGGTGTGTATATAGAGGAGTATTGAGATGCATGTGTATGGGGGGTAGTGGCCCGTATGTAGGGGGGAGTGGGAGGGTGCATGTGTATGTAGGTGTATAGGGGGGTGAAGGGTCATGATTATGAAGGGGGTAGGACTTCAGTGAGAGAAGTGGGGAGTTGTGGTGGTTTGTTCTAGGGTAGGTAGAATGAGAAGGGGTGTTTTGTGATGGGCAGGGAGGTGAGTGGGATGTAGGGTTTTGGAGGTGGACTAATCTTTTGGCCGTGTATCTGTTAGAATGGGTGTGTATGTGTATAGATGTATGTGTGGGTCTGTAGGTGTGTGTGTAGATGTGTGTATACCAGGCTGATGGTGAGGGGGTGTGAATGTGTTGGTGTGTAAAGGAGAAGGGAATGCAACGTGTCTCTGGGTGGGGGCGTCTCCTAGGGGTGTGGGGGCGGTGGGCCCTTGGTCTGTCTCTCCTTCTCCCGCCCCTCCTCTTCTTTGCCCCCCCCCCCCCCCCCCCCCCACTTTTGCATGTGGTTCGTTGGTGCCTTCTGGGGCCGGTGGCGGCTCCTTTATTGGGGTTGCTGAGGGCCCTGGTTGTTGGGGCAGCTGCCCTTGGCTTGTCCTGGCCTTCGGGGGCCCCGGGAATGGGGGACGTGCCTCGTGCCGCAGGTGGCTCATCTTCTTGAGGGAGGCGCGCTTCCCTCGGGACCTAAATCCCCGGACCCCCCTCCTTCCCTTCTTCCACCACACACAGGCAGGGCGTTGGGAGGTGGACACGTTGATCTGGATGGTGAGAGAGGCCATCAAGGTGGTTTCGATCGCTGCACCCAGCATCGGTTCACCTCCCAGTTTTAATTACACTTAGTCAACATAACACAAAAAACACACACTGACAACACATGGACATATTTTGGGGGGCGGGCCATGCAGTGTGCGGTGGGCGGGGCTGCTTTGGTGGTCCCGCTCCCAACATGATGTGGTTACTTCTTCCCAAATTTAATTGCAAACAACACACACTTCACAATCATTCATAAGCTGGGAGGGAGGGGGTGACAATGGGGTCCTGCCACGCCCCTATTTCTGGGGCTGTGCCGGAGGAGTTTGGGCGGGGGAGTGGTGCTGTTCAGGGGGCCTGGGTCTGGGCTGGCCTGGCGGGGGTGGGACTGCTGCTGGCCTTGAGTGGTGCTGGATCGGCTGCATGTGTGGAGTGGTGGGGGGGCATTGACAGGGGTGGGGGGTAGTTGTGGGGCCCTGATCGGGGCCCTCCTATCCCCTGCTCCCCCGGGGGTATCTCACAGGGGACACGTTGGGAAAGAAAGGTGAGGGCGGGCATGAGCCAATGGATGAAGTGGTGAATGAATGTTAGGGTAGAGGGGGGGGTGGGGGGATCAGGGTGAAAGAATTTAGGAAAGTGGATGGCCGCTGGGATAGGAGGAAGGGGGGGTGTATGCAGATGGGTGGGGGTGTGTATGTGGGGTTATGTTGGTGGTACAGGGAAGTGATGGGGTGGGTGTACAATGAGGACTGTGAATGTGGATAGAGGGGTGTAGGGAGGTATGTGTGTGTGTAGAGTGGGGTATGTGTGTATGGAAGAATGGGTGATTATAGAGGGAGCAGGGATGTGTGTGTGAGGGGGTGTGTGTGTATAAAGAACGGGGGTAGGAGAGTGTGAGTTTGAGCGTGTGTAAGAGAATGGGTGTATAGGGTGTGTTTAAGGAGGAAGTGTGGATGCGTGTGGGTGTGGGTGGGGGTAGGTGGGTGGGTGCATGTGTGCGTGTGTGTGTGTGTGTGTGTGTGTGTGTGTGTGCGTGTGTGTGTGCGTATGTGTGTGTGTTTGTGTGCGTGGGTGCGTGGAGGGTCTTGGTGCTCGGGGAGCGCTGCTGGTGTGCTGGGGTGCGACCTGGCTGCCGCTCGGTGGCAGTCTGGGGATCCCGGCCCTCCGTCGGTGTGGGCTGGGCCCTCTGCCTGCGGGGGTGGGGGGTTGCTTCTGGGCTCTTGGGGCCGTGGGGCCCGCGCTCTGTCTGCCCTGGGTTGCTGGTGCCCGGCGGGGCCGGTCCTCGCTGGTCCGGGCCTGCTGGGGCCTGTTCCCCCTGACTGTGGGGGACTCTGGCTGGGACCCGCCTCTGCCGCCTCCTGGGTCGGTGCATGGCTGGCTCCGGGGTGGGGCGGTTGGGGTCTGCGCCTGGGGATGGCTGCCGATGGCCCTGGTCTCGGGGGTACTCCTGGCGTGCCTCTTGCCTTTGTGTGGGAAGGGTCACACTGGCATGATCACCTTTTCCGGAACACGTTCCACTCTGCATGTTCTGCATGTGACACAGTCACCGAGTCGTCATGCAGTTTTATTCACTAACAGCAGCTAGTTTTCTCATTTCTGTTTGTTTCTCATTTATATTTAACTTTTTAGATTCATAGTTTAGTTACTATGATCTAAAGTTGGCTTGTATGTGTATGTATATGTGTTAATACTGGCAAGTGCGTATATGTTTGTACGTATGTATGTGTGTGTATGTGTGTGCATAGAGGTGTGTGTGTATATGTATATGTGTACATATGTATATATATGTGTATATATATATATTATGTGTGTATACGTGTGTGTATATGTATGTGTATGTATGCGTGTGTATGTGTGTGTATATGTATGTGTGTGCCTGTATGTGTGTATGTATACATCTGTAGGTTGTTTTCTTTCTTTTTGTTTTTGGGTTATTTTTTAGTTGTTGTTTTTTTTCTCTCCCTTTTCTCTCCCTTTATCTCTTTCCCTTTTCTTATGAGGTGTTTCTTCTCCTTTCTCTTTCTGTCTTTTGTCTGTCCCCTCTGGTCCAGCAGTACAAACTCTACAATTCAAACAACAATACAAAATAAACAGAAATAAAATAAAAATTCAGAAAGTCAAGGGGATCATTATATCTATAAATCTTCCCTTGGCAGAGAAAATTTGCTCAGCAGAACACAGCATCCAGACCATCATTCTGCTTGCCTAAATGCTGGACAAGAAAAAAAAAAAAAAAAAAAAAAAAAAAAAAACCTGGAAAACAAAAATGAAAAGAAAAAAAAACAAAAAAAACAATCACAAACTCCACCAAATAGCTTTTCTGTAAAGCTGATAAGCGGCAGTCCCTTTCGATAGAAGTAAATAATAATAATTATAATAATAAATTATAACAATAATACATGATAATAATAATAAGAAGAAAAGAATAAATACATCAAATACCACACCAGGCAGGATTGCAAGTGAGGTCTGTGCAAAGAGGTCCCTGAAAAAAATTCAGCACCAAACAGCAGGATATAAGATACTGGCAAGCAAATAATACATGCAATGCCATAACCAAGTAGCCAACACAATGTACATAAATATCTGTGCAGAATATGGATTGGACATCCCTAGGTCACAAAAGGCAACAGCTATGATAGTTGTGGAGGATGGTAGGGCTAAGATCCTGTGGGACTTCCAGAAAGAGATTGACAAAATGTTCAAGGTTGAAATAAAGATGAAAGAAAGATGTTGTGATCGTTGTAGCCAAGTAGAAAAATTTGCAAAAAGGAACAAATAAAAATGAAGAAATACTAAGATCTCAAAGAAAAACTGGTAAAAGTCTCGATGGTGAAGGCACCAGTGGAACCGGTGCTTATAAGAGCACTGGGGGGCTAGGTACTGCATAGACTCTGGCAGAGGACCCAAGCCCGAGTTAAACATACCCACCTCACTCAGAAAAGATAGGCATGTTAGTTGTTATTATTAATACCATTATCATACATGACTTAAAAACTGCTCTCTTGGAAAACATAGCGAGGTGAACAATAACATTATTAAGTGGGCTTTGTGTGTAAACATTGTTTACAACAGTTGCATGTGCCAGTCTGGAATGAGAGACTGTAAAGAAGCAGAAACCCAGAATCTTACACAAGTCAAGATTTTTAATCATAAGAAATATTAGAAAATCAAACATATTTGACCACTTGGATATTTCATTCCCAGAATCTTATTACAAATTCCCTACAGGCAAATACATTCCATCAATTTTAAGTCCAAAAATACCTTCTGGGCTCTATTTCAAAAGTGTGGGGCTATTATCCCATTCAGAAGGATAGTCTTACAGTCTGCACATGTGCACATCAACCTGGGACCATTTATGCGTCATCTTGTTCCAAATCAGAACACATATAGTGGCGCATTAAAGCTGAGCCAGGCCTCTCCCATTCCTGCTTATTGGGTTTCAACTTGAGGGACAAAGAGAGCTCAGTTAAGAATGCCCCATCATTGATTAGGAAGGGAAGCTAAACCTTCACAAATACACAGGGGAAAGATGTTAAGTGTGTGTATCTTGATGCATGTGTGGGTGTGTGTGTGTGTGCGCGCACATGAAGCACAAAAAACTTTCCTAGAAAATCCTACAACTTCTGTAAAATAAGTTTTGAATCAGCTCCTGTAATTCTTTCCTTCTGTCTAGTTTTACAGTTTTTACAGAACTGGAGGACAGAACTTAGATTTTGGTTTTGTGTTGAATCATCAAAGCATCACAAACTCGATATTGCAATGGAGGTTCAACATATCTGTAGTATCTTCAAGATATCTGTCTTAAAAAATCTCAAACATAGAGACTACACTAAACATACTACAAACTTGGTTATCTGCTCAAGTTTGTCACCCTGGATGTGTGAAAGTTGATGTAAAATGTCAATCACTGCATTTCTCGTAAACTAAAAAACAACAAAAAAACAAACAAACAAAAAAAAACTTACCCGCTGCAAAGAAATTAAAAAGAGAAACTAATAAAAAAAAAAAGAAATTAAAATAAAATGCCAACAATGTGATCATGTAACTTAGATGCTGAACAATATCCTTGCCCTGCTATTAATAGACATGTAGGTCGAACGATTTCACAATGTATTTTATCATGTGAAGCATAGGCACCATGGTCTTTGCACCAAAAGACTAAACAGAAACTGATTCAAGCTGAATAATTATCTCCAGACCAAATGACTTCTGCATTGCCATGCATTTAAAAAAAATTGAAAAAGACAAAAAGTTTAGATAAATCTCAGCCATATGACTTACTAAAGAGAAAATCTGTGGTATTAAAGGTAAAACAAGACGAGTCTTCTGAAAAATTTGAATACTATATATATATATATATATATATATATATATATATATATATATATATATATATATATATATATATATATATACACACACACACATTACAGTATGCAACAGCATATTATATATATATATATATATATATATATATATATATATATATATATATATATATATATATATATATATATTGCTGTTGCATACTGTAATCCAATAGACATGCTCCTGAGCAATGTCATTACAGAGGCATGTTTGCAACTAGGGAACAGAAAGCAAAGCTTTTCTCAGCATTTCTGGCAGAGCCAAGCTCATAAACAGATAACAAGAAGCTGTTGTGCTGCAACCTGCATCAGCTGCCAGAAAGATGGATGGAAATGTTCACATCCCTGCCATTCTTATGTCCTATTTTTTTTTTTTTTTTTTTTTTTACAGTAAAGCTCTTTACAGTATACCTGTTTACATTAGTGATTACATTTGTTTAGGAAAGCAAAACAAGAATTAAGACAGACATTCTTTTTCGATGCTCTCAATAATGTAAAATTCACATATTATATAATCACATTTGAATGATAAATTTACTTCCAAATGGACCAATTATACCATCATATTCTTTTTTTTTTAATCTCACTCACATTTATGCCATTTATGTCACTCAAGCAGTTGTTTGTGACTGTTTACTAATGAGTGAATACATCTTCATTCAGTGAGGGAGTGCTTGCACAGAAAAACATTAGTCTTTTTCAATAGATGCTGGTATTTCAGGTATACTAGACCACCTTTCCCATATTGCAACATCATATGCATCTGCAAACCTGTCAGCATCCCATAACTGCCATCCTCCAGAATGAAAAACCACTGTGGCTGAGTGTAACAGATACACACTGCTTCAGGGAGTGAAGGCAAGGTTGTAAACACACGTTGGTATCATAGTGTCATACACAACAGGTTCAATATGGTCCATGTAGTGACACATAAAACTTCTATGCTGACAAAGCCTTGGCAGGAAGCAAAGGCGGGTTATGAGAAGCATTCCTTTTGCATGCGGATTATGTGGTTATTTTTAATTAAAAATGCACCTAAATGCTTATATGTGCTACATTTGTACAGCAGAAGATCAGTATGTGATTCTTCAAACTAGACTTTTGTTTGTTGAAGAAATCTCTAAGAGGTTACAAGGTTATTTTGCTGCCAGTGAACATAATTGTAATTATCTTTGAAATAATTTCTATTGTTATGCCATGTTTTACTTTGTTGTAAAATTATGTAAAATTTCTAAACAAAAAAACATTCTAGTGAGGAAGATGTGAAAGGTATGTTTTGAAAGAAAGTCTCACCATCAGGGAATTCTATTTTTAGTTGTACAGTAAAGCACGATCAACTATTGTTGCATTTAAATCCAATCCAGCCGCCTGTTCTTTCTTACCCAGTGTCATTCAGGTTATGAGGCCAAACATCACCATGCAAACAAGAAGTAATCACAAAATGTTATTGTTATTTCAACCTTATTAAACATATTCACAGCATTATATAAGGCAGTACAGGATCTGAAGTGTGGTTTGTGCACACATTTCTGTGCATGCATATGCATGACACCACCACCTGTGCAATGCATGTGTATCTCAGAGTTGCATGATGCCATTGTCCTGAAAAACACATATGCCATGGAGGTCTGTGCATTGTCCAGAGTGTCAGCTCTGAGGTTGGGGCTGGGCAGCGGGCATTGTGCCCTTCATGGTGATGGCAGTTGGGGTCACAAAAAACGCAAGGCTATTAAAAGAAACTAGGAGGGGTGGCCTGGGACAACGGGGGGAACTGAACTGAAATGAACTGGAGAGTGGGTGAATTAAAAGTGGGAGAAAAAGACAATGAATATGATTCAAAATGAGAAAGATTGAGATGAAATCAGGGCAGGTTAGGGAAGGCTCAAGGGAGAAAGGAAGAGGAAAAGAGGACAAGGAATTGACACCCAGCAGAAAACAGAGTATGACAAAACAATAAGCGAGGAAACACAGCAAACGGGAAGGTCTGTGAGGGAATGAGAGTGCAGATGAGCTAAAAGGAATCTTAAAGATGGCTTTTAAAAAATGACTCACAGGAGATGTGTGTTGTATTGGCAAGTTTAATCCAGGACATTCACACAGACTTGTTTGTAGCTGGGCCACCTCTGCTGCGTGCCGATTAGTCTGCAAAAGTGGTTTGCCTCCCGCTGCCAGCCAAATGGAATGACTGAGAAATAATTACTTTCTGTTTAGTCTAATAAGCAAAAACGGAATACAGATGGAGGGAGAGGCAAGTTATGTAGCCCTCAAGTCAAGGGCACAGACATGCGCACAGGCCAATAAATCTGGATCTGAGAGTATTAGGAATAATCAAATCCTATAATGAACAATAGCCAGTTGGAACCATTACCAAGATGCCATAGCATAATGGCAGCTACCCATTTGGGGCAAATTGGTAGAATTGTCATCTCAATGTTAATAACAAAACTTGTACAGCTCAAAAACTATTTTTGATTTAGCTTCTTCCCAGTCAAGAAACCTGTAGAGACATGGCTGTTTTACATGTAGCCGTTGTAGAAATGTTTTGTTTTGGTCTTTCAGTCTACAAAACAATAGTGGTAGACATGGTCCATGGTCACTGTCAAAACATTGTTTCACCGACACTCAACCGCTTTACAGCTAGGCCTTGGTGCCGTGCATATAAGAAAAAGTCAGACCATCAGCTGCATAGGAGGGTAGGGGCTTACCTGTGGTTCCAAACGTTGCTGTGGCGGGTGCCTCTTCTGGCTGTCGGTTTCTAGAATTCCCACCCTGGTGTACGGGTTTCTACCATGCCGACTCTGGCCTGCTCTGGTGGCGTTTCTCTTCCCATTTCCTAATCAGTTCATTTATTTACACAAGGGCAGAAAACTAAATAAAAATCCCCTTTGCGTTTCAGGGAAAGTGACTCAACATCCAACACACCTCTTCAATCGCCCTCTCACACCGGAACGGCATTTATCATTTCAATTGGAATCCTGCCTGGCCCCGCCAAACTAGCCTTGGGCAATGCTGTAACAACTACTATAGATTCATTTGAAAGCTGTTTTCTTCAAATATGTAAAGGTGTAAATCATCCCATATACTGCCATCTACTGACTGGTACATACAAATGAACAAATAAACTGGAATATTAATTGAAAAAACTTATACTTTTATGTCCATAAAACTAAAGAAGATTCAACTATCAAACTTTAAAAGACTAAAATGTTTGCTTGGGTTAGAAAAATATAATTTAAAATACAGTCAATCAAGCATCAGCAACATGAGATGGAATCATAATGGATTTAATTTTAGCTGACAAAGCTAGGTAAAAAAAAAAAAAAACATTCAGCCAAAGAAATATGTGCATTTTATGTATAAACCCTGTAGTTTTTTTTGTAATAGATAATGCATCAATGTTACACTCGTGTCTCAGCTGCACACTGCATCATACAGTATGAATTATGTACACCACCCAATATCCAATGACTAAAATAATAACAAATAACCATATCAATCAGCACACAATTGTATCTACACTGCTCAAAAAAATAAAGGGAACACCTAAACATCACAATGTAACTCTAACTCTAACTGTAAGTCAACCACACTTGTGTGAAATCGAACTGTCCACTTAGGAAGCAACACTGATTGACAACCAATTTCACATGCTGTTGTGTAAATGGAATAGAGAACAGGTGGAAATTATAGGCAACTGGCAAGACACACCCAATAAAGGAGTGGTTCTGCAGGTGGTGACCACAGACCACTTCTCAGTTCTGATGCTTTCTGGCTGATGTTTTGGTCACTTTTGAATGGTGGCGGTGCTTTCACTCTAGCGGTAGCATGAAACGGAGTCTACAACCCACACAATTCGATTCAATTCAGCTTTATTTGTATTGCGCCACTTCACAACAATGGGCACTTTACATACACATCATTTCAAGCCAATTCATACATAACCTATAATAGAAACCAACTAATATCGAATCATGACTTTGATCCAATCCCCATTCCTGAGCATGCACGAGGCGGCAGTGGAGAGGAAAAAACTCCCTTTTAACAGGAAGAAAGCCTCCGGCAGAACCCAGCTCTGGGGGGAGAGCAATCTTCCTCGACTGGTTGGGGTAGAGTGGACAGGAAAGACAGATTAACATATACAGCTGTACTTATTCAAGAAGACCTGCGGAAAAAAGGAGAAATAAGTTAGAGAAGGCAATATTGTCATATATGGATACATGAATACATTAGAGAAATGAAGCAAGGTACTTCTCAGTGCATCAGGTGACATCCCCAATGCTAGATAAGTAATGGATGGCTAGACTACCCATAACTATAAGAGCAAAGAGCATAACCTGAACAGTTGGGTCCCGTACATACGGACTCCAACTCAGGAGATGCTCATATTCTAACTAAAAGAATCATGAAAAAGGAAGGTTTTCAGCTCGATCTTAAAGATGTCGAGGGAGTCTGTCTTCCGAACCCACAGTGGGAGCTGGTTCTGTAAGAGAGGAGCCTGATAGCTAAAGGCTCTTCCTCCCATAGTACTTTTCGAGACTCTGGGAACCACAAGTAAACCTGCGGTCTGAGAGTGAAGTGCTCTATTTGGACTATATTGAACTATGAGATCTTTTATGTACAACGGAGCTTGGTCATGGAGAGGTTTATATGTGAGGAGAAGATTTTTAAACTTTATTCTGGATTTAACAGGGAGCCAGTGTAGAGAGGCTAAAACTGGTGAAATATGATCTCTCCTGCTAGTCCTCATCAGAACCTTCGCCGCAGCATTTTGGATCAGCTGGAGACTTTTCAGGGCATATTTGGGACAACCCATAAATAAGGAATTGCAGTAATCCAGTCTGGAAGTAATAAAGACATGGACTAATTTTTCTGCATCTTTCTGAGACAAGATGCCCCTAAATTTTGCAATATTACGCAGGTGGAAGAAAGCGGTTCTAGAAACCTGTTTTAAATGTGAGCCAAAGGACAAATCCTGGTCCTAAGTTTTTCAGGCCCGAAGATAACAACACAAGTGGCTCTGGTTGTGCAGCTCATCCAGAATGGCACATCAATGCGAACTGTGGCAAGAAGGTTTGCTGTGTGTCAGCGTAGTGTCCAGAGCATGGAGACGCTACCAGGAGACAGGCCAGTACATCAGGAGACGTGGAGGAGGCCGTTGACGGGCAACAACCCTGCAGTAGGACCACTACCTCCTTCTTTGTGTAAGGAGAAACAGTAGGAGCACTGCCAGAGCCCTCCAAAATGAACTCCAGCAGGCCACAAATGTGTCTGCTCAAACAGAAACAGACTGAATGAGGGTGGTATGAGGGCCCGACATCCACAGGTAGGGGTTGTGCTTACAGCCCAACACCATGCAGGACGTTTGGCATTTGCCAGAGAACACCAAGATTGGCAAATTCCCCACTGGCGCCCTGTGGTCTTCACAGATAAAAGCAGGTTTACACTGAGCATATGTGACAGATGTCACAGAGTCTGGAGACGCCGTGGAGAACTTTCTGCTGCCTGAAACACCCTTCAGCATGACCGGTTTGCCAGTGGGTCAGTAATGGTGTGGGGTGGCATTTCTTTGGAGGGACACACAGCCCTCCATGTGCTCGCCAGAGATAGCCTGACTGACTGCCATTAGGTACCGAGATGAGATATTCAGACCCCTTGTGGGATCATATGCTGGTGTGGTTGGCCCTGGGTTCCTCCAAATGCAAGACAATGCTAGACCTCGTGTGGCTGGAGTGTGTCAGCAGTTCCTGCAACACGAAGGCATTGATGTTATGGACTGGCCCGCCCGTTCCCCAGACCTGAATCCAATTGAGCACATCTGGGACATCATGTCTCGTTCCATCCACCAATGCCAAGTTGCACCACAGGCTGTCCAGGTCTGGGAGGAGATCCCTCAGGAGAACATCTGCCACGTCATCAGGAGCATGCCCAGGTGTTGTAGGGAGGTCATACAGGTGCACGGAGGCCACACACACACTACTGAGCTTCATTTTGACTTGTTTAAAGGAAATTACATCAAAATTGGATCAGCCTGTATTGTGTTTTTCCACTTTAGTTTTGAGTATAATTCCAATTCCAGAGCTACATGGGTTGATAGTTTTGTGTAATGACGTTGTACAACACAAAGTAATTAACATTAATATTTATTATTATTAATATTCAAATATTAATCTACAACATGCTACTTTAGTGTTCCCTTTATTATTTGCATATTATATATCTATATATCTATATCTATATCTATATATATATATATATATATATATATATATATATATATATATATATACATATATATTGTTCTTACAACCACATAAGGGTGCCATTTGATATATTTTCTGATCTTTTTCCTGTCCTTGTTTACTCACCCCTAGGGCCGAAGCTGCTTTCCTTTGTTGTTCCTCTTTTAAAAATGCACCATGCACAACCTCATCCTCTCCACTCACTGCCTCAGACTAGATCAGAGTTTCTGTGTATGACCTATTTATTCTCAGTGTCCCTCAAACCTGCTTTATTTCACCTATTCAGGATGTAAAGCCACTGAACTCCGTTGCCTGAAGCTTGGGTCATCACCTGGCGCTTCAGCTAGAGTAAAAGCAATAAACCTTATGTTCAAATTAAACCAGTATGCTTTTACTGAACAGAAGGGTTTGTTTTATATCCAAAACTTAAAGCATGACAATGCTGTTGGTCAGTTGATGCCTGTGTGTCTGCCAGGAGTTGCATTCACTAAACCCAGCAGCCCTGTTTGTGGCAATTTTTTTTTCATTTTGCCACAAATAAAATATATTGCATTTCATGTGTACACCATCATATCTTGTGCAGAAGAACTTTTCAATGTCTGTATTATGCATAAATAAACCAGAAAATATACAGACTCAACAGTATCAGGAGTAAAATAATTGTATAGAAACAAAATAAGCCAAGATTATATGAGTTTATTTCAAATCTTTGTGAAAAATTATCACACAAATTTAATAATTAATTAATTAAATAATTTAATAATTTGATGTTTTAAAAAGAATTATTTGCAGTCAGTGAAGCGTGTTGACGATTTCCTCATTGCACTTTTCAACCTTGCTCCTCAGCAACCCAAATAATTTACATGATCTTTATGCATTTGTTCTTTTGCTTAACTTTGTCTTTATTTTGCCCTTTTTACAATTACTAGACTGGCCCCTACATTTCTGTATTTGTTTTGTAGCATCTGTAAATGTAAAGTAGCTGTATAGTTGTTTGCAGGTTTAGCCTTTATGGGGGCAGCTTAAAAGGAGTCATAACCTGGTCTTTTCATGTCTCCACTGTCCACTAAGTGTTTTTAAATAATTGTTTTTGAAACCAAAAAAAAAAAAAAAAAAAATTAAAAAGTGCTTTTTCTGACCCTTTATTCATAATCAAACTTTTCTCGTAAGATTTTATGCGAGATTTTGATAAACACAGATGTTGGTTTATATAATGTTAACGAGGTGCACGCTGATTGATTGCTGGAAGTCCAGTGCCAGAAAGGGGTGTGGGCCCAGTACATCTGGTCCTAAAATCAGCTAGTGATAGCATCTAACTGACGGCAGCAGCTTTCTAAGGGCTGCATCATAGTTCCCTACCAAACTATACCGAACTTACTGGCAGCCAGACAAGCACACACACATTTTAACGACACGTAACTGCACAAAGCACCTAGTTTACTTTAAGTTTTATTCATAGTCAGTGTTTATCTTAATTAATTTGCTTAATTAAATGTGCTCTTTTAGACAGGAGTCTGGAAAATGTCGTGATTTCCACATGACAGATCTCTGATTTAGCCACCGTGCGGCCGTGTTACTGTACAGATAAATGACATGAAATCAAATTTCTTGTATAAATGAACCATCACAGTGTGGCTGCAACATCTTTATAAGGCATCCTGCTGACCTATGTAGACCCGTGTTTTATATATGCAGTATCACCTACTACCTTTTATGGTCTAATTATTGTCTCTTTTAAGCTGCACATGTAAAAAATTATGCTTCAATGCTAATAGAAAGCAAACAGGGACACAGCAAAATATTACTTATTACTGTGCATAGAAAATAAAATGTCTCTTTTTCATTTCTCAGGTGTTTAGATGGAAGGATGAAGCTCCAAACTCCCCCGTGTCTGATTCAACATCCTGGGGTGGAACCTGTCTGTTTAAATGCATTACAACATGCAAGGAACATTTATAAATAGGATTGTGTACATTTACCTATTGGAGGAAATGAGAGGGAAGTTTCTCTACTAGACCCAAAAATTCAGAAATAAAGCTAAAGTTCTTTGTTATTGATTCTGTGAACACAGTAGCAGAGTTTTCTGGGTTAAATGTGGTTAAATGTGGTGTCTCGCAGTTCTGGAACCACCGGACAAGCCTCCAAACAAATCTTTATCTTCCTCTAGACTGAGTTGAGGCCTCTTCAGGGATGGCTGTTAGGACCAGGGAAGGCTGGAACCTCGGTATCAAGAGATGTGCTGACTCCTAAATCATCTTCACTGCTGTCACCTGGGTTCCTTTCTGCACAGAACCAGATACTGACATCAAAACAAGCAATAGAAGTGCCTCTTAGCTTCCATCAAGAAAGTAGTTGTATTTAATTAATTATCAGTTTCTGTATGTAAAATTATTGAAAAAAACAAACAAACCTGTACTTCTGAAGTGAGGGTGGAAAGTCCTTGATGACAGCTGTGTTCCAGTTGTTGCCTGCATTGCCAGGTCAGTCTATCAACCAACATCTACCTGTAGACTGCAGGTGCTACGCATGGCATGAGATGGACTAAAATCTGCAATTACAAAATTACGAAAATATCAGATCATCTCATGAATAGATTGTAGGTGTAAATATCTGCAGTTTATGAGTCATATAGATATTGTAATACTAATAGATGAAATCAAACTTTATAAAGCACTTTCATGCCAAAGGCAACACCAAATGCTTTTTTTTTTTTTTTTTTAATAAAGCATATTAAATTAAAACAGTTTTTTACACACCAAAATATACAACATAGAATATTCAAAACACACTGCTATACACAGACATAATCCCCCCCCCCCCCCCCAAACTTCATATTCAGTTAAAAATACATAAAAATAAAACTAATAAATATCTGGCTTGACGCAAATGTAACAAAACATATATTTCATATTCATACGTGCCAGAAGTCAGACCTTCATGTCCACAGAGACTGTTGCCATAGCAACCACACAGATAAAAGGAGGTGGGGGTCCACACTGCTGGACCCTCCACCACTGGACTTTACGTGAGCAATAAAGTAAATATTGACTACACACACTACAGCCTCTGGAACACAGACAGTTCACCAGCTTCAGCCCCCAGGAGGCTCATTTCTGCCCAGTGTTACCAGTAAAATTTATCCGGAAATGTTACGTCCTGCACAGCTCCCGTCTTACACAGATTATGTGAAAATATCAGAGAAATTAATGGTTAATGGTACTGGTTCAGTGTTAAAATATGATGCTACTGGAAATTTAAAAAAAGCAGTGAGATGTCACTTTTAATACAAATACATATCCTCCTTGATGAAATAATGCCAGCATCAGACTACATGATAGTCACCATGTTGGATTAAATGATAACAACTTACATGTCATGATCGGAAGAAAATACCGGTATCATAACAAACCAACCATCATAAATACTGTAAATACTGTGTGGTAGCAGATTGAAAAATGAGAAATAGAGAAGTTTTTTACAAACATTTAGGTGGAAGTGCATAAGATAGATCTAATAGAATAAAACACGGGGCTCATTTGTACACTGCAGGAGGTTAAACCTAACGGCTTGTCCCGTTAGCATTAGCATTATCTGCGTTAGGTTAAGTCACGTCTCAGTCATGGCAAAGAATAACTTAATATCAGTAGCAAAACTTATAGACTGCATTGATGGTGAGCCACTTAAAGTTGCTTAAATTTCACCTGGTATTTTTCCAAATGTTTGCAAAATGTACAAGCAGGCTGCAGCCAACAGAGATAGGTGTATTATCAACAAAAAAGAATGTAATCCATCTGTCCCTGGTAGTTTGGTCTGCTGATGAAGGGAGAGCAAAAACATTTCAATGTTGGTTTTGGCAACAGACAGCACTGTTTCCACATCTTCTCCCAGCTTGTTGATAACTGCGACTGAGGCAGGCCCAGCAGGTGATTTTAGGCATAAAAGAAGGGTGTGTTTAGACCTACAACAGGGTTGGGTTTATGCAATTAGCTCCCCAGGATAACCACGCGTTTGCGAGGCTTAAACCTTGTGGACAGTTTTATTGTGAACAAAGTGCCCAGAAAGAAAAACTTGACCATCTTCAAAAGAAAGGCTTCCAGGGATGTTAACACTTCCGTCCAACACCAATACACACGTTTTAACTTGAAAAAGTGCAATTTCCAGGTGGTGACTCTTTTACATTTACAGTCATAGAAAACATTATTAGACCACTCCTTTTTTCCAAAATTTCACGTTCATTTCATTAATCTGATACAAAGGTACATTTGTTTGGAAAACAAGGGTGGTCTAACAATGTTTACCATGACTGCTCGTAGTGCTTTTTGCTTTAAAAAAAAATTATACATATTACAATGAGTTTTTCCCTTTGAGGACTCTGAAATCCATATGTCACCTGATGTGTAATTGTCTTTTAATCTTTTTTGGTCCTTTTCCATCATAAGTTACAAGTCAAAAGGCCCTACTTTGTTTTAATACTTTGACATTCCATATTTTTTCTAATTATGTTATCATGTCAGCCAAAGTGTAACAATTTCTATCAGTGCATTGTACTGACTCTTTAATCTGCTCATCTCTTAATTTATTTATGATGATGACGATGTACTGGCATGTGCTCAGCATGCTTGGAAATTGTAAGGGGACTAATTAGCTGGCATGTCTGCAGGGGGCTGAGACCATAATACAGCTTGCAGTTTTGTTTTAAATGCAGGTAACGACAACCAGAATGTGTGTGTGTGTGTGGGTGAAAACGTGTGTGGCATTGTTGAGGGTTTTTCACTGCCAGGCGCTGCTGTGATAGGACCATGTGTAAAACCTGGCAAACCAGCCTTGTCACCTGGCACCCCAGTCTCTCCATGACCTCAAGGTCATCAGGCTTGGCATGCTGCATCAAAAGGCTGAAAAGGAGAGTGTGAGACGCATCTCTGAACAGTCATAATGGGCTGCCATGTTGTAGCAGGGGACCTTCGTCGCCTGCAGCAATCCTAATCTTGCTGCACACGCAGCTTTGACAACCTCCTTGAACTGGCTGACGTCACTCTTTCCTAGAATGGGAGAAAACATTTAAATAAGCACTGTGGCGCAATCTGCTGAATTGATGTCAGTGTGAGACACTTGAGTGTAATCAGACAATGCCATTTAGAAGAGACTGGAAGGGCAGCAAAGAATGGAGCAATTCACATTAAAAGCTTTATTCAGTCCACCTGGAATTGCTCATAATGCACTTTAACCATCACAATCAACAGGCGCTTAATGAAGTGAATGCATGTCAACCGACTTCATCCCAAAAATCTCCCTCTCAGTCCTCTCACCATCTTCTCACTAGCATTCCTGTTCAGCTTGTCTTTTTTCATCTCATGTTTCTTTTAAAAATGAGTTAAAGATGTTTTGAGAGTTGTGCGAGCCCAATGGAAGTGCGAATGTTTTGACATGTTTGTGCATGTATGTATCAGAGGCTCTATGAAGCAGCAGCGAGCCTGGATGCCATTCATATCCACAAACTTGGATTATGTGGATCATTAAGAGGTCTTTGAAATCTGACTCACTGACAGAAAGAGGAGAATGTTGTGACGGGCTGTCACTAACTGCTACAGTATAGACAGTCTTGACAGTGTTGGAGGGAGCAGAATGATAATAACTTGCTACATGATGACTCTGATCATTTTCTTCAACTTCAACATTTTTATAACCATTATTATTCACTGGATGCAAGACTATCTAGTTAATCTTTTATGTTAACTGCATCATTTCCTGATTCCACTAGTTTTTTTAATACTCCAAATGACACCTCAAGCAAGATGCTGTTGTAGGTGGTGGACAAGGAGAGCAAGTGTCCTACTGACCTTACTGTAAGTTGCTTCTCCTTACATCAGACAAAAATGGGATGCTTTGTCACATTCGAACTGAGGGATTTATCTTGGCTATTTCAGAGCTGGTAAATGTTGCAGTATGTGAGTCTTTGCAGTTTATAATCTAATTAATCATACATCAAAGCCTCCAAAGCTTCTGTACCACTGGCTTGATCTTCAGTAATGTGTTGCTGTTTCATCTTCAAATCTGATAGATATTGTGTAGAATCTGTATATTACAACTGTCAAGTGATCAAAGCTGTCAAGTAAGTACAGAAGCTGTGCAAGAAGTCCAATATTATCCCTTGAAATGTTTTACAGTAGAATAATAATATAGATGATCTAACAAACTACAACAATTCTCTGTGATGATGTAATAAAAACAATTTATAAATATTTTCATGCACATTTGTGGATCTTAATGACTTCCGATCTGTCCTAAAGAAGATTTGGAAGGGTCAGTTTGCTGCAGGTTTCTGCATTTACTTAAATGACTGGCCACTAATTATGAGTTAATATCAGCTTAATGAATAAAATAGGTTGACAATGCTAAAGGGAATTATTCAATTATTCATTAATTCATTCATTCATTTATCATCCTAACCACTTAGTCCGATTAAGGGTTGTGGGAAAGCTAGAGCCCATCCCAGCAGTCTTTGGGCGAAAGGCAGGGTACACCCTGGACAGCTCGCCAGTCCATTGCAGGGCAAAAAGAAATTAGCTTTTCTATTTTACCTTTACAGTTTGTGGATTTTCTTTAAGCACTGCTTTGTGCCTAGCATCTTTCTATTTTATGGAAATTTCATTTCCTACTTATTTCCTATGTCAAAAGATTAAAAAAATATAATCGGTAACTATTTTGTCATCAGCAGGAAGATGACCAAATATTTATTCTGAAAAATGGAATAAGAATTTAAAAAGAAGACAAAAACAACAATAATCATTCATCTCTCTCTCTCCTATCTTTTTTCCAGTTATCATTTTGTTTGTTTTTTTTCCTTTGGCCTCCCTGTTCAAAACCAATTTCCACGTTTATTGAGTTGGAATTAAATTGTTCCGTGAAATTGCAGTAGATGTTGTGTTTACATGACTCTTTAATTTATTGTTTCTCTGGTGGAGGAGACTCGAACGATTATACGTCTGAAGGAGCCTACACTCCTAAACACAGAGCTAGTGAGGTAGAAAAGAGAATAATAAAAGATGGTTAAATTATTGATTTAAACATGACAGGACTACCGTCCCTCTGGGCACACTTCATCAATGTTTTTCATACAATTTAACCTACCACTGCTAGGACGTGCCTACACATAAACAACCCCTGAATGATGTCCTGCACTCACTTATACACACATGCACACACTCACATGCACTTACAAATACAGACCAACCCCCACAACACAATGAAATATTTAAGACATGGGCGTCACCGTGTTTGTAGCAGCTGAGGGCATCTTACGTCTCTCCTGCCATTGTCACTTTGCTAGGCACAAATCACTTTTTTATTTTCCTTCTCTCAATGCAAATTCCTATGGACTGTACTAAATTACACACAAAAATGGAGCAATAGCCCTATCACTACTGGTGAATGGATATGCAAAGCATGAAAAAAGAACAGTTTTTTTCTTTTCATCTGTCAGTGGTCCTCTCAGTTTGTCTGTATGTATCCTCTGCATGAGTGGAACTGCCACTTGAAACAGAATCCAAATGCAAATACAAAATAGCCAGCAACAAAGGGAAGCCAGACTGGTTGGAATTGTGTGATGCAGTTTATATATATATATATATATATATATATATATATATATATATATATATATATATATATATATATATATATATTATTTTTGCTAGCATTGTGTGGGTTTAAGTTTCCCCCCAGGTACCCTCTGTAGCCGTGTTAGGCCTTGCTCTTGCCAGCTGAAATATTGGACAGGCTCGTAGACGTTTTTTTTTTCTTTTTGTTTTTCTTGTCTCAACAGGAGTGTATGTACAGCTTAGCACCATGTAATGTCTGTCTAATGTCAATCTATCAAAAGCTGGAATAGGGGTATTTTTCACATGCTCATTCTTTATTCCGCACCAGTAGCCGTCGTAAAACTCAATTCATCTTGAAGGTAACACAACGCTCATTGTGTTGCCAGTCCCACACTACCCAACTCATTGTGTCTGCAGCTAAATCAATTTCTAAAACTCAATGAAAATATTTATGCTTTTGCATTCAATCCATGTATCTTGTGATGATGACTTTTCTCCTTGTTTTTTTTTTTTTTGTTTGTTTAGTTTTTTTTTATTGGGTTATTGGGTAACCCTGACAGACACCTCCCCCCCGAGTATGCTAAAGTTAGGTCAGGAGATTTCCAATTTATTAAGATTATTTCAGGAAAATGAATCAAAGTCCATTTAGTCAAGATCAGAGCTAGAATTATATGATATCACCAATGGTGTCGCCGTTTTTTGTAAACTTCTCAGACCAGAGAACCTTTTAAACCTGCTTGTTATTGCATCATACCTGTCAGTCCTAACTGTCAAGTGAGGGCAAAATAATCTTTGATAAGTCTATTTTCCTCTTTAAAATATCACTGGAGGCAGGACTGAGGATCCCCAGACTTCAGCTTATTCCTCAGATGATGCAAATGCGCACTGATAGTGTCATGAAATAATGATGGGGTACATTAGCACACTTGTTAACGTACAAAGCTAATATTGGTAAAATGCAGTGCTTGTGTTATGTGTCCCCCGAGGCTAGAATATTTTATCAAACCACCCAGACGGATACCCTCAGGGCAGGGGTGACCTCGATATACTGATGGATATGGTTGATGACAGTTACATTTCTTTCAATGTATTTTTAACAGTTTAAGAGACACAATTTACAACAAGTAAGAAAAATAGATGTATATCATATACTTGTGTACTTTACAGCACAGGTTATTTGCTATTTGTCATTTTGCAAAATCAGTACATCTCAAAACAGCACTGAAAGTATTAGAAGTAGTTTTCTGTACTGTATGCAACCCAAACACTGAATTGTTTGGCTGCTGTAGTTTACTGTTCATTTATGTCTGTATGTCAACACTGAAGTCAATCCTACACACACAGATGACTCACTACATTAAAAATTTGTGCCCAGGGCCTTTATCAGCAAATTTCCTTAAAGCCCATAATGTGAACCCAGTCTGTGGTCCTCATGCCTTATTTACATTTAACTTGGTCTTTCCAATGGAAAAAAATGTCACCAAATTTTATATTTGGTTTTTAATGCTTTAGGGGCCTTTTTTTTTTTAAAATGTTAAAAGCATACTCTAAATAATATATGTTGATGATGAACCTGAATTCATAAAACTATTCATCTAGTTTTGTACTGTGTTTGTCTCCTAAATATCGGAATTCTGTCTCCTCAACCTCAGTTGAGCAAAGCCTCAGAGTTGTCGTCTACAATTATTCAGGTACGTGATTTCTAACAGAATCATCACTTTCAATGTCACTGGATCACCAATTATCATCCTCAGAAAGAATCATAGAATGCTAAAAGCTTAGAAAGTAATTCAGCAATATAAAAGCGTTAATATGTTGCGTGTGGATTTCTGTAATTCACTATACATCACCGATTATGTCCCCCTCGCTCAGCTCCCCCACAGTGTCCTCTATACCAATGTGTTACACTGAAGATGGAAAAGTTCTAACAAGTTGAAGCTGTTTTTCGGGCCTGCTGCTCATTGCACATTTTTTGTCTTTGGCGTCCAACATATTAACAATAGAACGACCCCCAGTAATCCTTTGGCCTCTACAGACTTTTGTTAATTCTCTTTACAAGTTTACAGAAAAAATCTTAATAATTAGAATCAAGTAATATTTTACCAAACCAAGTATAAAGTAGCATTTGTAGCCTTGTTTACCACAGTCACACTTTTTTTTTTTTTTAATGATTTAACATGCCATATTTTGTATGCCATAAATATGTTATTTGCCATTTCTGCTTTTGATCGCTGAACTGGACTAGACCAGACCAGCAAGGGAAAAAGTTGGAATAAAGAAGAAATGGTAAGAAGAAGTGAAAAAGGGACAGTTAAATAAAAGAAAACAGATCACAACAATTGCATTAGAAAAATTAGCAGAAAAAAATAAACATCTTTTCCTGCTGCCATTATGAGGGACAGAGCTGAGTCCAACCCCTCATTGATGGCCACACGGTGGCCTGGAAACAGGCAGAGGAAAACTGCAGCCAGAGCCCCTCACCTGCCAGGGAGTGTGGGTCCCAGGGGACCAAGGGTAGCGGGCCGCTAGCTCTGCCAGGCATCGGCCCCTTCTGAGCATGAGTTGGGGATAAAACCCAGGACCCCATGAGACAAAGAGCCACACACTATCACAGGGAAGGCCTGGCCCAACGCCTGGGAGAGTGGGGCCAGTTGAGAGAGCAGCCCACCGTGGGCCAGCACCCAGTCAAGCATCCCAGAGACTACAATGTTCCCTCATGACCCTAACTCCCACACCCCAGACCCAGCCCTAACCACCCCTCCCCAGCGTTCAAAACAGACACCCAAACAGAGCCTTCTCACCATACCCCATGGCAGAGACCCCTGGCCAACTAGAGGAAAACAAGGCCAAATCCAGCCTCCACCACCCAGCCATGGAGCAACCAACTCCACCATGACTGTGAGGTTAAAATGGAAGGGCAGTAACCATTTTGTGCTGGTGTCAAAACTTGTTTGTGTGTTGTGTTTGTATCTCATGTTTCCATCAGACTGAATTTTACATTGCCAACATACGTGAAAAATGGTACAGGACTAAATAAGCCAGTGTTGACAGAGAACACGCAAACAACATGACAAAAGCAAGAGTTATGCAATAAGAGAAGATGATTTCTACTGTCACAGTAATCTACACTACAAGGCTAAAACAGGCAACATGCATCACGTCTCTACACCTGTTGCAACACCTGCACAGGTGTGTTTTTGTTGTTTTTATTTTTTTCCTGATTCTCCGTACCTGATACAATTTTTAAGAGTTTGTTGCAGCTTTGGATTGTGCTGCAGTCAACACTGTTCCATCTCCCTTGTTGGCTGAAAAATATAAAATCAGTGCAAAACCCTATCCTGACCACCAGGCCTTTCTGGTGTGACAGAATGACAAAATGACTTGAGTGTTGCTCATCATTCAGTTATACATCATAACATTTTGGACAGCAATTTTAAATGTGGGTTTTTTTTTTTTTTTGGTTTTTTTTTTATATGTTCTTTAAACTATTAGATAACCAACAAACCTTGCTGGACAGAATGATTTTTTGACACAGTGTTCTGAAGAAGCTGCAAGACATAGCGGATGTGCTTGGATGGAGCTGAAGGCATTAAGTGCAAAAAATCAGATGTGATGCTGTAGATTGTTGCACTTTTTCCATAATTTTCCATGTGATTTGAAAAAATAAAAGTCAAAATTTATTTATTCATTTTTACAAACCAAACACGTTCACCATCTTTCCAGCTAAGTTGTTGTTTTGCTTTAAAATCCAGAACTGCTTTGGTCCTGCTGGTCAAACAGGATAATGATGGCATCCTGGTCCGAATTCTTGAAGCTGCTTAAGGAGAAAATACTTTAAGCAGTTCTATCAGCTTTTAAAACAGACAAAACAAACAAAACAATAAGCGCAGCACAATAGGTAATTGAAAAGCTGACATTTGGTCAAAACAGTAGTGCTTCTCCAGCTACGCATTCTTGTGATCCTGTCAAGTTGACACTAATTAGAGAAAGTGGTGATAACCCAAGCAATAGTTGTCATACAACTCCACTTGTTTTTCCACTGTATACAAATAGGTTTTAACTAACAAATGCACCATTATAATCTAATTTATTTACTCTCATCTTATCTTATATAAAGAAATCTCGATAGGTAAGTTATTAAAAGCAAATAAACTGCCCTGCTTTTTTCTGGGATGTATATGTGCTCAAGAGAGCAGAATAGGTAGGACCAGTTTTCATTACTTATCCTCTATTTAAATGCCACCGCATAATGGACTCTGAGGGATAGAAGTGATGTTATTGTCATCATAAATGTCATTCTTCTATCTTCAAACTATGAAAATTTGGTTGAGGTTGTTCATGGACGTATAGCCACATGTGTCTGTCTTTGCACATCTTTCATGTAGGAAACTACCTTACACATAACTCAGCAAGTTAATGCAAGATGTGTTTATCATTAACGCCTGTTGAAACTGTCTTTTTTTCTTCTCTATTTTTTTTTTTTTTTATGATGAGCTAAGAAAGCCCCTATCACAAAAAAAAAAAAAAACTGCACATGGTTGTTGCTAGGCAACAGTGGCTCTTAAGCCAGTGTGCCAAGTATGTATATTGTAGGCTTTAGTTGCTCCAAACATGACATGTAGGTTTTATTTACTGAAGAGTGGGAGACGCTCCCAAGAAATAGAACCAGCTGAAATCAGAATCAGGCCAATGGAAACGTCCATTAAGAGAAAAGAAAGACTACATGTCAGGAGAGGTGCTTTCTCAGCAACAAATAATTCATGTCATGGTGTCACTCAAAACTGCAAGAAGATGGGTGCTACTATTGCAGCTAACAGGTAGCACCTTTAGGACACTTGTTCAAATACTTGATTCAAATTAAATTTAGCAAAGAAGACATTTTACAGAATACTGGAAATTACTAAACTAAAATCATTCAGTACAGTTTATAAATTTAGTTATATTCATCCCCATTCAATTAACATCCCAGGACAAGTCATGTCACACTTGGGATTTCACAAGTTACTGTATCTTTCCAATTCATTTATTTGAAGAAATTATTTCAAATGATTTTTGAGGCACTAGATAAAGTGACGGATACAGTTTTGTCTTGTTTTACTTAGTATGAGTTGCAAGCCATTGTGCTTAACATAACCACTGTTTAAGTAAGTTATCCGATTAACTAGACTTGGCTATTCACCTCTCTATGAAAGCAAAACTGTGACTGTCATGGTGTAGACCATGCCTCCTAGTGAGTAGGTGGACCAGAATAGAGGGGCCTCCAGTATAAAGCTGAAAGAGAAGCTTCAGGCACGAGAGAGCATTTTTGTTGTGATTGCGCAGCCATTGAATATTGCTTGTCCAACTGCTAGTTGGTGCATGACTGACTCATGGGTTTTTATTTTGTGACCAATAAAGACAAGACAAAGTTAAAAAGCTGAGCTTCTGCAATTTTCTCCTACCACCATAGCCAGCCTGGTTATTGGTTAAGACTACAAGTCTGACTTTGCTGTTTAGAAATGAAATGTTCTATTCTCCGTTGAATCTTTTAAGTCACAGCTGATATGTACTGAATCCAGTTAAGTGTCAATCAAAAGCGTTTTTCTTAATAGGTCAAATATTGAATTATTAAACAAGAATCTGTCCTGGAATAAAAATAAAGTTCAGTTAGAAGACATGCCTGCCTGCAATGATCAGTTCCATGACTTTCTGCTATCTCTCAGCATCAGAATTGACTATATTAGGTTAAGCCAAATTATATGCATTACAAAGCAAATTGTAAAGTCAACTGAAAGGTTCACTGTTTAAAGAAATACAATTCAGCAGCAGCCCTCAGTAAATTGATTTTTTTTTCTGTAAAACAGAATTCTTCAGTATGAAAATGATAGTTGGTGCAAGGAATGTTAACGGTCGTTATGTTATCCCATCACGGTTTTTTTGAGTGCCTTTTAATGTGACTGGATGTCATAGCGAGGCACAAAGATAAAACCAGTGTGAGACATGAAAACTGCTTTTCGGAGATTACCTGCATCTGATGCCGATTCCAACAAGCATCAAAAAATAATTTTTAATTAGAACAATATAAATATTTAATCATTTTAGTTGTTGGATAAACTTTATTTGCATGCAGATGTATTGATTGGTTCTTAAAAATAATATTTCCAGCCAAATTATTCTAGACAAACTCTACTTCTTAGCTGTTTCAGTTCTTTTCCTGACTTTCATGCTGCACCAAGAGATGAGCGAGAGGAGTCGCTTTCCTGCAGACCTGCCGGCTTCTCACTCACAGCCTCGACTGTAATTACCGAGGCTTTTCACAGAGACACTTTTGAATGTCAAGCACCAACACTTTATGATCACACCTCAGCAGGCTTACTCCCTGGAATATGAGAAAGTGGTCACAGTGGCCACCAACCTAGTGCCTCTTTTGCTGCTTGCTTGGCAAGGGTGTTCCTGTGCATTAGGAGTTACAAGACCCTGACCCTGTAAATGCAGCATGACTAAACAGCGAGTAATGAAATCCTTGTCTGCTGTTTGTGCAAACAGCTTAACCCTCAACCTGGGCTTACACCCTAATATGTAGACAGACTCACATTCCCTCCCTCTCCATCTTTCTACATGTTGTACACTGATAGAAATCTTCCCAAGCCTTCCCCCTCCCCCCCTCCTCCTTGCTAGCATCCAGGACTGATTTATTCTCTCCAGATATATAGGTATTTATTGTTCCTTCTCGTGACTCGATTGGGCCTTGCAGCAGTCTGCCTCCAGAAAGATGCCCTGAGAAGAGACAGTAGAGAAAAAAATAGGAGGTGTAGAGAACTGAGCCACAGACGGCAACAGAGCTTATCGGCTCTGAGCACCACAGTGTCGGCAGCTCCTCGAATGCTATGAATATCTTTGCCTCCATGTGTGTTTATTAAGTGATGGGAAACACTTCTTTGCATCATAGGAAATGGGAATTGTGTGTGAATGCATGTGTGTTGATGCCACATTGCGGGTACTTCATCTCAACATGAATCCATTTTTTTTCCCCCTCTTCTGAAATACATAGAAGGTATTAATGCTGTACTGGTGTTGCTGAGAAGTTACCGAGCCAGAAAACCTCAGATGAATACATGGAAATATGTTACTTAAATTAATCCAAAACTGAAGAGTGAAAACACAGCTGAGAGGCAGCATGAAAATGTATATCTGGCAGTTATAGGAGAAGCATTTCTGACATTTATAGAAAATATCAGATTATCAAAAGTGAAGGATTTTTTGGTCATCGAATTCTGTCAACAGAATTAATTTATATTCTACAACAAACATGTAGGTCCTGTTTTTATTTTGCAACATGATCACAGAGCACAGTATGTCAAATGTACAAATGTACAGTTATGCTGAAAATCACTGCCCATTCGGTTACATTACCATTCAGAAGTGAGAAAATCTGCATTAGTTTTGAATAGGTTCCTCTGAGATTAGTCTCTCAAAGTTGTATTGATTCCTCTTCCAAGAGAAAAAGTAGTTGCTACTCAACTCCACTCTCACTTGACTCAAAACTTCCTGTATGAGCGGTTCCAATCTGGTTTCTGACCCCACCACAACTAAAACACTTCTTATTAGAATCATCAATGACCTCCTTATGGCTGTTGATTCTGGTCTTCTCAGTATTCTCATCTTCTTGATCTGAGTGCGGCTGTTGACACAATTTCTCACTCAATTCTCCCTAAAAGATTGTCTTCATCGGCATTTCCCACACCCCACTCCATTGGTTTCTTTCTTATCCTTCAGGCCGCACTCAGTTCATCCAACTAAAGTCCATCAGTTCCCACCCTTCACCCATTACATCTGGTGTGCCCCAGGGTTTAGTCCTGGGACCGCTTCTCTTCATTTATCTCCTTCCTCTTGGCAATATTTTCAGTAAATGTAATATTCATTTTCACTGCTTCGTGGATGACACCCAGCTCTACCTCTGTAGCAAACCAAACTCCACACTTCATCCCTCACTACTTGTCTATCTGAAATTAAATCCTGGTTCACCTCCAACTTTTTGAAATTAAACGGTGATAAAACAGAAATTCTTCTCATTGGAACAAAATTTACACTTTTAAATGTTGACAGTTTCTCCCCCTTGTCTCCTTCTCTCCAAGTCAAGAGTCTGGGTGTCATCCTCGACAGCACGTTATCATTTAATGCCCCCATCAATAACATCACTCATTCTGCATATTTTCATTTACATAACATTTCTTGTCTCCGCCCTTCCCTCAATCCGCCCCCCACCTCTATACTACCTCTGTTCTTGTCCACAGTCTTTTTATCTACCATATTGACTACTGCAATTCTCTTCTCTTCTGTCTCCGACAGAAATATCTTTATAAGCTTCAAATGGTTCAAAATTCAGCTGAACTCCCTCTTTTCACCACATTAGCCTTTTCCTCCAGCAGCTGCATTGGCTACCGGTTAAATCAAGAATAGATTTCAAAATCCTCCTGCACACTTTCAAGGCCATCCACAATCACCCCCCCCCCTTTATCTGTCAGACTTCTTACATATTGTCACCCCCTCCTGCTCCCTCAGGTCATCCTCCATCCACCTCACTTTTCCCTCCTGCCTTCTCAGCACCATGGGGAGGAGAGCCTTCAGTCGCTCAGCTCCCCACCTCTGGAAAGCCCTCCCACCAGAAATCCGTAACACTGACTGTTTACAACTGTTCAAATCCATTGTCAAAACACACTTGTTCAAGAAAGCAGACATGTAATCACTCTGTTCCGTGGTTTTACGTTGTATTTTATTGCTTCTTGTTGTATTAATGCCTGTTTTTATTGTACAGTATCCTTAAGTGACCTGAAAGGAACGTTTAAATAAAATGCATTATTATAATTCTTTGACACTCTGGCTTTTAATGCATATCTTCAGGTTAATGCCATATGTAACTTGTTTTTCCTTTTCCATATTTGTTCATAGTATTTTCTGAAAAGTATGTTCCATAAGAAATGCAATGTTTTCAATTTTAGTTCAAGTCAGTCCAACTACAGTCAAGTAAAAAATCCAATTCATTATAATCTGACTCAGTCTGGTTCATTATAATTACAATATGTTCATTTATAAAATGTTACCTGACCAAATAAACCAACAGTCTCCTCTGAGTCATCACTTAGAATCAGTGCCCTTTTCTAAGCACAAATAAGACAGTGGGCAACAGTAAAAAGGAAAATATAAAACTTTTTTTGTTGTAGGTGAGGGGCTAGTAGGATCCAAAGAGCGGACACTTTCTGAGTACAGAGAGAGGTTTATTGATTTTCCACAGATTCCTGTGAATTCTTCCAACGGAGCTTTCAGAGACTGGCAGACTGGCGGGCATCAGGAGGAAGGCAGGCAGGCAGGGGAGCAAGCGAACGAACAGGCAGGCTGGCTTTCTCTAGCAGGAGGAAGACAGGACAGGTTACAATCAGGGTCAAGCATAAGCAACGTGAGCTGAGGCCGAGAGCTGTTTTACCGCAGGGCAATCAACAATCTGGCGCTGGATAGCAGGCAGAGCTGGTCTTAAATAGGTGGTTCGTTGATTGCTGAGATGTGGATCAGCTGTGCCTCCAGTTGTCAGCTGACCGCGCCCACCAGGAAACAGGAATCACTACATTTTTAATAGAAAGAGCCCTCTGTAAGAGCCAGACTCAGTAAGATTGTTGTCAAATCTTCCTACGCCAACTACCATCTCAATAGGTCAAGAGGGTGGCTGCATCCCGAATCCATATTTGTAGCTGGTTCCACATGAGTAAGGCTGGATGTTTGAAAGTGCACTGTGTTACAAAATCTAAGGATAACGACAAAGAAAAGATAAGGTTTTTAAAAACGTTCTGTTGGTATCACTTTACTGAAAAAAACCCCCCAAAAAACGTATGTTTTTATTCTCTTAGAATAAGCCATTCATATCTACATGCTCTCAGGTTCTGGGTGGGGGTGTGAGGGTTTAGCCCACTCTGATCAGCAGAAGTCCAGTTATCAGAAAAGAAAAGAAAATGAAAATGGAGGCCTTAGAGATTTTCTAAATAAATGTTTATTAAAGCCCTGCGATGGACTGGCGAGCTCTCCAAGGTGTACCCTGCCTTTTGTCCAAAGACTGCTCGGATAGGCTCCAGCTTCCCCAATGCCCCTGCATCTGGTTAAGGAGTTAGTCAATTTCAGCAATTGTGCATTGTGACCAGCTAGGAAGACCAATTCTGATAAAGTGAACCTTGTAAGCTAACCCACAGAAGGAGAAAGACAATTGCTGAGGCCCTGGGACTAAAGTGGTCCAACTGGCCTGCTTGTAAAGAAAAGAAAAATAATGTCATAATGCTCTACATTGGTGTGGCTGATTGACTTGCCTGAAACTGGAATCCACCCACAGAGTAAATAATTTGTTCTTGTCAAGTGTCCCTAATAAGCCAATGCTGATTGGTCAGTAGCCCAGTGAAGATTTTTGAAATGTTAATCAACACGAAGCGCACCAGCTGACAGGACAAGAAAGGCGGTTTACTTAAAAGGACTCAGGAATCAGGGACGGCCCTTATTTCGATAATTAATTAAGACTTTAAATAAATACATATGAGACTTCAGGGTGGGGGAAGTTTCTGATATTTCCAAAGTCCCCTCTGACAGCAGCAACAGACAGGTTAATAAATGAGTGATACAGGTGAGAAGGCTGGCGATGTGCTGCAGATTTATATCTCCACATCTTGTGATGATCACTAGATGAGATTTTTTATGACCCTTTTTAAGTAGCTACCATAATGACCCTGGTGCTTCTTACTGTCAAAATGTCACTTTATTGTTGCAGAAGCATACCGTTATATCTGCTGTTGGCGAAAACATAAAGCTGCTGGTTATTCCAACCAAGATATGCAGAAGGTCCTACGTGGGATTTCCTAAGGTCATAGAAAAACATATCAGTTCATGCAATGTGCTGTGTTAAACAAACAGGTGGATATTTTGATGCTTTGGTGCCTGGTCTACACACAGGTCCACATCCACATCTGTCCTTGTTCAGTCCAGAAACAGCTGCAAAACTGTGCCAAAGGAGGAACATTTTAATACTCCAAATTAAATACCTAAGCTAGAACCTTTTAAAATAATCAGTTTGTTTATCTGGTTATAAATCATCACATCCGCATCAAGGCAGATATTTATTATCATTATATTTAATTTCTAAACAATTTTTTTATTTGTTTCCTGTTGCATTAATCTCTCAAACTTGTACTAACACCTCTTCTTTGAATGAACATGAACTATTTCTGCTCAGGTATGGAGGATGCTTTCTTTAAGTGTATGTCGTTATGACTGTGTGAAAGACAATATGATGTGTGTTTTACAATTGCTATGTTATCTATTTTTGTGTGTGAAAGACTTTTATTAAAATATGATTGATTTTATCATTTAAAGCACTTTGTGCTGTAACTGACACGAAAAGGGCTTTATAAATAAAGTTTGATTGCAGCTTTTTATAGTCGGCCAAATGCTGATGTCTGATGTTTTAGTTAACTCCATATAAGGTGTGTGTTTGTGGGGGTGTTTCTTTCAATGGTAACAACATACCTCCCTGAGCCGTCACCTTATCGTGGTGGAGGGGTTTGTGCGTCCTGAAGATCCTAGCAGCTATGTTGTCGGGGGCTTTATGCCCCTGGTAGGGTCACCCATGGCAAACAGGTGTCAAAGGGAGGGACCAGACCAAGCACGGCTCATCGACCTCTACGATGACGACCAACCTGGGCATGAATGTTCCCTTGCCCGGACGCGGGTTACCGGGACCCCCCTCTGGAGCCAGGCCTGGAGGTGGGGTATGAGAGCGAGCGTCTGGTGGCCGGGCCTTCGCCCATGGGCCCCGGTCGGGCTCAGCCCGAAAGGGTTACATGGGCCCCACCTCCCGTGGGCTCACCATCTGCGGGAGGAGCCGTAGGGGTCGGGTGCAGTGTGAGCTGGGTGGCAGCAAGGGGCGGGGACCCTGGCGGTCCGATCCCCGGCTGCAGAAGCTGGCTCTAGGGACGTGGAACATCACCTCTCTGGTGGGGAAGGAGCCTGAGCTTGTGCGCGAGGTTGAGCGGTTCCGGCTAGATATAGTTGGACTCACCTCGACGCATGGCTTGGGCTCTGGAACCAGTACCCTCGAAAGGGGCTGGACTTTCTTCCACTCTGGAGTTGCTCATGGTGGGAGGCGCCGAGCAGGTGTGGGCATTCTCATCAGCCCCCAGCTTGGTGCCTGCACGTTGGGGTTTACCCCGGTGGATGAAAGGGTAGTTTCCCTCCGCCTCCGGGTGGGGGGACGGGTCCTGACTGTTGTCTGTGCTTATGCACCGAACAGCAGTTCAGAGTACCCACCCTTTCTGGAGTCCTTGGAGGGAGTGCTGGAGGGTGCTCCTTCTGGGGACTCCATTGTTCTGCTGGGGGACTTCAATGCTCACGTGGGCAATGACAGTGAGACCTGGAGGGGAGTGATTGGGAGGCATGGTCCCCCCCCTCTGAACCCAAATGGTGTTTTGTTATTGGACTTCTGTGCTCGTCATGGATTGTCCATAACGAACACCATGTTCCAACATAAGAGTGTCCACATGTACACCTGGCATCAGGATTCCCTGGGCCGCAGTTCGATGATCAATTTTGTAGTCGTATCGTCGGACCTGCGGCCACATGCCTTGGACACTCGGGTGAAGAGGGGGGCGGAGCTGTCAACTGATCACCACCTGGTGGTGAGTTGGCTCAGGTGGTGGGGGAGGAGGCTGGTCAGATCTGGCAGACCCAAACGTGTTGTGAGGGTCTGCTGGGAACGTCTGGCTGAGTCCCCCGTCAGAGCGAGCTTCAACTCCCACCTTCAGCAGAGCTTCAACCATGTCCCGAGTGAGGTGGGGGACATTGAGTCTGAATGGGCTGTGTTCCGTGCCTCTATTGCTGAGGCGGCCGGCCGGAGCTGTGGCTGTAAGGTTGTTGGTGCCTGTCGTGGCGGTAATCCCAGGACTCGTTGGTGGACACCAACAGTGAGGGATGCCGTCAAGCTGAAGAAGGAGTCCTATCGGGCCTTCTTGGCCTGTGGGACTCTGGAGGCAGCTGATGGGTACCGGCGGGCTAAGCGGCATGCGGCTTCGACTGTTGCCGAGGCAAAAACTCGGGCATGAGAGGAGTTCGGCGAGGCCATGGAGAAAGACTTCCGGACGGCTTCGAGGAGATTCTGGTCCACCATCCGGCGGCTCAGGAGGGGGAAGCAGTGCTCCATCAATACTGTGTACAGTGGAGGTGGGGAGCTGCTGACCTCAACTCGGGACGTAGTGGGTCGGTGGAAGGAATACTTCGAAGACCTCCTCAATCCTACCAACACGTCTTCCGATGAGGAAGCAGAGCTGGCGGACTCAGGGGTGGACTCTCCTATCTCTGGGGCTGAAGTCGCTGAGGTGGTCAAAAAGCTCCTTGGCGGCAAGGCCCCGAGGGTGGATGAGATCCGCCCGGAGTTCCTTAAGGCTCTGGATGCTGTGGGGCTGTCCTGGCTGACACGCCTCTGCAGCATTGCGTGGACATCAGGGTCAGTACCGCTGGATTGGCAGACTGGGGTGGTGGTCCCCCTTTTTAAGAAGGGGGACCGGAGGGTGTGTTCCAATTACAGGGGAATCACACTCCTCAGCCTCCCTGGTAAGGTCTATTCAGGGGTCCTGGAGAGGAGGGTCCGCCGGATAGTCGAATCCCGGATTGAGGAGGAGCAGTGTGGTTTTTGTCCTGGTCGCGGAACAGTGGACCAGCTCTATACCCTCTTTGGGGTCCTGGAGGGGGCATGGGAGTTTGCCCAACCAGTCTACATGTGTTTTGTGGACCTGGAGAAGGCATTCGACCGTGTCCCCCGGGGGCTCCTGTGGGGGGTACTCCGGGAGTATGGGGTACCGGACCCCCTTGTAAGGGCTGTCCGGTCCCTGTACAACAGGTGTCAGAGCTTGGTCCGCATTGCTGGTAGTAAGTCAAATTCGTTTCCGGTGAGGGTTGGACTCCGCCAAGGCTGCCCTTTATCACCGATTCTGTTCATAACTTATATGGACAGAATTTCTAGGCGCAGCCGAGGTAATGAGGGGATCCGACTTGGTGGCCTCAGGATTGGGTCCCTGCTTTTTGCGGATGACGTGGTCCTGTTGGCTTCATCTGGTTGTGATCTCCAGCTCTCGCTTGAGCGATTCGCGGCCGAGTGTGAAGCAGCTGGGATGAGAATCAGCACCTCCAAGTCTGAGACCAGGGTCCTAAGCCGGAATAGGGTGGATTGCCCTCTCCGGGTCGGGAGTGAGGTCCTGCCTCAAGTGGAGGAGTTTAAATATCTCGGGGTCTTGTTCATGAGTGAGGGAAGGATGGAGCGCGAGATCGACAGACGGATCGGTGCGGCGTCTGCAGTAATGCGGGCTCTGCGCCGGTCTGTCGTGGTGAAGAAGGAGCTGAGCCAGAAGGCGAAGCTCTCGATTTACCAGTCGATCTACGTTCCTACCCTCACCTATGGTCATGAGCTGTCGTGACCGAAAGAACGAGATCTCGTATACAGGCGGCTGAAATGGGTTTCCTCAGCAGGGTGGCCGGGCTCACCCTTAGAGATAGGGTGAGGAGCTCGGTCATCCGGGAGGGGCTCAGAGTAGATCCGCTGCTCCTCTGCATCGAGAGGAACCAGTTGAGGTGGCTCAGGCATCTGGTCGGGATGCCTCCTGGACGCCTCCCTGGTGAGGTGTTCCAGGCACGTCCCTCTGGGAGGAGACCCCGGGGAAGACCCAGGACACGCTGGAGGGATTATATCTCTCGGCTGGCCTGGGAACGCCTCGGGATCCCCCCCGCAGAGTTGGCAAATGTGGCTGGGGAGAGGGAAGTCTGGGCTTCCCTGCTTAGGCTGCTGCCCCCGCGACCCGACCCCGGATAAGCTGCAGAAGATGAATGGATGGATGGATGGATGGGTAACAACATAACAAATATTTGTTGGGTTCTGCTGGACCAAATGTACCTTTGCAGGAGTGTTGCTATGTTATAAAGTTTGGGAACCCCTCCTAAAGTTGTACATTCTGCTACATTGCTGCTAACCATGTTGTTGCTTTAGTAGCAAACACTTGTGTCGGTGTATTATATGTAGTAAACTAGCATCTAAATGAATTGTTGACTAAATGATGCAATCATGGTTATCTCAACGTACCACCAAAGGAGCCATGTCTTGACTGTTGTACCGACCCTTGTGATGAGGACACAGCAGATTCGGCTGCAGGATCAAATTGCAGGGGTTGGGGGGGGGGGGCACATTATATTTGTTCAAGGTGGGCATACTTTTTCAACCATTTTATGTGCCTCAGGATTACCTGTGCCTTTTTTCCTTTTTAGGAAAAAGGGACTACTGACAAATATGGCAGCTTTTCCTTGTGATATTGGAGACTAGAAGACTAACGTGAAAGTATGAAGTTTAGTTAACTCTGAACAGCAATGGTGTCCCACTCCTATCCTGTTAGAGTGGTAGTAAAATGAACACCTTTCTCAGAAAGGGCAAAGGAATTAGCCCTCTTATTAGATGGGTGGTCCATCTAATAATATCTTATCATTGGCCCAGGCGAGACTGTCAGCTGGCCTGATGGGAGATGCTGCATTTGTACAACTGTTTTTCTACAGTTTTTTTTGAATGGACAAAGCGCTTTGTGTGTATGAAGTGAGAACACTCACTGTATCAATTTATGTCTGGAAGACTTCTGCACACTGACATCCACTATCCATTCACAACTCTGTTTGGCATTTAAAGTAATGCCTTTGTCCATGTATACCATCAGATGTCAATCTATTTTAGTCACACTGTACTGCAATACTACACATCCCATTGTTTGGAAACTTTAGGAACTACTTAGACCTCTCTGACACTAAAATGGTCCATTTGAACAATATTCTACTGTGATTAATCCCATGATATTATGTAACTTAGTCATTTATAACGTATGTAAGGAAAATAAATTTGAATGAATAAAATCATAGCTTTACAGCAGTACTTGGAGTCAATATAATACCATCAAGTGTAACTGCATGGCAAGACAGTGTCTTTATGAGGCACTCAACTCTAAAGACAACTAATTTAGTCATGTCTGAATTTAGAACCAAAGAATCAAGAGTGCAGGCAGTAATATTTATAAGACATGCTTATAGTAAAATGAATTGATTTCATCTGACTTTATGGATAAGTATTATCTGAGTTTCGTCTCATTCTTAGCTATGGAAATATATGCCTTGCAGTCTAATAATAGCACCTCATGGGAGTATAAATAAAGTGAAAAATATCACACTGAGAGACGCACTGGAAATTGTCATTAGGAGATTTTTTTGGTTTTTTTGCCTTTTGAAGCTGAGTCATTTTGGGCTTATGTATAAAAAAATATGCAGAATCGGGCAACATGAGCAGAAGGAAGAGTTTGTTTGGATGAGCCCCAGGATGGTGATATCCTATTATGTAAGCTGTCACTTTGCCTAACCCTGGGAGCATAACAGCAGAAAGCAACTGACATGTTATATGCTTCTACAGCAACAATAAGATTAGCTACAGAATGTGTGAATAAAACTTAACTGGTGTTCATTTAACTTTCTCTCCATAATGTGTTTTGTTGTTGTATGTTCACATTCACAAAAACTGAATATGACTCCTATCTTCAGTTATTCTGTGGGACAAATCAAGTGTGACTCATTGAATACAATGTTTTTGGGTCAATAAATCTTAATTAATATTCACAAAAACTAAGTTTTGGGATAAATTAACACTGTAAAACCTACACACATGGACAAAATTGTTGGTACCCTTCGGTCAATGAAAGAAAATCTCACAACTTGAATCTGACAAAAGTAACAAAAAAAGAAATTTAATCAATGAAAGTCAGACATTGCTTTTCAACCATGCTTCAACAGAATTATGTAAATAAAAGACTAGAAAAGACTGAAAGTAATGTTCCCAAAGAGACACGCTATTCCAAGGTGTGTCCACTAATCAGCATCACAGGTGATCTTGTAATCAGTCAGTTCATTGGTTACATTTCACATCATTTTTATTTATTATTACCTTTTTTAGATTCAAGTTATTTCTTTGAAATAAAGAAATTGAGAGTTTCTCTTTCTTTGAACGATTGGAATCAACAATTTTGACCATGTGTGTATATGTCTTGTCATGTTTTTCACAGAATAGCAGAGTCTTTAGTGAAACTGCTGGTGATGACAGGTTTGCCCAGGTTTAGACTTCAGAAACTTTAAATCAAATTTTGAAGTGAATCTTAATTTTCAGCTGAAAATATTTTTGTGTCAGTATAATGTCTGGAATATGTCCTGTGTACCAGTTATATTTGGGTAGACTATGTAATAGAAAGTTTGTCTGCTGAAGAAGGCAATTTCAAATACAAATTTCATGTTTTAGCTCACAAAACCAAGATAGTATCTGATGACCAAGAACACTTAATATCTAAACTAATGTCATTCGAAGTTTTGATCCTCACTGTAGCTGATATACCCTCATACATGGAAGCCAAGCCTTGAAAGCCTTTATTTTCAAACACATCTGGTTTGGAGAATGACTTAATTAAATCACCCCTTAATTGCCAGAGTCTCAATTGTGACATCCACCATATCGGAACAGCACTACCACAGTTTTATGTTATGCCATTCCTAACAATTGGCACTGGAATCAAAAGTTTATTTTGCATAATAGAAAAAAATATTAGCACTTTTAAAAAGATACGTGCAATGTCCATTTTTTCTGCACTTTTCTTCCTTCTCTGCTTTTTATAGCTCAATATGGCATAAGTGTTTCAGATTAACTTTACAATATTTGACTTCAGTACAAATCATTTTAACCAAGGTACTGAGTTTCTAATGATTATGCACACGTCATCATAAAATATTAATCCCTTTAGAGCAATATTGTCACAGAGCAGTGATGAAGTCCCAAATATAGTCTCGGAAGGAGGATGCAGAAGAAAGATGTTTTGTATAAACCTGGCTTGGCAAAACAAAGAAAACTACATTTTAAGGACAAGGAAATGGCAAGAGCAAACTGAAACCAAGTGATATTTATACACAGAAAACACAACAAGACACAGGTGGAATGGATAAGCTCAATGAAACCAGGTGAACTAACGAACAGGAAACAACGCTCGACAAAAAAACACAATGAAAACAGGAAACTAAAGACCACCTAAAAACTCCACACTATGAAAAATACCTTAAATGTTTTTTAAATGTGCATAAAAATAATGATCATTTTGTCCAATTAGTCCGAATTCATGAATACATAGAAAAAGAAACAACAACAAAAACAAAACAACAACACTATTTGGTATCCACTCCTTGTTGTCATGAGCCTGTGTTGAAGGTGTCTTTTTAAGCCAATTACTATAAAGCAAGGAAGCCATCAAGCAATCTCCAGCCCATTAGGAGAAAGGATCAGCCCTTAAGGTTCACCAGTGCATACTCATTAGAGTTAAGATATTTCCAGTCTGTTCTGCACACACATATATGTGCAAATGCACATAAACATCCATCTCCCTCATTCATCTTTCCTCTTCCTTCCCTTCTATTTCCCCTCCTACATGTGCTCCATCTCTCCTTTGCAATTTCCATCTGTTCAAATGAAATATATCTGGCATCTGGAGAATGCCCCTTAGCAATGAGTGACAATATATCTTATAAATATCAGCCGTCCAGTCGTGGCTCATGTAATATTTATAAAGGGAATGTGGCAGTGGGGTGATGTCAACAATGTTTACTGTGAACAGGTTGAGCTTCCCTCCAAAGTGCACCAACACCTGGCAGCTTTTAGACATGCTAGGTGCTTGGCCAATCCAGAGGCTCATTTACATGTTACCCAGTGGTCACAGTTGACCTGATCACATCTGGCATGCTTGTCCAATTAATTAATCATATGTAAGCGAGACCAACCTGAGGTTTTGATTACAACTGCCATATTGTTTTAAAGAGAAGTTCTGTATGTAGCAAGAGTAGGTGGTCTGATGGACAGAAAGCCTTTTAAAAAGACATCATATATTTGACACCTTATTATTGAAACAACAAGCAATAATTAATAATTAGATGGGAATAAGTGAAGATATAAGCAAGAAACAACAACCCCCATCTTGAATATGAGGCTAAGCACAAAGTGTTGCCTGTGTAGCTATAGCTGCATTTCCATGACACTGTGAATTATGCAAAAACTAAATATTGCAATAAAAAAACTCTAATGGAAACACTTATGTTTAGGAAAATGTCTTAAATATCACTAAAAGTTGTTACGTTGTCATGAGGTGGTTTTCAGACATTTTGATACAGAAGTATATGCAAAAGTGTAACGGAAATACGTTTTTGCACACATGATGTGACCAGTTCATTTCCAGTAAAGAAATGAACTGGCGTGGAATAAACGACAGCAAATGTCAGAGTTTTAGAAAGGGAAATGAGGGAGAAAGGCTTCGAAAAGTAATGGTAAAATTCTCTGTAGCGAGTAGAAGATCCCAAAATAATGCTTTGTGGCTACTTTCCATAAGTCACAATTCTTTTACAATCTCATCAGCCACATAAGATTTTATAAGAACCATGGCTTATGCACTAAACACCGTTCAATGAAAATAACTTGCAATTCACAATTATTGTTTGTCAAAACTTACAAATATCACTTTTATTTTGTGAAAATTAGTAATTGAAATGTAGTTTAGGTAAAGAAAATGGGAAAATCAATACCAGAACATGATTATTATGAAAAGTTTTCATTCAATTATTCATTTCATAAATGAATAATGCACGTAGGATACAGAAACAAAGAATAGCATTTGTACAGGCCTGAATGTTCAACTTTTTACCCCTAATCACATCCACTCAATTGTTAAATAAAGAGCAGGACACTCCCACACACACTCTGCAACAGAATGCCATTGTCGGCAGGTTTTCTCACTGAACACTGACCACAGTTTCTCCTGGGAATAAACATTCTGAAAGGCAATATCCAATCGTTTTATTTGGTCTGTTTTGAATGACAGGATGATGAAATGTCTATCAAACTCAACCCCTCTGTGCATGTTCCTCTTCATGTATGAATCTCAGAGGCTTAGGCTCCTGTGAAGGCAACAAGGCGAGAACCGGAGGTTGGCTAGTTTGGGTCTTCTTACCTCTAAATGCAAGGCTGCAAATTTGTCAGTATCTTCAGAAATAATTTTCTGTGGATTATCTTCACAGTTTTGACAGAGCACTCATTTGCCAAAAATCTGTTTCTTTACCTGTGATATTTCAAAATACAGATTTTAATACAGTTGTATTGCCACAATAACTTTGTAACCATACCTTATAAAAATAACGCATTAATTTCACTATAAATCGTTGCATTAAATTGACATAATCTTGACAGCCTTGAATAAATACCCTTTTTATTTTACAAATAAATATTGATATGGCCCCTGAAATTATTTTGGGACCACCGTAGGGATCAGGATCGGGATTGCCCACTTTGGGAAAGGCTGGTTTAACCTGACACCGAGTAACATCTGACCTGATCACAACCCTCCACTCAGTCACGTAGCTCAATTATAAATAACGAGCGTAGTGCACGAGGGAAAGTTTGGTTGATGAGAAGCAGCTGATTGGAGTGATTTGAAAAGGTGGCAGATAACATATATAGTTTCTTACCTTGTCAGATACCTACTGAGTGTAAATAAGCCGCGGTGATTATAGGCACCATGAACTAAAAACAGGTTACAGTTTTGGCTGTCCAGGGCAAGACTTCCGGAAGCTCAAGAAGAGCCAGAAACCATGATCAAATTTTGATCAGTACAGTGGACCTGACTTCGGCAATGAATGGCATATTACGACAAAATACGGTGGATGGCACCTGTAAACCATGGAGAACAAACATTCTGCGCTCACAGGAGGCGTAGCTTCGGGGGAGGTGTGAAGAAAGGACTTTGGACATCTGAATTGTGTATTTTCAAAATGTAACTTGCTTGAACTGTTTTACCAGGATCTCCTGACCTGCTTTTAATACTAGAATATCAATACTTTGTTTGTAAAATGTGTGACGGCCCCTGCCCTTCTGAGTGTTTTCAGGTTACATCTGATTAGTGGCAGGAGCTACACCCAGGCCCAATGTGTTCTGCCTCTCCTGAAAACCTCCACCAGCCTGAGATCAGGGTGTCTCCCAGGCTTGGGCTGGGAGATCGCCCTCTCTGTGAGCAGGCACTTGGTTGTACTTTTGCTTTTGCTTTGGTTTAAGTTGCTTTGGTTGGTTTTGTTTTGGTGTCTATTTTACTTTTTTTTTTAAAAATAAACTTTATTTTTGTAACACCCACTTTGTGCCTGCATCCCTCCGTGGTTGCAGCCGGGCCGTAACAGATGAAAAAGTCTAAATGACTATTGTTACATAGAATAAATAAAAACAAAATTCACCTAAGTTTCATTGTGTTTGATATCAAAGAAAAATCAAGAAATTAGAATTTTTTTTACATATGTTTTAAGAAAATTTGCCAAATATTTATCCAATAAAAAAAAATCTAGTATATCATTCAACATAAGCATTTCCTCTTCATGCAGCTGCTTCCTCGTTCTAAGGGTGCATTTGTTTTGCAAGCTTTACAGTGCCGTGTTTGCAAATGTTTTCAGCTATTTTAAATCTTCAAAACCATCTCAAGAGGGAAGTGAACTTCTAACCCTGACAGTGTTATCACCATGCTTAAATCACTGAGCTATAACACTTCTTCCAAGAATATCCTTTGGACTTTAATCTTCATACTTGACACTGTGTTTCTTGTGACAGGGGCAGTCAAAACATGTCTTCAGAGGGCCCAGAGGCAAGCTACATGTCCACTGTGTGTTGTAAGGTCAGCAGTGTTTGCAAGCACAACATAAAGGCTTGTAGAGAGGGTGAGAGTTTCAGATGTGGCTTCAGTCCACCATCCCTGTCATTCTCCAGGGCCTTAACATGACCCAACCTCAGGGGATATCTGTCTTATCTCTGTTCTCTGCCTGCTTTTTATTACTCCTTAATGATTATCTGTCTGACAACAGCTATGGCCAGTCCCATTCTCATGTAGTCCTCCCTCATCTTACAGCAGGCAGAACCTTCTCAGCTGGATGTTTTATGATCATTTTAAATAGCAGTAATGTTTTTTGTTTCAGAGACTGGACCAAATTGTGATTTTAAGTCTTGAGATTCGTCAAACGCATTGTGTTTTTTTTTTTTTTTTTTTTTTTTTTTTATCAAGCTTGTTGTATTAGATGTTTAAATGTTTCCACTAAAATGAATATAACTTTCTTTTCATTGAAACTTGATCGTAATTGAAACACAACACTGTGAGGTATCAAATTAATCTATTTTATGTAGTTTTTTAGAGGAAAAAATATGATTCTGAAAGGATCTTTGGTGTTTTCTGTTTAAAAATACTAAGTCAGACCATCTGTGTAGAAATTATTGTTTCTGCATTTATATATATATTTTTTTTTAAATCAGAGATGAAACAAAAACATCTAAAGGAAAATATCAGTCTAGCTTTAAAAAGTAAATCATGAAAAAAAAAAAAAAACTTATGAATGTCAGAGGTTGTTTAAATCAATACAAAAGAAGAAAGTCCAGAATGACCAAATTAAAACTATAGCCTCAACATCAATTTTAGATGTTTAAAATGTAACTCTGTTTTCGCCAATAAAAAAAAAAAAAAAAAAAAAATAGAATACGTTCATCTGACTTTCTGTGTTTGTTGCATTTTTTTTTTTTTTGTAGGGCTGGGCAGAAAAAAGAAAAAAAAAATTAGAACTCAATTTCTGTGGAATCAGATATATGTTACATATTTGTATATATTTTTTTAGAGAAACATACCCTCTGGTCCCCATATTTTAGGGTGGATCGGAGATTGTTTCCGATGCTGGACCGACCTAATTCTACTAACAACCTGAGTCAACCAAAATAGTTTCCAATATAACTAATAACTAAACCACAATATGAACTAAAGTAAACAAGTTTACTTTAGTTTACTTTCAGGATAAAAAAAAAAAAAAAAAAGGTCTACTGTTTATTCATCAGGATTGCAAAGCACCATTTCTAGTGCAGTAATTCTCCTCAATATATTCATGGAGAGTATTTCTTTGTAACATCATATGTTTCATCTTAGCGAATGGACTTGGACTTATATACAGTGCTTTTCTAGTCATGCAGACCACTCAAAGCGCTTTACACTACTTGTCACATTCACCCATTCACACACACTCATACCCCAACAGGCACATTGGAGGGCAGCTTGGGGTTCAGTGTCTTGCCCCAGGACACTTCAGCATTTTTTAGTCAGGGGAAGCCTGGAATTGACCTCCCAACTTTCCAGCTGAAGGACGACTGCTCTTCCTCCTGAGCTACAGCCGCCCCACCAAGAGTGTCTCTAATACAAATACACTCTTGGCTATTATTTTTTAGTTAATAGATGTAATTTGCGTGTGTATTATACTGCTTCCTCTTAACTTTCTTCCTAACCTGTATGATCTCCCATTTTTACCCGTCACATCTTAGTGTGTGTTTTCATATCCCACATCAATGAGAGGAGTGAAGAAGAAAGGGAGGGTTCATGGGTGGTGTTGTGCGTATGTGTTTAGGGAGATTTGAGGGGGTGAGCCTTTGGGAACTGCCTGTCATAGACCTGTCATATTGATAGATATGTCTATCATAACTGAGTGGGTGGTACAGAGCAAGAAAATGGGGAGAAGATGAAAGATTAAATGACATGAGAAAAAGTTAAAATCAGTCAATGACAGATTTTTGTTGTGCTTTTTCATTTTTTCCATTTATACATTTATTTATAATATTTAACGAAAATCATACCATTAGTCCCTTTAATGATTCAAAAAGTTAATTTATCTAAGAGTCGAAGGGTTTCAGAGTCAAAATGTAATTAATTTTTTTAAGTTTTCTGAGATGGAATTTAAAGTTGAGCAATAAGACTCAGCTGCTGAGAGTTGTTATGAATGAAGCTGCATTATGTAAAGAGCAACTTTCAAGTAAAACTTTCTGTGTGATATTTAAAACAGTGCATCTTTAATCTTGTAGACCATGATGGTCTGGCGACCTGTTAGGGTTATAACCTGCCTCTCTTTTGATAATCGCTGGGATGAAATGATAATACTCTTTATTTCAAGCAAAGGAGCCTAATTTACATAGCAGTTTATGGTATTTTAATTCAAAATAAAAAAAAAATAAACAAAACAACAAGGTATAGGACATTATGGGGCATGGAAAGGTGGTGTTTATTAACATTTAAACTAAAAAAAGTCAGGTGAGGTTTATTTCTCTAAAATACCCTTGGTCCCCAGAGGGTTAAAATAAAAGAATATCATCTATTTTCCATTGGTACTGGGCACACAAAAAAATGTAGTATGCATTTTCAGATTGTTTTGGGGTGGGGCTTTGGATCATTGGCCACATTTCTTGTTTTCCTGTCTGATTTTGTAGTTTTTTCTCTTGTGTGTTCTGTTTTTCTTGATGCTTCATGACAATACAGTTTTTCCCCTGGTTTCATTGAGCTAACTGACTTCCCTTGTTTGTTGTGTTCCTCGGTGCATTTACACCCCTCAATTTCAGTTCATGTTCACCATTTTATAGAGTGTCAGTAGTTCTTGTCATGTCTTCCCTCAGTTTATGTGCCCTAGTTAAACTTCTTTTAAGTTCTTTTGATTAAACATCATTCCAGCATTTCAACTGCCTCCTCCCTCTTTGGCCTGCATTTGGGTCCTCACCATCGCACCAACCTCACAACAGTATCATACTCATGTTGACCTCGTGTACCACTTTTTTTTTTTTTTTTAGAAATGCATCCAAAACTATGTAATTTTAGCCAAAACTAATAAATCCATGCTGGGTAGAATATTATATTTTGCAAGTCTCTGAGGCATCTGTGTGTATGAAGAATGTTTATCTAACACGCAGGTTTGATGCCAAGAATCACCAAACCACATGTGGAAATGTCTTTGGACAAGGTACTGAACCCCACATTAACCCTGATGAGCCAGAGTTAATGTCAGTGGTTGACTTTAGGGACATGGTAGCTATTCACTGTGCCAAGCTCATGGCCTCCAGTAAAAAATTGTCAAGACTGATAGAAGTACTCTACACTTCCTACTGCTTGGATGAGTCTGTTGGACCAGTAGATTTCACATGTGCACTTTATGAGAAATTGTCCTTTGACCACGTCAGTTCTTGTTGGTCTTTACATTTGCAACATACATAACCAATAATTCTTAAAGTTGCACTATGTTATTCTTGACTCGTATTATGACACCGTGACGTGTTATGTAGCTTTTTGGAGTCATCAGTACTCAGCAGCATCCAGAGACTAACAACACAGGACATACTGTTATTGTCTGGAGAGAGCTCACATTAGAGATAAGATGCAAGATGGATGCCAAATTAGCCACTTTTAGGTAGGGTGGCCAGATGTCACGCTTTGTGCAAGATAGTCCCGCATTTCTGTTCCTTTACACACATCCCACAAAACGGGGCGCAGTCCCGCATTGGTACAACAAGTCTTCACTTTCGTGAAGGAAAAAAAACAAACAAAACAAAACGGGCTTTTACAAATTGTATGTAGCAAAATATTTGACGGCTGTCACATCACACCGCTTTCTAATTTGAGTTAAACTCATGTCAATCAAACTAGGAGGCGGGACTTAATGCACATCTAGGATGCACCGATACACCCACTAACAAAAATAAATAAACAAATACACTGATTGATCATTGAGGACAGGGAGATGACTGCTGTGAAGAAGAAAAGAAAGTTTTGTTACAACAAAGACTTGGAAAACATCTATTCCTGGGTTAAACCTGTTCGAGGAGACTGTGAGGGTATTTTGTGATGTTTGTCAGAGTAATTTTTCCGTGTCACACGGCGGAGAATATGACGTGAAACGGCACCAAAAATCTGAGAGTCACAAAAAAAAAGCGCGCTACTCAGAGGGAGCCTCAACTGCTAATTCTGTTCGATTCTTGATAGCGTGAAAAGAACAAGGAAATAGTATGCAAGCTTTTACTGTTCCCTTTTTCCAGAGAACTTGAATTTCAATTAAAAAAAAAAAAAAAAAAAAAAAAAAAAAAATATATATATATATATATATATATATATATATATATATATATATATATATATATAGTAACAGATGTTTGGATAGTAATTTTATTTTATTTTTTTAAAAACCTTTGTCATGAAAGAGTGGAATCACACATTGTCCCACATTTTCATCGTCTCTGTCCCACATTTGATGAGAGAAGATCTGGTCACCCTACTTTTAAGGGGTGCATTAATGAGTGAATCTGCCAAACTTACAGAGTGCCTCTTTAAATTTGCCTTTTCAGATAAGTATAGATTAAAGTCAAAAGACACTTTTTGCATTTTGTTTTTGATTGCTGCAACCATTTTGGATTTCTCCTAAAGTGGGTGTACTGCATGTTGCAGTGCAACACAAGCAACAATGTCCTGTGTCTCTGTGGCTCATCAGTCACATGCTGCCACTACTGCTGCTTCCTAGAGAGTGAGCATGAATTTAAAAGCTCCTTCTACTCCTCCAGGCGATAAAACAGCACTATTTGTCTGCGGTGCATTACACTCAGCAACAAAGGTATTTGTATGCTTTGTGTCGCATCCCTCCCTTTCTCTTCTCTCACCACTGCTTCCTCTCACTGTATCACACTTAAATATATTTCTGCTTTTTACAATTGGTGTCACACAGATATTATCAACAGTTTGCTGCCCCCTTTTACCGCTTGTCATGGTTTTCCCAACATTTGAATTTAAACAACAGGGGGAAGAAAAGTGCAAAGAATCCAGCTGGCATCTATGTAAGCATGACCATTGTTTGTGTTCTCCAGTATCTTATTGTAACAATGTTGTGGCATTAACTTGTTAACCTGCTGAGTGTTTAGTTTTTGCTTTGTTCACAGTTTTTTTTATTCCTTCTCAATCATCTTGGTCATTAGATGTACAAAGTCACTTTGATGCATACATTTTATCTTTAGTTTGTGTTTATTATCATGTAAAGCAGCTTAAAGACAGAGATTTTAGGGTACTTATGGTATTTTTGTCCCCTTTTTAGCTGCCTTTCTATCAATCATCTTCTCTCTTTGCTTGTATTCTTTCCAATCGCTTCTTCCCTACATTCATAAAATGTTGAAGATTAAAAAAAAAAAAAAAAAAAAGCAGAAAAGCTCCAGGTCCAACTTAAATTAATTCTTTTGTTAGAACATTTAAATTGGTAGAATGAAATGTGAAGGTCAGATCCTGTCCCTCTCTCTTTTTTTCTTGCTTTTTAAGGACTCGCTCCTCTCCTTGCATCAGCTCTCTCTGTTATACAACCTCTTACACTGTTTTTAATAGTTTACTTAGTCCCCCCATGAGGAAAAATGACCATGTTTTGTTCTTTGCCAAGTTCAAAGACTTTCTTTGTAATTCTGGTGGAGACAAGTCCTTCTGTAATGTGGTTTTAAAAACAGTTTTGATCATCAGAGTACTTGCTTGCAGTGAGAGCAATGATGTAACTCTTTTTGCTGGAAAAAAAAAAAAGAGAAAAGGCTAACACCAGCTTGTTTTTAAGACTTCTCAAATGAATTGTTTTCATTTCAAAAGTTTTAATCAAATCTTTTGTTGGCTTTGCTGAAAGGAACATATACAAACCATGCAAGTCTTTAAAACAAGAATTTCAAATCAAATATGCTCCAAAACGTACATATACAGTACGTTAGGTTCTTATCCATAAGGCCTGCTTAATCATGTGTCAGTGATGACAAACATGAAGACAGAAAATAAACACATAAACGGTTAGTGATAATTTGCTTTTCAACGATTCACAATATTGTTTCAGTAAAAAAGGCAGTAAAGGAATTAATTCTGATCAGATGGGATTGCTACCTTGCACTAAAGTAGGACATCCAGTTTCTCCCTCTGAGGGCGGACATTGCATCAGATGCTTTACATTTATTGATCCAATGCATGTCTTTAAAATTAAATTACACAAGGGAATCTGCAAATAAAAATGCAAACATCTGTAGTTACGTATCAAATATTTAATATAACTGTATGGGCTGTATATGACTAAGAAAAAAAACCAAGATAAAACATCATTTTACACACTACATTAAAATTGTGCTGGCAGTCATAATTGATATAATTATGTAACACAAGTAGATGTCAAAACATATGTGCATACTCTTGTGAATGTATTCCTCATACATATATTATTAAAGGCTCTGAGAACATGCATTTGAGAGGTTCAGATGAAAGGTACTCATTAGAAATGACCTGACATAATTATACAACGCTTTACACTTTATAAGAAGATTTCTTAATCTACATAAAATATTGTTTAATGCCTTTACAGCCTACTTGACAGTTTAAAAGCAATTTGTATTCTTTAAACGTTGTCTATACATTAAACACAATAAGCTTACCAGAACACTGTTATGGATAAAAAAGCAGTAGATGAACAACAGGCTCAATATTTGATTCACTAAGTCTTGTTGGTAGGCACAGGGCAATACTAAGGCCTTGAGCAAATTATCTAAAATATAAAAGTGCTTTAAATATTGAAGCTCGAGACTGTTGAACATTTCACTGTAGAAATGCCCTAAAATTTAGTCGGCTCAACAAGTGTTGATGAATTTGCTTAGGCTCTTTTAAAAATTTAGACATTGGTAAATTCTTAAGTGCAGTGAGTATCCTTAACCTTATAAGAACTCCAACAATAAATGTTATTTCATGTTTGCCCAAAAAATTATCGGACTTTGGAAGTTATTAAGCACAACAATGAAAATGTGTTATTGAAACAAAACGCTAGCTAGAGCTAAAGCTAAAAGAGACAAATGGAGGTGTATTATAAAGATATCACAGTACTTTTCCACAATTATCTTTCATTAAGTTCCCCCTATTACTGATGAGACAGACGTCACTAACCATGGCGCAAAATGTAAACTGTCCAAGAAATAGCTGTCCATTTACCCTCATAGGTCTGCTATAAATGACAGTAAGAATGAATTCGAAAGGAACCATTGCATAAATGTTAAGTCGATGCACAATTCAAAGATCTGAGAATTACCATCCTTGCATTAACATTAATCCAAAAGAATGTTAATGCAAGGATGACAAAGGAGATGCTGGAGGATCATTTGCTTTTATTCCAGCTTTCATGCCTGGTTTGTTTGAACCTGAATAATAATGGGAAGCAAACAAAGTAGAATACAATTTGAAGTCACTAATTGAATAAGAACACAACAGGTTTTTTTTCGTCATAAACTTTGCACAAATCTCTTTTTTTTCCGCTGTAATAATTTGGTTAAAAAGGATTGTTTTTTATTTAAAACTCCTTCAGCTCTACATTCAGAAAATAATCTCAAATCCACATCGACTTAAAACGTGCAACAGAGGTCAGTGCTGTCTAAAATTATTTCAACAAAATGTTGTTAAAGAGAATTTTTCCTTTTGAGTTGTTGGATCTCACGGCAGTATATCATTCTGTTGTTTGTAGTTTCACATGTTCTGAATTGACATTATTATAAGAATTTTCTTTCTTTCTGCATCAAGAACTATTAAAATCATGCATTTTTCCAGATATATTTAAAGTTCTGTATTATCTCTGAGATCATTCCAAACGGTTAAGTGTTGACACAGTTAATGAAATAGTCACAGGAGTGATTCATCACTGTCGTGGCATCATTACTGCAATAATTTAACTGAACACGGGTCATCAAAACAAGCCCCAGCAAACTAAACCCCATTCATCTTTTCACTGTCAGTCTCTCTCTCTCTCGCTCTCTCTCTCTCTAAAACATAAAGATTGAGGATGTTTATGTGAGGGCATCATCAACCTCCACATAACCATTTATGATTGAATGCGTGATTAATTGATTAGTGTACTGGGGGACTGGATTGTTTGCTTGATTGATTGACTGATAGGCAGGATCGTTTGTGTAATGTGATGAACCATAGAGAGTTCTGACTGCTATAAAGTAAATTAAAGGACAGAAACCTAAAATAATGTTGATGCATATAATAAAATAACCCTAATATACATGTTGAGGTTACAGCATAGTTTTATGACAGTATTATAGGGGGTTGGTGCTCGCCTTTTTTTTAATTTATTTTAAGAGCCATATATGATACAGGATTATTAAAAAATATTAGAAAACAAAAGATTGTGACTAATTTGCTGCATCCTTGTAAGATGTAAGGATGCATAAGATAGATGAAGTGAATAGATAAAGATAGATAAAGGTACTTGAAAGTGAAAATATCTTCAAAATCCTCTCTCAAGAGGAACACAATGGGAAATATTGTGAGTGGCTGAAATTTTTGGAGTGTGATACATTCCATGCCAAGACAGCTAAGAGTGAAAAACAACATTTACAAGGAGAATATTGGTCACTTTTATACACCATGCAAAACATAGTACATAAGTGCAGCTGACTTAGAGAAAATAAGAGGTAAAAAGCCTTTTTTAAGAAAGCTAATTACTCCATTACTTTTGATGAGAAGGGTAATTCCAAATCCCTCAGTGTAGAAAGTCACTTATTCTGAGAAATTGGCTTCCTACCTGCATGCTGAAATAAAAGCTGACAACTGAGAGAACCCCACTGGAGCACTCACAGCCTGTTGCTATAACACTCAATTTCTTTAGTGGTAGTTTTATAACATTTCTTAAGTTCTTCAGTTTGGTTTGCATGAAGTTTTAACAGTCGTAATTGTGGCTAGCCCTTTAAGAGTCTTCGGCTGTGCACAAATAGTGATGTCATCAGACAACATCCAGCAGACTGGGATGCACCCTAATGGATGATGAAAGGACATTTTGCTGCTCATGCCTTCCCAGCCTCCTGTTTGACATGCAGGTTGTGTAGCCATGTTATTGTTCATATAAGACAGCAGCCATCCTACAGGGATTTCTAGAGTTAATGGACACAGTGATAAAGTGAAGTGCTCAGTGGAAGCCCAAGTATCAGTGTGTTCATGAGTTTCTCATCACCACATTTACTTTATATGCCAACTTAGCGAGTTCTCTCCTGAGACATACCTGTAAAAAAAGTGAATGAGGCCCATGTTGAGAAGGAACTGTGAATGTGAATGTCATGGATTTATGAACATAAGCCAAACAGTCTCCAAACATTTTATAACTTGCCGAAAACATTTTTTCAAGTATCAACTTCTTGATGCATGATCACAGAAAGGATTCTCGCTGTTTCAATGCTATTGCACATGAAAAGAAAAAAAAAAAACAAAAAAAAAACAACTCCACTAAGGAATGCAGTTACACCTTCTGTCAAGAAGTAAAATATTACCTGTCCAGTGTCATGGCAAGCAGATGATGCTGATGATTTAAGTGTTATGGCTGGTTAATCTAAAAAAGGAAAAACAAAACAACCAGCTACTACACCTGAGTGAAAACTGAAAACCATCTGCAACATCTTCCAGAAAACAAAGCTGACAATCATTGTTAGCACCTATTAAAGAGGACAGACGAGCTGGAAATAAAAATGATCAATCACAACAATAAAACATAAGCAACACAAAGAAAAAAAGGGCTTTCTTTGAAACAAACCTTGCGATGGGTATTTAAATGACATTTTCCAATCACCGATTTCATGGTTTGCCATATAGAAAGCTAAAAATATGCATGGCTTTTTTTTCATATTTATTATACAACACTTTTATGAGAAAAGGTTGTTCACATGTTAGTTTTGCCTTTTTGTGTGGTCCTCTGTATAAAAGTCAGAAATGACTTGAAATGGTAATTTCTGTTGTGATTCACTTGAATAAACTAGTTATGAGTTTCACACACATATTTGTCATTTAAAAAAAATAGGCTTTTCATGGACACATTCTTTTTCTGCTGCTGTGAACCTACCATGTTCCTGTCCCCACCCAGGCAACTTTCACAAGATGTCACACACTTTTAGGGCTTGCAAAACAGCATCATGTGTGTTGCTTTTTCTCACACGGCTTCTCCCAGATAGACACCATGGACACACCAACAACACTCAGCCCACCTCCATGGATGCAGCACCCTGTTGGTTGGCTCACTGCCATTTCCAAGCAACTAAATGACAGCACAAACAGGAATGCTTCTGGTTTATGAGCACCTGGATGGGGAACAAGGAAATTAAAAAAAAAAAAAAAAATGCAGGGAGAGATGGAGACGAAGAAGAAAAAAACATTAAATTAATCCTCTAAAAGCCTTTTAGCAATATTGCCCTCCCACAGTGCTCGGTAGCACACACAGAGACCGCTTCCAATCATTTAATTCCAGCTGAAATTTAATTTAGTCCAAGAGCTATTCATTTTGTTAAATGAATGTGCTGCCCACCCCCCCGCCCCACCAGCACATATGCGGTATATACACCGTGTTTCATGCACATCAGATGACTCAGTGGCAACTCTGACGTGTTCATTTCATTTTTTAACCAATATATTTAAGAAACACAGGAACAGTGTGTGTTAAAACACTCAGCTTTAACACTTATGTATACCACCCCCACGATCTTATAGAGCATTAATAGACCAACACATGCAAACACACATATTTCCCTCAGTAGGACTGCAGACAATCATTCAGCTTGGAATCACTTTGATCATTTCTCATCAACGTTCCAGTGATTTTTTCAAATCTGAGAAGGTATTATTGGTGAGCAACAATGCAGCAACTTCTACTGTGAGATTTGTAGTTGCAGAACATAATTACAAATGTGTGTCAATAAAATCAAAGCAAATAAAAACGCTTTATGAATTGCAAACTTGCCTTTTCTTTCCTTTTATTCTACAGATCTGAAATTAAGAAAGTCAAACTGAAAAAGGCACCTGGGATCAATTCATATTCACTCTCTCACACACACACACACACACACACACACACACACACACACACACACACACACACACACACACACAAACACACACACACACACAAACACACAGTGCCAACAAAAGCAAACAAAAAAATGTTCACAGCACATGGAAAAAGAGGCACCACCTTTCAGAGAGTCCACCATACTATGATGCTGTCTATTACAGAAAAAGAAATACTTAATGAATACATGAAACTAAAAACAGAAAAACCTTTGAATAAAAAAACTACTCTAGATTGATGGCTATACTAAGATGCCTCCCACCAGTCATTCAATAAGCAGTTAAAAAAAAAAAAAGTATATATATATATATATATAAATATATATATATATACATATATATATATATATATATACACACAGATGGAGGCAAAATTAAAATAAGGCATTTAAAAGTAATAAACAATTTTGTGTGTAATACACAAAACAGAAAATTAAAAAAAATTAAACACACATTAAAACAGACCCAACAGGAGCTTTGGCTTTGGGCTGAAAAGGAGAGTTCCTGCAGCCAACTTTTCTTTTCTCATGCGCTGATGAATGAAGTCTTCACGGTTGCTTGCAACGGATTTTGCCTTTATATTATTTTAATTTAATTGTAATAGTTTTGCTGTTTGTGCAGTCTATACATTATTTTGTTTTAATTTTATAATCACCCTGAAAGTTCCATGCCTCTTTTATTTTGATAAACTCTTTTGAAAGGCAAACGTTACCTTCCTTTCATTTACGTGGCAAACTCCTCGTTGCTTCTACCCAGTTTATTACCTGGCTGATGGTAAAAGAGCGAACCTAGTGTTGGCGACAGCAACAATCCAACCAGACATGCTGTTGGCCACTTGAACAGGTTGAAGCTTGACACTTTTCCAGATGTTCCAACAATGATGAAACCATGCCTAACTGGGGGAAACCTACAGTAGGACACCTGTGACACCAGTAGGACACCTAATAGTGTGTTCAGGAGATCTTCAGGGATCACTGTCACATAACTTCCACCTGTCCTTCATATTACATGTGACTCCCTAAATAGTAATTTCAAACAAGGCTGACTTGTGACTGCACCGAACATAATATCCATTTAAAGTATGCAGAAAGATGTGTCATTTCACTTTCTGTTCTGTTCAATTTCTGGAGGGTAATAAACTATCACAAACATAAAGGCAATAAACTAGTGTATTGCTCTAATCTGTCAACGTTTTAAAGTGGATACACCCTGTCTACACAGTTTTCATTTCTCTGTTCTTTAGCTGTCTGTGTCATGTTACTGCAAAGGACAGATGTGGCAAACAGGAGATTGCAATATTCTAGAAGCCCTGGCCTTTTTGTATACCACCTGGGGAGGAAATCTCCACATCAAACACTTTTCTTGATGCCTTGAGATGCACTCCCACCACCTTCATCATCTCTACCACCTTGTCCTCGATGAACTACACACAGTAACACACTCAACATAACTACAAACATGTCAAACACATATGTGAAGACCCTCTGACCACTATACCAGCCGGTCAAAGACCCCAGTTGAAGCCAAACCCTTCACAATTCCTAGCCTCTTATGGAGGATTCCCTGTGTTTTGTTATACAGCACCATGCACAACCTCACTTCATGCTTTAAAGAGATTAAGGTTACACACAATGAGCCAGAAATGATCTGTAACAACATAACTTATGAATGGGGTATAAATGCAGTTTTTCCATGAATGTATATAACAATATGTAGTAATTCTGGACATTATTGAATCAGAATTACTTCTGATTGTATGCCTCAGAGCAATCTTTGAGGTAGAAAACTTATATACTGGCTTGAGGTTTGAATTGCATTTCACTTGGATGGCAATGCTTGGTGGAGCTTTTTAGCTGAGATTGGTATGATACATGTTGGACTTGTGCCGATAGCACATTCAACAGCATGCATCTCAGGCTGTCCCTGTACAGGGGGCTCTTGCGATGTAGAGGCTAAAACCTTACATTATGTGAGGGTTCTGATAAATCAAACTAACCTCAAATAACACACAGTTCATGAATGTCACACATTCTGACACAATGAGCATCACATTGAAGTTAAGGCATTAAAGAATAGTTAAGAAAAAAATATATTTTTACTATGTTGAATTTTAGATTGGAGAACTTATATTATTAAATAAATTAAACACAAAAAACTACAACAACAACAAAATAAATAAAACAACCTTGCTAGGAATGCTTTTGAAACTTTGATTTCACATCCGGTTTCTAGTTAATTTTGTGATGAGTATTTCTAATTATTTCCTAAAATTAAACTTAGCTGTTGAATACTGACCATTTCCTAATACATCTTTCAAAATGCTTGCTGACAATGACTCAGGTACTCACCTTTTCTTAGCCTGATTCTGAGATTGAGCCTAGAGTGCCACTTTTTACCCGAGTGCTGAGCTTTGATGTCTTTGCTAACTGGGTTGGAAAATACTGTGATGGTAAGTGAAGAGTGGGTCAACACTGAGCTCTATATCCACCGTAAAAGCAAGAAGAGAACTATGTGTATACATGATGGTATTGTGTGCTACTTGTTGAGCACTACAGGTGGCATTTGATTCAACTCTAGATGTGCGTTGCTTTTCCTCAAATGACCCACTTATAGTTGAGTTTAGCAATGTAACTTTTGTTTTCCATTCAGGAGAAGCACTGTGTGAGTCAAGTATAGTGTGGGTGGCTTGCAGCAGGATCTTACTTTTCTACTTCTTAGACAGGGGAGATTTAACAGGGATTGTAAAAACTGCTTTTCATTTTATTAAAAAAATGTATATATATATTTTTTTGGTATTGATTGTAATATCAATACCAAAAAAATATATATATACATTTTTACCTATACCAATAGTTTGGTCGGGGAAAGTCAGATGGATTATGAGTTCTGGTTTGACTATAACTTTTAAAGAGTTTTAAAGTAATCACCATACAATCTATAATGAAATATGCTGACTGAAGTCTTCTAAAAACATACAGAAGATGAAACAATAACCCAACAATAATTACATTCACAATCAGCAGTATAAATGTTGTAGTGCAACATGACCATCAGTAGTAACTCCAGAGGTGGATAATTCCCTCTGGGACTCTAATGGAAAGGTCATTACTATAAGGTTAAAAAAAAAGCCTCCTTTTTGAATATGATTCAAAGTGATGTATTTGCTCCTTTTGTCACACTGGATCACGTCAAATACAATTTTCCCTGTTTCCTACCTGATAGTTCTAAACAAAATTTACAAGGATGATTACATTGTATTAGTTTCCATGTAAGTACTGTATGATTTGTAAAGCTTAATCATTTGGTCCTTAAAAAACTCCATAAACAGACTCTAACCGTTCCTGACCACTTTGCATCTTAGCATCTGTCTTAATTCAACATGGTCTATACATTGTGACAACATCACGGACAGCTTACCAAGCAAACAACATCATCTGTGCTGAGTGTATATGGAATAGGGTTTTGGGTTGATCTTATCACATAGTCTAAACTTATACGAAGGTCAATTGTTCTCCTGCAGGATGATCATTTGGTTCTGTGCTAGTACTACACCTCCCCCAGCGTTCCACATTCCCGCTGCTGTGATGATGCCGGGCAGAGGTGTGATGGCTGTGAGCAACTTACCCCCTTTCCTTCCACAGTTTGTCAGTGTGTCTCAGAAAAGGTTTGAAAAGTGTCATCATTTTTATGACGGCACGGGAAAGCACATGAGTTGGTGGATGTGAGTTCACAGTAGGAAAACAGTACATTGGTGTAGTTTGAGTCAATGGTAAATGTGTTAAAGGAATTATTGTTGTTCTGTCTTTTTTAGCACAGTAAGTAGCATGATCATATGTATTTTAAAAGGCAAAACACAATGTTGTCAGGATGTTGGAGGTCAAGTTAAAAGTGGTGTTTGTGTAGAACACTTTTGAGTCTGTGAAAACAAGCTATAAGTTGGCGGAGGACAAGTTGAGTCAATGGTGTCAGGATTTGGGTTTCTCCCTTTGCTTTGTTTTCAGGGTTCCTGTTTTATTTTGTAGTTTCCTGTTTAGTTCCCTCGGTTCTCGTTTTGCTTCATTGATTTCCTGTTATTGAATTCACCTGGTTTCATTTTGTTAATTACTTCACCTGTCATTGTGTTCCGTGTATTTATACCCCTCACTTCTTGTCTTGTGTTGCTGGTTCATTTGTTGGTTTTGGCCCTCACCGTGTCTTGGATTAAAGTGATGTCTGATTTCTGCATACCGGCTTCCCGACTGCTGCATTTGGGTCCACATCCCTACAGCCACCGTGACAAATGGTATTTACATCAGGAAGTAAAGGTTTTTTTTTTTTCCTTTCCACAAACTGTGCATATTCTCTACAGGGCATTGCTGAAAACGGAGAATTAATCTCCCTGATATTTTGGTTGCAAATAACACAGTGTGTTGTTCATAAGATGACTCTCAACTTTCAAACATTAGCATGTTACACAGCTCATAAGCCTACTGTATAATAGTTCTGTTTTACCCTGGATACTTAGAATCACCTTGATAATGGTCAGGTATGGCAGATCTAAACATGCTATCAGGGTCTGCTGGGAATATTTGGTGGAGTCCCCTCTCAGAATGTCACCACCGTGTGAGGTGGAGACATTCTGAGTTTGAGTGACTTGTGTTCTGCACCTTTATTGTTAATATAGCCAACCAGAGCTGTGGCCTTAAAGTAGTTGGTGTCTGTTGCCATGGTAATCCCCTAACCCATTACGCTGGTGATGAGGGATGCATCAAGCTAAAGAATGATTATAGTGACTTTTTGACCTGTGGGACTTCTGAGGAAGCTAACAGGTAGCAGGCTAAGTGGAGTGTGGTTTCAGCAGTTGCTGATGCCCAACTTGTCCGCATGTCATGTGGACTTGAAGAAAACATTGGGGGGGGGTGGGGGGGTGTTCCAGAAGTATGAAGTACTAAACCACCATGTGTGAGATGTCTGGTCCCTGTACGACTGGTGTCAAAGCTTAGTCCACATTGCCAGTAGTAAGCTAGATTAGGTTTTTGTGGTGGGCCAGTGGACCTTTTTCCTGATATTTCCATCATTGGGGATGTATACATCAATCACTACGGCTTTCCTCTGCTGCTTATCCATGATCACTATATCGCAGAGGATCTTAAATCTGCCTGGTATAGTAGATCTGGGACTCAATCGCTCTGGTGCAGTCCAGCCTTTTCCAGCCATTGATAGGACCTGTTTATATTGGCCACTTCGGTGATCTGCCAGTGGTAGATCCCATGCAGGGGCTTTTCCTTCTATGATGGTTCTTCCATCTCGTGTTCCTCCAGACCCCATTGTTTGAGACATTCACTAAGTGCTTCATCCCTTGGTGTTCTCTTCCTGATGTATTCGTGGAGCTTGGATGTTTCCTCTTGGATAGTGGCCTTGATGCTCATTAGTCCCCAGTCCCTTTCTTTGCACTGTGTATAGTCGCTGAATATGAGCTGCAGAGTAGTTTTTCTCTTGGTTTTATTGCTTTGCTTTGATGAGTATTGTTGGTCCCTCTGTAATTTTTTTTTTTTTTTTACTTTTGTGAACTGTATTGAGCACCTTCAGTTCAGTTAGGTGGTAATATCTATCATATCAATTGCTGGTTAGAAGGCATCCTGAAGATATTCCCACCTCCTCTGCTATTCACAACCTCTTAAGTTCTAACAGCTTTTTATCTCTGAGTGACTTTCACTGGGTAAACAAAGCATTTATCTCAAGGCTCTCTTTAACAAGGCCCTACTTTAAACTAGAGTGTCAGTCTCCCAGACCTCTAAGAGACTGTCATGGATGTTGACTGCCATCAACTCACAGGTCTCGCACTTTTGTACTCAGTTTTTATTCACCAACTGTGCAAGATTTGGTTTTCAGAATCAATTAAAAAAAACAGCTGGCATCACCTGGTCTACCAGGCCTTTGAATTTTCGGCAGTTTTTGTGTAAACTTTCATTTCAAACTCAAAGTCTGTAACATGACAAACAAACAGACAGATCCTTTATTATAAATGTAGACCATATGGGTACCATTTCCAGTGTCTCCAGAGCACAGAGCTGTACTTGATGCTATTCTTCTCAGGTCTTACAAAGACAAAAATAGGTTCATTTTGTAAGTCCATGAGTCTTATTCCAAATTTTTGTGCCTGCATATTTGCTTGTGCATATAATTTACAGTATTGCCTTGGTATGTCATCATCAGAGAGATCACTCCTGATCATGTGATCCAGGTATTTGACCCTTCAGCTCTCCAACTGGCAAGTAAAACACAGGAAAGACTGACTTCTGCAGCGTTTCAGTTAACACCACCATCACAGCACTCTTCCTAGAGTTAAACCTGATGTCATACTGCTCCCCATATTCTGAAGAAACTTTCAGCAGTTGTTGCAGACCTGCAGAGTGGGACAACTTGATGACAAAATCATCAGAGTAAAGATTTCATGAGCTACGAGTTGTTTTTTTTTTTTGTTTTTTTTTCTACAAAGTACAATGACCCACCTCGATGATGTCTCTGTCCTCATTTATATATAGATATTTCAGACAAAATGTAGATCAATTGCCAAAACAGTTTGGTGTTGATAACGCAAATCATATGTCACACTTACCTTAACAAATAAGTCAGCTACCCAACATACGTCTTAAAAACATATTAATATTTAGGAAATCTGGGAATTTCTTTAAATGATGAGTGAAATTTCAACCCATTTTGTTTTTTCAACTTTTAATTTTCTTAAAGAGGTTATGTGTTACATTGCATTAATTTTCCATAAAATAATGCATAGATATTGCTTGACAACCTTTGTGTGAGGCAAGGTTTAAATGTATGGGGGTGAGATGTGATGTCAGCTTAATTCTGCTACAGTCTTGCTAAGGAAAACTATAACAGTGGATGTGCCCTCTGCCAGCGCTGTTAGATTTTTGTCTTTAGCATCTCATAGGCCTTTGACAAGGTTAAAATAAAGAACATTCCCTTCCCTGCATTTCTTTTCTGCAAAATGAGAGGTGACTGGTTTGTCCGTGCTCCTGCAGAATTAATGTGTAATGTTAGGGCACAGGGCCAGTGTAAAACTCATAACTTGTGAGAACACACACCCACACACACACACACACACACACACACACTCTAACACACGTATTGAGTTCCTGCTATGGAATGAATGTACACATCTATAGTCAAACTACTCAGCCTAACTCTAGATGTCACATTGACAAATGTATTTAATGCAAGGTGTACTTTAGAATGACAATACTTCTTCAAATAAGTACACTATTTTAACTGAGCTGTACTGAAGGAAGCCTCACATAAAAGTTTAACAAGATTTTACAAACATAATCTGTGCAACAAAACCAATGTAGCAGTGAAGATTTTAGGGCAGCTTGCAGCAAAGGTGTTGTTTTACAAGGATGGTCCAAACAACAACAACATTGTGGCATTTGGATGCTTGTGCAGATTTAATAAGAATTAAGAAATATGGTTGGCATTCATGAAATCCTTGTTTGCATATCAAAGAGTGTTGAAGATCATAAAAATAGTCTTCAGCCGAGTTTTTATTTTCTTCAGAGATGTGGAGGTTTCCAATGGAGACATAAGGTGTAATGATGATTCCAGAGCACCAAGCATACCTGTATAAAGTTTCAACATGTTATAGAGCTTACGTTACAACTTATGTTCATGCATGATTTGCAAATGGGCCTTTTTAAAAAAATTTTTTTGCATATTTGATGTAATTTGCAATTCATTCCAGACCCATGAAGGTTGCTGGAGACTTTATGTGGGTCACCATATCGCTTTTTTTTCTTTTAGTCCACTGTACTGATCATAATTTGAATGAACAGTGATTCTGTCTACCACAACAGGAAGCTTATTTATTTTTTGACACTTCTATGGTTTCGGATTTTGCCAAAAGCTTCAGCCTGAATGTTTTGAGTTGAGTCCCAGGAAGCCAAAAAGAAATGTAACCTTTTAAAGTTCTTAGTTTATAGTATCTATAATCAAAATTATTTACAATAAGTAAGTGTCTGATGACATAATAAACTAAATAAGTTACCTGCCACCTTTTCCTTCAGCCGCTCTGATCTGTTGCTTCTCTTCAACCACACTCTCTCTTACACATGACCAGAGCTCTGCTGGTGGATAGAGGGGGTCTGATCAGCACAAAAGTTACTGGGTGTCAAGTTCAACCAGCCTTTCTAAAACTGGGTGTTCCCAATCCCCACGGTGGTCACATAATAAACATATATAAAATAAACATATCCTTTTTTTTTTTTTTTTTTAAAAGGGATTTTTAATTAGGGCTGTCAAATTTAAGTTAATTTTTAATGCATAAACAACAAAGTTGGCTATTGCACTAAGATATAATTTTGCCAATATCTTGGCAAGAAAAGCTGATTTTTGGCATATGGGTACTTTGTCACAACTGTGAAGACAAGCTACCAAAATTAACTTTATCTTACTTATTTATGAATAGAGTGACAAATTTGCTTCCTTAAATTTGGTGGAGGATGACCCAAGCTAGCCAAGCTCTGGATCTTGCTTTGTTGCCTCTACAACTGCTGAGAGTACGCGATTTGTGAATGGAGAGGGCCACACGCAGAGGGGGGAAAGGGGAGGGACAAATGGCAGTTGAGTTTGATAGACATATTGTCCTTTTATCATTGACAATGGGACAGTTAAAATTATAGTGGATGATGTTTTTTTTCCAGTTTTGTCTGTTTCACATAACTAAATTTTAAGTTTGACTGCTATGAGAGTGTATAGTATAACATAAAATGCTCCAGAAAACCATGTGCTCTACCTTTAAGCCAGCATCAAGTGTCACAGCATTACTGAATTGGAAATTCAAACTCTAATCTGTTTTGAACTGTTACTAAACTATGGATTTTATTAAATGCATGCTTTCAGGGTGATAATATAATTGATCTTTACTGTAACGTTTTTTACTTTCAACAAAACTGTTATCAAATGTGAAATACTATGTTTGGCTCTGATAAGCCCTAAAAGTCAAATATGCATCAATATGACACAATAACTGAAACATTTCATGCATACTATGTACTGCTCAAAGAATAGTACATTAACATTACAATGTAACTCAGTCAGTCACTTCTAGGATATCAATTTGTTCAGTTTGAAAGAAACACTGACTGTGATTCAGAAATTTCACTCGCTGTTGTACAAATGGAACGGGCAACATGTGGAGATGAGTTACAATTAGCATGACAAGAGTTGCCCTGCAGGTGCTGGCGACAGACCATTTCCCTGTCTTCATCTTTTCTGGCTGATTTTTGGTCACATTTGCCTTTTCCCAGTGCCCTCACTACAAGAGGTAACATGAGGCAGTGTCTGCAACCCAGAGATGTTGCTCAGGTAATGCAGCTAATCCAGGATGGCACAGCAATGGATGCTGTGGCAAGGTCTGCTGTGTCTCCCAGCACAGTATTAAGAGCATGGAAGAGACAGCATCAGACAGGCCAGTATACCAGGACACATGGAGGGGAGGACAACAGCCCAGCAGCAGGACAACTATGTGCTCCTTTGTGTGAGGCAAAGCCCTGCCAGAGCTCGACAAAATTTTTTCCAGAAGGACAACTAATGTGCATGTTTCTCAAACTGTCAAAAACAGACTTCATGAGCGTTTTGTCCAAAATTGAGTCCCGTGCTCTCCCAGCCCAACACTGTGCAGCATGATGAGAATTTTCTGCGGAACACTGGGACTGGCAGATTGACCACTGGGAACCTGTGCTCATCAGATCAGGTTCACATTGGGCACATTTGACAGTTATGAGTGAGTCTGGAGACATCATGGAGAATGTTTTGTCACCTCCAAAATCAACAGAATGACTGGTATGGGGAGGTATCTCAATGGAGGACTGCATAGACCTCCATGTGCAAGCCAGAAGGACACTGACTCTTGCTCTGCTTGGTACGCTGTTGAAAGGGGATCTCGGTTCCTTCTAATGCATGGCAATACTTGGCCTGGCTGGAGTGCTTTAGCAGTTCTTGCTTGAAGAAGGCATCAATGGTATGGACTGACCTACCCATTCACCAGACCTGAATCCAATCAAGCACTTCTGGGACATCATGTCTTATTTCATCTACCATTCCCACTTCTCACTGCAGACTGTCCAGGGGTTCAGTGATGCCCTCATCTGGGTCTGGTAGGACCTCTCTCTGTAAAACATCCATTGTCTCATCAGCACCAAGCCCTGACATTTTATAGACTGCATACACGTGGATGCTGCACACACTACTGTATCTCATTTTTAATTTTTCTTGTAGAATTGCAAGAGAAGATGGTTCAGAAAACTTCACATCTGCTCATATGCTTATTAAAGGGCTTGGAGTCATTGCTATGGATTGGTTCCTGAGCTGAATGGCTAATTAAAAGAATATGATTTCTGGCCTCATACGTGGGTAATAAAAGGACGGATTTATGATCGGTTAGATGAACCTTTGCAATTCCCACTTTGATCCTAATAATCATTTGGGAACTGATTAAAATTAATCAAAAGCAATAGGTTAATTACAAACATGTTCTATAATACATATTTTCTGAGTATTTCAATTCCAGGAAGGAGGGTGGAATATTCCTGGTGCATATACACAAAGAGGAATAAAGGACATATTTTCTTTATCTTTGCCTGGTACATGTCTAAAAGCAATCTTTGGAATCAACTAAAAGATTGTATATTTGGCCACCACCTTTTTCCAAATAAACCTTTAGTTGTTCTACCATTGTTTCAATCTTGGAAAACAAAGGTGGTCTAATAACTCCTTCCTAAACTGTATGTATGAATGATACACAAGCATTCACACAAGGATTCACATCTTTAAATTTGGGCTAAAGAAAATGGTTGCCAAAAGTTGATAAATCGATCACATCTCATTTATAAATTGTATCTTCTTGTTGGTATTTTTATCTGCACATGGGAATTGATGTCAGTGATGATGAAAATCAGCATGCACCACGAACCCCGAAGATATGTGGTAGCCTTTCACCACAACAAACTTTTTGAAAAATTAGACCAAAAAAAGTGCAGATGCTTTAATCATTTGGTCAACAGGTGACAGAGATGAGAAAAAAACAGGAAGAAAAACCTTCAAACAGAACCACATTCAAAAAGGTAATCTCTACTTTTGGGTTAAAAAGGGCGGGAAAAATGTTTCAATAAGCAACCATGACTGCATAGGAAAAGAAAACTAGAAGGATGGAAGGCAGACGCTCTGTCCATCTCTCCAGAAGTGTAGGCTCATAGTATCACAGCTAAAACTATGGGAAGGGGTCACCAAAGTCACCTATAACTATGAACAAAGATTTTAGGCCTAATTTTAAAAAGCTATAGAGAGTGTCTGTCTTTTTTCTGGGCCCAAACAGAGTGCTGGTTATATAAGAAAGACATTTTGGTATTGATTCAAAATGATTGTTCAAAGTAAAGATTAAGCATCTGTCACCTCACTACCGCTCTCCTCATAATGGAGAAGAAAAGCTGCCGATTCTGTTACTGGTAACATGGTCAGACTTACAGGGAAAAAGAGAACCTTCCATTCCATCTATATCTGTGTATTTGTGCATCTTTCCTTACAAGCAATCACATAAACACACATATTTTACATACAAACATACATTATTCAGTGCATTACATCCAATCCACAGAAGCTTTTGTTACGTTTATAATCCCAAAGTTAAAATCAATGAAATGACACAGATTTAATCTTCCTTGCATCAATAATGACTGTTTTGGATTTGAGAAATTTATGGTAATAAATAAATGGTTAAGTAGAGCAGAGTCTCTCTCCATCAGGGACTTATCATATAAAAGTGAAAATCAGGCTTGGGGCAACATATGTAACATTCTATGACTGTTGTCAATATTTCCATGTAAATCTATAATAGGTCCTTGCACTACTTTAAAAAATGCATACATGTTCCTGTATTGGTCCTTTTTTGATAGTTTTTGTCATGAAGCTAAACACACACTTATCTTTCTGTCTTCTCTACCCATTGCTTCAAGTTCTATTATCCATACGCTGTGCATCTGTTTTTTTTTCTCTTCAGGTATGTGGGGCCCAAAAAGTGGGCCAGTTTCAGTTAGCAGTGTTATTGTTTAAATAAAACCATAACAATTCCCCAGTATTACCAACAAAGGTCATTCTGACAGAAAGGCTGTAACACAGTTAACTGTTTATGTGGTCTACCTTTACTGTTTTGCAAGGCCCACAAGCTCTGGCTGATAACTGAGGATTTTGCATGTTTTAACAAGTATGATTGCTGTTTCAACAACAAACTTCTAGTTTAATTCTGTTACTTAACATGGGCTGGAGTGTAGCGATAGGACAGAAGGGATGCTGACACACAGGTTTCTTAGTGCATCTGATCCACATCAGATTAACAAGCATCCCACAAGGCTTTTAAACTCATGGCAGAAGTGTGATCAGAAGTCAGAACCTTAACACATAAAATCGACATTACTGCAGGAATTTGCTTCGGATGACAATTCAATTTTAAACCTTTGGATATAAATGTTTTACCAGGTAAATTTAACCTTAATACAAACAAATGAATCATTCATTGTGCAAAACTTCACAGGTTGTTAGATCCATTCATTGGAATCCAGGTGTGTCCGAACAGGGATACATGGAAAGCCTGCAGGACCTACTTTGGACATCCCTGTCTTAGGAGTTAGGGGATCATGCCCATATATATTATTTGGAAAGTAAATAAAAAGTAATCTTTTCGGAAAAGTTTAAAACATTCACTATTAGTCTTGGAACTAGAACTTAACCTGTTACACTCACCCTTTTTGAGGTTCACTTGAGCTCTAAATTTGCTCATTAGCTGCCTAATTGGACAAATTAAAGGGCCAGTCAGGAATGCTTTGGCTTTCAGAGGTTCTGTAGGTGCCTTTTAAATCATCTGTCGGCTCAGATGGTGAAAGGAGGACAAATTTGCCAAGTGGAGCGAATAATTGCCTCGATTGAGTACCAGGAAAAGCTGGCAAACAAAAGCCAGAGCTTGCAGCCAACAAGAAAGACTGTGCAACTATTGACTCTGTTGCTATTATGTGGTGGTATGTGGTATTATCTTTTTTTTTTTTTTTTTTTTGCAAGAGTTACAGCTTCTTTCTTCTTGCAATGTAATGGTGAATAAGAAAAATGTGTTGCTCTCATTCCTGTAAAACATGTGAACGATAATTAAGTATCACAGATATATTAATCAGATTGATAGTGTAAGAAAAAACATTTTAAGAGCAAGTCACAGCTTTTTAAATTTTTTTGGCAAATGTCTATCCCCTCTGTGACTAATGGTGAAAGCATCCAGACATAAAGTGCTCTTTAAAATTTAATGGAAGAGTCATCAGGAGCCAGCGTGGTAAATGGGGTCACAGGTTTGAGTGTGAGCTTGCATATTAAACAGGCTAGCACATAGCACTACAACGCAGTAAAATATCCTTTAAATCTATGTACTAAAGCAAATTCAGAGGTTTTTATGTAAACATGGAACGTAAATGTAAAGTAAACCAGTAAAGGTCCATGTATCATTTAAAATTTAGTTCAAAGTGGGAAAACAAAATATAAATAATCAGCTTGTTGTTTTATTATTCTTGCATTTTTGCACTTAAACTAAGAACAACCCACAGACAGAAAGTGACTTTAATATTTGTAATATGTCCGTCACCCAGAAGATGCTGAAGATTTTCTTTTGCATCACCTTTGCTGTTGGGGGGGCATGCGCCCTTTCCCAGCTGGCCTCCATGCACTGTAGTCAATATGTCAGTGGTGCTTGGTTTTCGGAATATCCGCTGCTGCATCAGGAGGCTCACCGCCTGACCGCCCTGAAGGACCAACATTCACAGAAAAGCAATTTGTGTTTTAGGAGGAACTGGGGACACCTATGTGTAGACTTCAAGGGGGTCACCAGATCATGGCTTCAAAAAGAAAGATAAAAAAAAAAGAAAGAAAAAATAATATTGAGATTTCTTTATTATGGGATGTCAAAATAAAATGTGTGCAAAGAAATTAATATGTGAAAACGATGTATTAGTGATATTATTATTATTTTTTTTACAAATTAACAACAAAGTTGTTACTCATGCCAGATTAAAGAGGCAAAAGAAATGACTGAGAGCATGAAGAGGCTTTGTTACAGCAGTGAACCAAAACCACTTTATTCTCTGTATTAATGAAGATTTTGGTAGCTTTACAGCCTTACATATAGGAGATGGCCACAGGATGGCTCATTTAATCCATCACTCAAATAGTGTCATCTGACATTCAGATCCACCCGCTGTGTTGACGCTGCCAAGGAAATGACACGTTGTTTCATGGGGGCTGATAGTCTACAGGAGAATCCAGGAAACCTGTTGAACAGGGTTAACACATTTTGTAACTACTGCTCAGCACTTGGACAACACACAAAGGAGTAAACACCATCTTCCAGGTGACAGGAATCCAACAACTTAGATGTTACGATCTATTTCTGTCCACGAGTCATTTTTCCTTTTTTTTTTTTTTTTTCAATTAACTTCATATTAAAAGTTCAAAATTTTTTTCTAAAAATTTGAAATGATTTTTTTTTTTTTTTACCTTTTGATTTCTGATTTTGAATCAAATATTAGATGAACAAATGATACATGGACCTGTAAAGCTGCTTTTGTTAATCTGCAGAACTGCTTGGTACTGATTTGCCACCAACCTAATTGTTTATTTCAGTCTGTGTTCTAATAGGTGAAGTGGAAAAAGCTGAAAGGAATTGCTAGCATTGTAGGATGAACTAATTCAAGTCTTCTCCAAGTGCACTGGGATAAGGGTGGTAATCCAATTAAACAGTCACATTACACACTTACTGTAACTTACCTCAACTGTGCATGTGGATGTGCTGACTCTTGTGTTGCAAATTGGTCTACTGGAGTGTATTTGCCTTATTTTAAACAGAAATGGAAGATATGAAGCTACTCAGAGGCAGACGTTACCAGGCAAATGTTAACTTTGTCCTTCAAGACACTCAAAATAATTAATCTATCACAGAAAGTACAAAGACCCACAGCTAGAGATAACTAAGCAAGTATCTTGCCGTTCTTTAGGCAAATTGCTGGAAATGAGATTTGATCAGTCGTAATTCTGAAATACTATATATGGCAGACCCTTATCTTTCATATAATAGCCAATATGTCTACTTCAAACACAAAGGTACATTATCACTGAAGACCAAATGAAAGCAAATGACCTAAAAATAAAATGTGGATATTTTAAGGTTCAATTGATTTGACCTAATTTCTTATATACAATTTTGTATATAAGACTCGTGAGTGGGAATGTGTAGTCAAATTGGCATGAAAATATTTTCATGTCTCTCATGTATCCCATCAAACACTGGGAATGAAAGACGGGCATCTAACATGCACTTGGTGCTGAATACTTACATGTGAGAAGAAAAATAACTGTATCTCTCCGTTCTTCCAGTTGATGACATGGCAGCAGAGTCTGCTGAGCACACAGTAGCGTGACATCCTTGTCTCAAGTGGACCAACACAATTAATCCCAGGGACAGTGGAGACTCGCTGACAGAGCAAGATAAGGTATCTTCGAGTGCAAGCTGCTCCAACTGACCTGTTGAACATAAGACTTATTTGAGTCATATAGCATCAATAATGTGGGCCCCAACTGTGACGGACTAGCTGTAGTTCAATAAGCATTTTTCTAACTTGATGCCCTTGTAGAGTATATGTTCACTGCAAATGAGCAATGTGTCATTTTTTCATTGTGGATTTGGTCAAATCATTTCATGCATATTTGGATGAGCATGTCTAAGAATATGACTATGTACAGTAGATGTTGGATTTACTGCTCAGTTTTAAAGTGTGCAAATTAGTCATAATGCAAGTCCATTGTTAAACTTCCAAAATGTGCAGCTTTTCAGTTCATCAACAACTACAAAATGGGACAGAAGATAAAATTGGCACGATATGTCTGTGTCTTAACTGCGAGCGGTAGTATAGAAAAACAAATTCTGCACTTTAGGAGGCATCAAATACTGCACGAGGTACGTGAAGATTTCTTGAAAAATTCAAATGTGAAGTGAGGGGTGAGATTTACCTAAGCAGACCTCCCCAAAATAAATGAAATGTAGCCCCTTAAATGATCAGAACAATTACTGTAGTTCACTTCATAGCCTGACTTAACTTCCACAGTTAAAAAACAGCTGTACAGCTACAGTATAGCAATTTTCATTTCTTTTATTATTTAAAGGCTTGTACTTTATGTATACAACATGATTCCATCCACATAAAATAAATAAATAAATGAATACATACAAACACTTTAGATTTAAAATAGTATGACAGCTTTCAATCAGACACTGACAAGAAAAATACCAACTGAAGTCTGTTAATGAACATTCCTATTAAAAAGTCAGATTCTTAGTTTACAAGCCACACAACTGTTTTCAGACCCAGTCACTACCCAATACACTATCCTGAACTGATGCAGATGTATGGTCCTATTTGCCCTTTGCAGAGTGTAAGATATGAAAACAAGCATCAATATATCAATTGCTTGGACTCTCAGCAATCATCATCTAATGAAGCAAGGCTTGGAGTTTTCTTCAGACAGGTTGCTAGGTGATCTGAAACATGTACTCACCAAAAAGTGTCTTCATCTCTGCCAGGTGATTTACAAAATGCTCAGGAATTAAAAGTTTTAAGTTTAAAGATAAAGAGCTCCAATGGGCAATTATATAACAGATATAATTGCTGCACTTATTAGTAGTGTCAAATATACCGTTGACAATGTTTTTGTAGTTGGTCATGCACACTCTAAGGCAATCCCTTTATTCTTAAAATCAAGTACATTCTGAATGTTGACATTTGTTGGGTGTTGTGTGGGGAGGTAAAATTGTTATTTCCTTGCTCTCGTGGTAGTCATTTCCAGGATTACCAAATGACCTTTGACAGTGTATGGATTCTGCTGAATCCAGGAAATGAGATACACACAGATTCAAGCTTTAGGCACATAGTTTTTTTAGACTGTTTATTTTTCTTTTAAGTATTTAGTGTAAATATATTGATGGATCAGGATTGGGATTAGGATTTAGGACTTTGATATAAATATATTTTCCATATATGTGACAATATATAAAAATATATGACTTTAAAAAATCTTTAAAAGAAAATGAACAGTCACAGAGCTAACAGTTGACAACTTCGGTACATTTTTGTCTATTTAAAGCTCAGAATAGATTTTTGAGGGTTATTTAACCTTAGGGCTGGGGTATAATTGCTGTGTAGGGTTGTGTATCATGCAACGTTTAGCTACGTCTGTGTCTTGCTGCAAACAATGCAAGCATGCACCGTTCAAAATGTTCAGTACTAGCGGTCACCACTAGAGGGAAGCACACAGCACTCAACTCTTGTTAGACTACTGAAAAGGTCAATCCTCCAGAACACATTTCCACAGCATTTCCATAAACAACAGTTTACCAATCAGTTGCTCACAAAGTCATTAGTGTTTATCACTGTGCAGCTGGGAGAAACAAGAATAAAAATGCTAGCAATTGTGAACATGATCCGAAAGCTTCTCTTCAAAAATGTCCGCCATTGTGTTTACAGCTGAGCAAGAGATGTTCCTGCTCTTGTTCGCATGAGTGTTCAAGTCTATATTGTACCTCGCGCATGCAAGGTGTTACCTTGCATTTGTGCATGCGGCCTAGCCAAACATATGCTGAGCACACATGGGTGCCATGATCTGTACACGGACATGTTGCCAACTGGAAGTGACATAAGGGAAAGATGGCAGACCTAAAGAACAGACAGAAATCTAAATATGACAACTTCTTTTGTGGGAAGCAAGCAGTCTGAAAAGATGGTAGGAACCGTGAGAAGGCAGAGAAGGTGATGTGAGGCTCCTCAGGTTGATCAAGAGCAGTGTTCCTCATTGCGTGGCTCGCGAGCCGCATGTGGCTGACTGACTCTTGATATGCAGCTCGTGAAGCAGCCACTGGCTTTCTGAAAATGCTATCTAAACAAGTCATAATGATCCTCAACGGTGCAGTTCTCTCCACAAGCAAGAACTGCAGGCTGTTTGCAAAAACTTTGCTGTTGTGATGGCCCGAACTGACCCTGTCAGAGTTGCCAGGTTTGACTGATTTCAGTTGCACCGAACTCCACCAAAGAGCTGCTCTGTCGGTAGCTCCGTATATATATTGTAAAAGAAACACAAACATTATCGTAGCATTGTTGTGTTTTCACCATATACTGTTGCATAAGAATGTCATTACTCCGTGCAATATTTAGGATAGCGATTCCTTGCTAAAAAGCTGAATGTTAGTGATTTGGTAACGTAGCAGGATACGTAGCATGGGAACGCTTTTTTGGGGGGCTCTCCTCTTGTCTTAGTATATTGAGTGCGGCTCTTGTTGAATTAACAGTGAGGATCACTGATCTAGAGGGCTTGTGGATACAGGCGTGGCTCAGGACTGGGAGGGGCGATATGTCCAGTATTTTTACAGATCAAAAGGATCAAACAGGATAGTCATGTGTCTTTTAGTTCAACAAACTGGCAGTGAATGCAGGAATGACTGTGGTAGCTATGTTGCTGGTGTGATGTGCAAATGAATGGCAGTAATACCTTAGAATAGCCGTGTCTAAACACACAAAACCCAACACACGATGGAAAGGACATGCGCTGTCTGCACCAAGAAATATGCCTCACTGTAAAAGCAGCAAACAACAAGATAAAGGACACTAAAGCATGATGAGGTCATGCTGTGCTGTTACACGCTAGAAGCTATGAAAATCTCTGTTAAGGCTGAAGTACCCCACTGCTCATCAGCATCTCATCTACTTTGTATTCTCATGTTAATTAAATCTGTTAACGCTTTCCTGGAAGAGCCACACCGCCCTAACTTTCAGATTAGGTTGCTTGTAGCATTTTAGTGAGTGCTCTAAAGGAAATCATATTTGTTATGAAGTCTGATCATGTACATCATCAGCATTTTCAGATCTCTGATAGTGGAATGATTTCACACAGCAGCTGATCAATCAGAGTGATCAGTTGATATACCAGACAGATGAATTTCCTTCCACTGATCTGTAAAGTCAAATAACATAATTTCACTTGGGTAAAAACTCCAACCATCTTGTTTTATTCTATGAAGTATAAAAGTGGACATATGGGCAGTTGTCTCGCTTAAATTGATCGCTATGGCAACATGCCCAGGCAAGGACACACAAAGGCAACGCATGCACACACTGCTTAAACAGACCAGAAATATACACACAGACAAACACAGCTTGGGTAATGCAGAAAAGTGCATTCCTTTAGTAAAATAAAGTTATTCTGTTCTACTTTACATCCTTAACCCAAAAAGTAATAGTTACTATAATCTATTACTTTGTCATGCATTATCATCAAACGTGGATATTTTCTACAGATGGGTCGCAAATACAGTTGTGCCTTAAAGAGTCAAGGTCATCTTATTGTGGAATGGAAGGAAGAACTGCGTAAAATTCTGTGAGATCAACCACCAAAATCCGCCATTTGGGTTGAGAAGTGGTGGCTGTCTATGGTGGTGAACATAGAAGATATTCTATTAGTTCTGATGGCTTGTTAGGAAAGAAATGGTTGTCCCCTGTCTCTTGGGGGTGGGGGGTCGGCTTGTGCCGGGGGGGGGGGGGGGGGGGGGGGGGGGGCTGGGCTGACCTGGACCTGCCGCTGCGGCGGCGGGCAGGTACGTGCTCTGGTGCCTGGTTGCGACCCTGGGACTTGTTGAGTGGGGGGTGTTTGATAGTGTGGATGGGATGTGAGTGTGTATGGAGGGATGTGTGTAGGGGGTGTGCGTTGAGGACTGGTGGCGGTACATAGGTATGTGGATGTGTGTGGGTGGGGAAGTGTGATGATGCGTGTGTGTGGGGGGTGTCGTGGTGTCTGTGGGGGGGGGTAGTGCCGTGTGTGTAGGGGAGTGGGGTGATGCGTGTATGTGGGGAGTGGCGGTGGTGCATGTATACGGGTGTGTGTGTGGGGGGGGGGGGGGAGGGGGGAGGGGGGGCGTGCTGTCTGTGTGTGTGTGGGGGGGGGGCAGGGGTGTATGTATGGGGGAGTGGGTGGTGCATGTGTGTGGTAGGTTGGTGGATAAGTGTAGATATGATGGATGGGAGTGGGGGAGATTTGGATGTGACGTGGGGGTCAGGAGGATGGTTTTAAGGGTGGGCTGAACGGGTGGCTGGGTGGACCTGAATGTGTCCGGAAGTGTGTGTGTGTGTGTGGCTGTAGGTGTGTGCTGAGACAGTGTGAAGTGCCGATGTGTGGACAAGGGGGGACTTCATGTCCCCAGGTGGGGGTGTCCTCTGTGAGTGAGGGGGCGGTGGACAATCGGTCTGGGATTCCCCTTCTGCCGCCCCGCCTCCTCTTTGTCCTCGTGCCCCCCTTCTGCATGTGGTGAGTTGGTCCCCTCTTGGGTCGGTGATGACTCTCTGGTTAGAGTCGCCGAAGGCTCTGGTTACGGGGATGGCTGTCCCCGGCTTGTCCTGGTCCTTGGGGGGCCCTGGGAGTAGGGGGCATGCCCAGTGCCGCGGGCGGCTCACCTTCTGGAGGAAAGCTCACTTTCCTCCAGACTTAAATCCCTCAACCCCTCTTCCTCCCCGCTCCCCATCACACACAGGCAGGGTATTGGGAGGTGTGCACGTGGCGCTGGGTGGTGAGAAAGGCCATCAAGGTGGTCTTGATCGCTGCACCCAGCCTCGGCTCACCTCCCAGTTTTAATTACACTTAGACACCAAACACCAAAACACTGACGACTCACATGATTAGGGGGAAGAGCATGCGGTGTATGGTGGGCGGGGCTGCTTAGGTGGTCCCTCTCCCAACACCGCGTGGCACTTCCCTCAATTTTAATTGCAACTAATACATACTTCACAATCAGTCATAAGCGGGGGGGAGGCAGGGACGATAGGGTCTTCTCATGCCCCTGCTCTCGGGGCTTTACTGGGGGGGGTACGGGTGGGGGAAGAGTGCCGTCCATTAGGCCTAAGTCTGGGCTGGCCTGGCTGTAGGAGGGTTGTCGCCGGCCCTGGGGGGGTGCTGGGTCGGCTGCATCTGTGGGGTGGTGGGGGGGACGCTGGGAGTGGTGGGCGGTAATTATGGGGGCCCTGATCGGGGCCATCCTGTCCTCTGCCCCCTCTGAGGTATCTCACATGGGACATGATGGAGGGGTGAGGTGAGGATGTGTGGGAGTGGGTGTATGGGGTTACAGATGGATGGTGGGATGGCTGGGGGGGGGATTAGGGTTGGGGATATAGGTGGGTGGGGGATAGGGATGTGTGAGGATGAGTAGATGTGTGTGTGGAGGGGTATGTTGGCGCGTGGGTTGTATTGGGGTGTGCCTGTGTTGGAGGAGTGAGGGTATGTGTGTGTGTGTGTGTGTGTGTGTGTGCGTGTGTGTGTAGGGGGGGGTGTATATGCGGAATGGGATGTGTGAGTGAGGGTGAAGTTTGGAGGGGGGCTATGGGTGGTGGAGGGGCGTTTGGTGGGGCATGTGTGGTTGGGTAGAAGTAGAGGGATGGGGTGGCGGGGTGTGAGCGTGTGTGTGGGGGGGTGAGCGTGTGCGGGTGCGATTGGGGTTCGTGTGACTTGGTATGGGTGAGTGAGTAGAGGTGGGGTGGGGTTGTATATGTGATGGATGATGTGCATGGATTGCAGAGGGATGTGTGGATGGGGGTTGAGAGGGGAGTGTGTGTTTGGGGGGGGGGGGGGGGGGGGGGGGGGGTATGCATGTATATGTGTGAGGGGAGTGCGTGTTGGGGGGGGGGGGTATGCATGTATATGTGTGTGTGGTTTGGTGGTGGGGGGGTGGTGTCCTGTACCCGGGGGCGCAGCTGGTGCGCTGGGGTGCGACCTGGCTGCCGCTGGGTGGCGGTCTGGGGATCCTGGTCCTCCGTCGGTGTGGGCTGTGCCCTCTGCCTGCGGGGGCGGGGGGCCGCTCACGGGCTCTTGGGGCCCTGGGGCCTGCGCTCTGTCTGCCCTGGGTGGCCGGTGCCCGGCGGGATCGGCCCTTGCCGGCCTGGGCCTGCTGGGGCCTGTTCCCCCTGACTGCGGGGGACTCTGGTTGGGCACCTCCTTCGCCACCTCCTGGGCAGATGCATGGCTGGCTCTGGAGTGGGGGGGGTTGGGATCTGTACCTGGGGGTGACTGTCGGTTACCCGGGTCTCTGGGTTCTCCTGGCCTTCCTCTAGCTGTAGGCGGGCGGGGTCACATTGGCACGATCACTCTTCTCTAAACACGTTCCACTCTGAATGTTCTGCATGAATGTTCTGCATGTGTCACAGTCACTGAGTCATCCAGCAAGTTTATTCACTAACAGCAGGTAGCTCTCTTTCTGTCTTTTTGATTTAACTTGCTAGTTTCTGGTCCTCATGATTGTCAACGGTTTTGTTCTCCACGAATCTAGAGTTGGCTTGTGTGGGTGTATATATTTATGTGTGTGGGTGGGTATGTGTGTGTACTTATGTGTATGTGTATGTATGTATGTGTATGGATATGTATATATGTATGCATATGTGTGAGTGTATGTGTATGTATGTTTATGTATATGTATGTGTGTGTATGTGTATATGTATGTGTATGTATATGAGTATGTATATGTGTATATATGTATATATATATATATGTGTGTGTGTATGTATGTATGTATATCTATCTTTATGTATGCATGTATGTGTACATGTGTGTGTATGCATGTGTATGTATGTGTATATGTATGTATGTATGTATATATGTATATATATAATGTATGTGCGAGTGTATATACATATATATGTAGGTGGGTATGTATGTGCATATACATGTATGCATTGATCTCTTTCTTTTGTTTTTTTTTTGTTTTTTTATGTTCTCTTTTCTGTTCTCTTTCTGCCCCTTTCCTGTCCTTTCCGGTCGGGTCCAGCAGCATAAACTCTGTAATACAAGCTATTATCCAAAACAAATTGAAAAATAAAATAAGAATCAAGAAATACAAGGGGATCACTACATCTACAAAAGTTCCCCTTGGCAAAATAAATTTGCTCAGCAGAACACAGCATCCAGAACATCAGTCTGCTTGCTTAAATGCTGGACAAGACAAAAAAAAGAAAAAAAAAAAAAAAGGAAAGAAATGGATGTGACATACGCTCTGAAAAGAAGTTGACAAAACACGCCTGCAGTCATCCAGATTGCACATTGACGTCCAGCTACTTTTCACAGAAAATTTGTTTGTATGAAAGTTTTTAAATCACTTGTGTTCTCTCAAAATGATGATGATTCTCATTAAACTGGTAACTACATTAATACTTTAAACAGTTTTTGTCTGCTTGCTATCAGCCTCAGGTTTTTCTTTTTAATTCATGCATGTCCACCACACCTTTTATTTATTTACACATCCTAAATTGTGATTATTTTTAATCTGGCCCTTTAATTTAGTTTGGTTTTGTCTAATAAGATTTTGCTAGCAGTCACAACCACTTTAAAGTCATAACATAGATGAGAGCCAGGTGGGCATGCATAATTGCAAAAAGAGTAACTTTACGTGCTCAGATGCATTGTGAAGAATAGTTTCTGAATTTATACATAAAAAATAAATGAAATAAAAAAACTAAATTGTAAAAAAACTGATCTTATCGTCTGGTATCACTCTGTTCAATAAGTGCTAGCACAAAGTTTAAAAATGCACTTTCATCACAAAGATCAATGATCATTGATGCCAGGGATATTCCAGAAAACCTTTTTTCTAAAAAGTATAAGATGCCCTGAAGCAGTTTTTTTTCTACCATCAGTTATACAACATGGTCCTTATCAACTTCATGAAATAAAAATAACATAATAGTATTTCCCATATTTCTATCCCTACATATTTTTTTTAGCTTTAACAGAAAAAAAAAAAAACGACACTCTGTCAAATATACAAAAACATCTTTACCATATGAGAATCAGTCATATTCTCTCTGTCTTAATTTACCAAACTCCTCTTCAGCTTGGATCTAGCCTGAGTATGTCAGCATTCATTCAGACATTCCTCTGATTTTCATCAGCTAGAAATGAGTTCCCTCCCCTCCTTTGTTAATCTCCCTTTTCCCTCCTGTGCAGAAATTAGGCTGGGCATATTCCAAATCATGAGTGTGGGTACTCATTAGGGCTGTTCTCATATCTCACAAAAGAGCCTGGCTACAAAGGGGGAATCAAGCTCTATTTAAAGTAATGCCGCCAGGAGCCCATTGCCAATGATAATGCGCTTTACATCATTTTGTCCTCGCCTTTATCTTGAGCTTCTTAAGGAGTAGGCAACACACAAAGTCATTAGGGACACGATAACTCCCCATATAATTAGATGGGGAAAGATTGGATGCTTGGCGCTCCGTGGGGCAGACCCACTTACAACATAATCACTCATCCCACCGATGATGGGCATCTTGTATACTGGCAATTAATCGAGACGATTACAATTAACTACAACAGTGTTTGTCTCAGTCTCTTTTGGCCAAAGAGTTGAATATAATTTGGCTCTTGTTTAAACCACTGGCTGTAGCACTCATTCCACTGACTGCAATTGTGTTTTGTGATAGAGATGAACTTAACTGTTAAGTTCCTGGTCTTTAAATCAGCAGATGTTTCTAAAAGTAGATTTGATTTAAAAAACTGTAACAAGAAAGATCCAAAGTGGAATCGGGAAAGGCTAAGTATTCAGTTGTAACCAAGCCAGAGATTTTCTTTCTTCTAGCTGTCTTTCTTTCATGTTTGCTTGTCATTTTCAACCAAGAAATCCTGACTTTACTTGTACTAAATCCATAAAGCATTTACAAGATCTCATTTTACATGGTGTTTCAGTAGTTCACTCCTCATTAAAAGAATACCTGTTGATAACGTCTGACAGACATGTAAAAGCTTACCATTGGTCTTTGTAAAACTTTGCAGGTAGTATGTCAAGCCTGTTACCTCCTTATTCATGCTTCTACTTTCTGTCATGGGAGATCAAATGTGAATATATTGTCAAGATGTTCATATTGAATGGTTCGCTACAGTTTGTGCTGACACAATTTACGAGCTCCTAAAAGTTTTCATCAACTACAATCTGCAGTTTAATAATTTGCATAAAAACACCCTGACATGTAGGTCTGAGAAATTGGGGGTCAAACCAGCAACATTCATTCGAAGCTGCCCACTTCCCGAGCTACATCTACAACAGAAACAAACAAAACATGGAATCTTGACTGTTTACTCCAGATAGGAATCTGTTGAGTTTGCTTTGTTTCTATGGTGATTGAAAATGCTTTTATAAGATTAAATTTCAGTTGATTGTTGTATGATGAAATTAAAATAAATTAACCGCTGAAGGAATCTAGTCTTTTCTTTCTTTCGGAGTAAATTCAGTTATTTTTCTAAAGTATGGTGACTGTAACGGGAATGGCTTCTCATTTCTTGCTGCTCTGAAAAAGTCTTTCACTTAACACGGTCTGTTGTTTTCTTTCTGTTGTGCAGAGTGTGCACAGAAATCTCCATTATGATTAGCAACTCGTTTAACATTTTTCTCTGGACCATCAGCAGAAATGCTTCTAGTTCTAGTAGTTTTCCCCAATACAACTCCGTAATTTGATTTAGTTTTTTTAAGTCTCTCATCAAAAATTCTGCTACATCTTGGTGTGGACATTGATGGATTTTACTTTCCTGAAGATTTACACTTTGCTCAAAATTTACTCTTAAACTCCATCTCTACAATAGGGAGAAAATAATAACATTTAACTTCTTCATCAGAGCCAACATTATTTTCAGGCATATAACCCAGTTCCAAGTAATCAAACATGTTAGATATTAATTGAAGTCTGCAGCATGTTTGAGTATCTTTTAAACCATATCCTTGAAACTTTTGCACATAGTGATTGATTACTGTCAGTCAAACTGCCAACTTACCACAGATTTGGGCTGTTTTTCTATAACATTTGTCTGTAATGGGGATATCAGCTTTAAAGTGTTGTAGTGTGGAATAGCATTGAAAGAAAACCAACTTTACACTACCAATGCAGTTTTCTTGACTGTTAAAAATAATGAGAACAACATATTTGCATGTAATTGTGTTATTACTACCTGCATAAACTTGTCAGTATTTTTTAAGCCATATTTAAGCAGCATGTCTCGGAAGGATTTCCCAAGACTATTGTTTTCACAGAGGTATGAAGAGTAAAGTTCACATTTATATAAATGGTTTAATTATCATAATTCACAAATGATTTGAACTTCCTCTTTCAATGTCATTACTAACATTCGTCTTAAGTAACAAATGTTGTTGTTTTTTTTACCCATGAGTCCACTTGCACCACTCCTCTGAGTTGATATTGCAGTTACAGATAAAAAGATGCATAGATGAATACAGTAGCCTAAATTAAAATCTGTCTGCAAAAAAATGATGATATGGCGCATCATTGTCCGTCCCGGGCATTTCATTGTAAAGGAAAATATCTGCACAAGGGCCATTGTAATGACCTTTTTGCTGTGAGTATTCATCTGTATTATTTACAGTGTTATTCTGATAGCTGTTTGTATCATACCTGGTACCGCTGCAGACACAGCTTGTGACATCACCAGCTCTGTTGTTGCTAGGTTACAAACAGAATCCTAACGCATTAAATGCTCAGGACACTTCAAAAATCTTCCTCCCTGCAACATTACCCAAATTCCAACAATTTGTTGGTAGCCCCGTCCCAACAAGAACAGTAAGATACTTTCCCAATAACAAACTTTGGATCACAAATGTCCTAAAAAAGCCAACTAATATAAAAATAAAACAAAGATTAAGAATTGCAAGGAGTACTACGGAAAAAAGAAAGTCAGCTCCAGCGTGAAGGATGTGTGGTTAGGAATGAAAATGATCACCAGCTTCAAGTTAAAGTGGTATCAGACTGACAAAAGACTGGACAGAACTAATGAGCTGAACGTGTTCTTCAATTGGGTCCAATTCACCCCTACCTCCAGCCCAAGAAACCACACACTGTCCACAAACCCACAGGTTTCCTGTCACACCTCCACTCTGCCTCCTTGCAGTTCACTCTTCAGTATTCTGCCTCCACCTCTAGCCTGTCTGTCTCCTGCAGCCATGTGACTGGAGTAACTGAACCAGAACAAGGCTGCTGGTCCAAATAGTGTCAGCTCCAGGGTTCTGAAAACCTGCTCAGAACAGCCCACTGGTTGGTTTGTACCTGCTTCAGGTGGATGATTCCCAGATGGAGTTTGTCCAGGGTGATAAGAGGTGGCAACATTACCGCAAGGAAACCCAGAAAAAACTTACCTAATGAAGGTTTATTTAAGACACACAGGTCACAGGAGAACACCAACAGTGGCAGAAGATACTTAACTAAAAACCAACAAAACAAAATACAAACCAGAGCTAACACCAGAAGCAACAAAACACAAAAGGTTAACAAACACAATGGTTCCACAACATGCAGTCAAAACGTCACTCACTGGGAGTGAAGGAGTGACAAGCTGTGTCACAGAGACCTAACCAAGCACAACTGCCAGGAATTATGGCAGCTTTTATACTGGCACTCAGCAGAGGTACAGGCAGTCACAGGCAAGTGGGAGTGTGGGCAACCAATCCATGAACAGCACATCACTCAGAGGGCCGTGCCAGGGAGGTATACAGGAGAAGCCAATCCTCAAGGTGCTCCTGCACAATCCTCATTTGCATGGAGATGACCAGGTGACATGCCAACAGATCTGGACCAATATAGCAGCACTTTGAGGATGATGTTCTTTGATTTTTCATGAGCTTTAATTACATTTCATCCAGTTCTGTTATTTCAGAATTTCCATAACTTCCACGTGGATACCTCCAAAACCAAGTGGATGAATGACTACGAAATAAACCAACCACAATTTGTAAGACTAAAAAGTTGTGTATCTGACATTAGTCAGCAATACTGAAGCACGACAATGACCTCTACTCTCACTATTTTTGTTCACATTTTCTCCTCAGACATCCAGTACAACTTTGACTCCTGTCTTTGTAGAAATGTTCTAATTACTATGCAGTTATGGTGTGTATCCATGATGGACAAGAAGCTATATACAGAGAACTGATCAGTCAATGTGTTAGCTGGTGTGGAAACAATTACGTCATCTTGAATACCAACAAAACTAAAGAGGAGGTTGTGGAGGAATACAAGTAACTCAGAGTTCAGCTGTACAACAGACTAGATTGGAAATGCAACGCAGAGGCATCTACAAGAAGATGGAGCACAGTCTAATTCTCATTAAAGCTAAAATCAGTGTCTGCACCAAAATGTTGCATATCTTCTATTAGTCTGTTGGGGAAAGTGCAGTCGGCTTTGCAGCCATCTGTTGTTGCAAGAGACTGGACAAACTAATCCAGAAGGCTGGTTGTGTGCTGTGAATAACTCTGGAGCAGTTGTAGCTGATAGTCCAGGAAAGAATGCTCCACAAGCTCCTGAAAGTAATTGAGGATTCCTCACATCTTCTACACAACAAAGTGAAGAAACAACAGAGTGTGTTCAGTATGAGTCTTTGTCAAGTCCACTGCAAGACAGAAACTACCAAAGATTTTTCCTGCAAGCAGCTATCACTCTCCGGAACATGGTAGTATGATTATCTTCTTATAAGTGTCATTGTTTTTAATCAAAAATAAGAAATAAAGAGAGAAAAGAAAAAAGCATACAAGTGAGTTTCCTTCAGGGATTAATAAGGTATTTTTTTATTTCTTTTAATAGGAAATTAATAAAAAAAAAAATGTTATTTTTAACAATATAACTGTTAATGGCAAACAATAGCTTCAGTGATGTTTATATGTACAAACAGTTTTTTTCATTTTTTCTGGTAATTAAATCGGTGGTGTTATCAGACTCTTTTCACACGATGAATGATAAAGGTTTCACTGTTAGACGCAAGTTTTATACACATACACACACGGCATATACAGAACATAGAACCAGTCAAATGGTACTATACACCAGTTTAATGCAATGGATTTCTGTGTCCGATGTTTTGACAGGTAATGTATATAATATACCCACATTATATATATATATATATATATATATATATATATATATATATATATATATATATATATATATATATATATGTATATATATATACATATATATATATATGTATATATATATACATATATATACATATACATATATATATATGTATATATATATACATATATATATATATATGTATATATATATACATATATATACATATACATATATATATATATACATATATATATATATATATATATATATATATATATATATATATATATACATGTATATATGTATATACAAATGTCTATCTATATATCTATCTGTCTATCTATAGAAAGATAGATAAACACTGCTATAAAAAAGTAAGGGAACACTAATGTAGATCTGCATGAATGAATGAAATATTTGATTAAATACTTTGTTTTTTCCATAATTGAATGTGGTGACAACAAAATCACACAAAAATGATCAATGAAAATCAAATGTATCAATCCATTTAGATCTGGATTTGGAGTTATACTCTAAATTACAGTGGAAAAACACACTTCAGACTGATCCAACTGTGGTGTAAGCACAACCCCCACCTGTGGACATCGGGCCCTCATACCACCCTCATGGAGTCTGTTTCTGACTGTTTGAGCAGACACATGCACATTTGTGGCCTGCTGGATCTCATTTTGCAGGGCTCAGGCAGTGCTCCTCCTGTTCCTCCTTGCACAATGAAGGAGGTAGCGGTCCTGCTGCTGGGTTTTTGCCCTCCCACAGCCTCGTCCACATCTCCTGATGTACTGGCCTGTCTCCTGGTGGCGCCTCCATGCTCTGGACACTACGCAGACACAGCAAACCTTCTTGCCACAGCTCGCATTGATGTGCCATCCTGGATGAGCTGCACTACCTGAGCCACTACTGTGGGTTGTAGACTCCGTCTCATGCTACCACTAGAGTGAAAGCACCACTAGCATTCAAAAGTGACCAAAACATCAGCCAGAAAGCATCAGAACTGAGAAGTGGTCATTACTGTAAGAAAATAACTGTTTTAACAGCAGTTTTGTCCTCACACAGTAACATAGAGGAAGTATGACATTTTTTGGATTTACTCAATAAAAACAAACAAGTCAGCAGATACAAGACAAACAAAAGGCCAGAAAACGAAACCCAAACTCACCAGTCATGACATGTTCCTTAAGGCCATATGGACTAAGTAATCACCAATTTATTCAACTGTCAAAACAGGACTCTTGTATTCATGTTGGCATTGTATTGAGACAAACAACACGATCTGATAGTTTTGTCACCTGGTCATTTAGATGCCAGTTTACTACATTTTATACACCAGCACCAATATTTGCAACTGAAGTAAATACAGGAAGGGGTCAAAATTAACTTCTGAATAAAATAAAAAGCTAGTTCAGTAATCTTAATAAGGCACTTTGGAGGAGTAACATGTCTTAAACATGCAGGGCAGGGGGTCCTAAGCATCGAAAGTGAGAAGCAGCCATTTTATACCATGTAAACAGAAACAGATCTACAAACACACACTTGAATAGTGTTCACTAAAATCTTAAAAATCAACATTTAACCAACAAGACAAACAGCTTCAGTCACATAATTTCCAACCAGACAAACACCCTGACACACTGATTATGTTAAAGTTTCCCTCATCAACATCTAGCATAATGAATTTCAACTAGTGATCATTAAGTGTTCATAAATCTGCAGCTCATCACCTGCTCTCTCACCTGCATCATGCATTTGTTAAGCAGTGTTTTGTTGCTGACTACTGTGCTCTTGTTCAAACTCATATTGGTCCACCATCTACTTCATCCTGCCTCCGGTTTGCTTGTGTTATTTAACCTTTCAAAAATTCTCAATTCGGCGACTAATAAATTGGCGTTAGCTTATTAGAGGAAGCTGACAAGAAAAAAATGTTTACTTTCTGGGTGGATCCCAGTACAAGGCTTGCCAATCTGCCAAACCCATTTAGAGCAGCGTGATATTTATTTATAGCTGGCCATTTGGGCCACTTAAAGCCCAGACCACCAGGAATTGTCCCGCTCCTGCCATGTGTCTGTCCTGGCATGCCTTCTAAATACAGAAGGAACAATATCTCATAGTTTCTGTGTGATCAAACTGCACTACAGTAAGTTGTTTTCCATTTTCTTTTTTTTTTTCTTTTTTCATTTGTTATTACAATGTAGCAAACTTCTCTTCATATTGATAAATATACATACAGGCATTATACAATTTATTTTATTTCTTTTTCTACTCCTTTGAATTGAAATGCAGTTAAATGCATTTTTTGAGAAATTATTAGAGCTCAAGTTTATAATATTAATGTCTGCATTTACTATTTGATGCAGTCATCCACTGAAAAAAATCCATTTAAATAAAAAAAAAGTATTATTTTGGGGCAACTACTCTGTGATTAAATTGCAATTAATCAAGATTTATTAATTAACCTGCGTATAATAAGATTCATACAATCTTTTTTTTATTTAGATGCAAGGCAGTGTGGCGGCATTCATCTTTGCTGTCTAACAGGACTACAAATGAACTGAACCAGTATGCTGTTATTTTTAGTGTTTCCCCACATTGTCTGCATGGTCACCCTCTGGCTATCTGAAACTACACATGCAGAGCCAAGCGAAGCAACCCAGGGGCTTGTACTTCTCTGGAGTGGTTTTTCTCTTGTTTTGATCCAGTTGCAGTAGCTGCGGGCCCAAGGCCAAGCATGCTGAAAGCATAAGGGCAAGTGAGTACTAGATTGAGGTTTTCTCCAAGAATCAGTAAGCCCATTTCTTCTAATGGATTCAGGATGTGCTCGCAATTCAGGATGCAGAGTATAAAGTGCGCTCTCTGTGTCTTTCTTTACACACCTTCACCTTTGTTTCTGGCCTCAGGATGCTCTTACAGTGGGTCAGTTTAAAATTATCCTGCAACCTGAAGGAAGGAAAGAGTAAAAAAAAAAAAAAAAAAAAAAAAAAAAATTATAGTAATTTCCAAAAACAGAACATGGATATAGCATATAGGCTAGGGTGTCTTATTTCAAACTCATTAGGTTGTTTTCATTTTCCTCTTATTGTTTGTTTATAATTTTGTATCAGCAGCTAAAAGAGAATATTTAAAACTGAAATTTCATTCACTGCATATTTCCATTTACTATCCAAAATCTAACATTTCCTAATATTTAGTTCCTGATTGCATTTATCAGTGGATATTAAAATGATCCATCTTATTTTCTCACTGACGTGTATAATCATGATATCAAATTCTATTTTATATGTGTTGTGTGTGTCCAAGGAGATAGAATATTTGCAATGCACAAAATACCCAGTAGATTAGTGTGTGCTTGTGTTTAAAAGGAAAAAAAAAGACTTAGAAGAACTTCTGGACTGTTCGCAGGTACATGTAAAATGTACCTCTCAGTCAAGCATGTCGGAACATTTCCAAATAAGGCCTTGTCACGTACTGGTTACAAAAATCTATTTAAATAACTAAACCACAAAACTACTTGGAGATATTCAAAAACAGATGTTGGGTTTTAGGTTTGCATTTTGCAATGTCATTTCCTGCCTTGATGAACAGAACGGCACTGTCAAACTAATGCAATGTTTCCAAGCTTGAAAAACAGACTTCAAAGGAAGAAGACACACCAAGCACAGAGCTTGACTGACTGCTGGGGTATCTTCTGTTGACTTTGTGAACAACAGCAGTACTGGAGCAAATCAAGTTATCGACAACTAATTCTTAAGCTCCTCCCACAGTACGTGAGGCTTCAGCAGCTCATCAACAAAGCAGACAACTGTGTGAATATCCCGCCATATATTTAATCTTGCTCCTTTAAATTGAACTATGTACATTTTTTATGGATCTTGTTATTGCATTTCACACCAGTATTCCATCTGTCATTGCAGAAGCACAATTATATCAATGAACAGGGAAATCTTTGGAGCTTCAGCAAGGCTACATTTCAGAGGGACTGGGACCCCATTGATCAAAGCATTCAGATGTGTCCAGGCCTTTTTCCCTGGCCTGGTGGATCATGTATTTGAAGCCAAAAGACTCTTATAACAATAAACATCTCTGCTGCTTCTGCCTGCCTCTCTGTGATTAGCTGCCCGGGAGATATTTTTAGAGTATCTCAGCCCCTTTGAAGAGAAAGAGGAGCAAAGCCCATCCCTATACCCCTATCTCTCAGCTCCCTAAAAACCCCTTCAGAACTACAGTCCAGCATGCTTTGTTCATTTTCGTTATTGCAACAATACTGCCAGCTGCAGCTGAGTTTTAAGGGTTTCAGTATCTTCTAGCTTGACTGACTCTTTTGTAGGCTTTCTTATAAAGTGAACTTGCAGGCTAATGAATGACTGGCAAAAAATAATATTATATTTATTTGTGTGTGTATGTATGTGTGTGTGTGTGTATGTGTGTAAAGACATTGCATAGTTACAGACATGGAAGTAAACTGTGAGGAAAAATGAGGAAATGTACTAAGTTATAATTCCGATAACTGACATTCATAATTAAAACCCATTATTTAGTTGATTAACTCATGAATAGTTGTTGCTATTTTAATAGATGAAATCAGTTCAATTCTGATTATGGTGTCTGCACAGTAAGCACACATTTACAGATTTAATAGTTTGTCATTCAGGATTGCATTTGCTAAAATAAAGTATTCATGAGCTTAAAAAGAAGAGCCATTGGAATGATTTCAATGGATATGCTGCTCAGAGGATTAATTGCTCAGATCTCAACATTCGATTATTTGTTTTAACAAATAAACAACAACTTTATATTAAAGTCTTTTTGTTTGATTCACCTAAATTTTTTGACTTAGGAAATTTGTGTAGGTAGAAAATATTTAACTTATCAGTCTACATGTCCACGTCAACTTTTTTCAGTATTTTGTCAATTTTTTCACTAAAAATTCTGCAATTGTTTCTAGCTGAAACAAATAGTGATTACAGTTGATCTTTTTCTTCTTTTACTGTTCATTTTATTTTAAAATTTTACTCTTAGGATATTTTTTAACGATACGTATTGTTCCATTTATTATTGGGCTAATAGTCTGTTGATAGCTGATAAAAACAGGAACGGGCAAGTGACTTTATGTAAGTGTCTAAGGACGAGTACATGGTCCATGGTTACACCAAGGCTCTTCACTAAATAAAAGGGGCAAGTGGGCCAAGACTCTCAGCCATTTTAGGGAAAAATCTGTCTGAGGAGCAAACAAGAACTTCAGTTTTTGCTTCATTTAGTTGAAGAAAATTTGTTACTCAACCAGGTCTTGACAGCATCCAGACACCCAAGTAAAAACGGAATCTTGAAAATATCCTGAGGTTTAAAAGAAATATACAGATTGATGTCATCAGCACAACAATGATAAGAGATATCTTTAAACAAGCCTATAATGTCCTGCAAGGGGAAAAAATATAAAATGAACAATAACGGACCCAGAACGGACCCCTGTGGAACACAATAATGAAGAGAGAGGTGAGAAGAGAACCATTTAGGATCCTGATACCCCAACCCATTGTTTCAGTCGGACTAGCAGAACCTGATGATCTATTGTGTCAAAAGCTGAGGTCAGGTCCAGCAATGACACCACCCTGTGATGGACTGGTGGCCTGTCCACCTGCCTTTCTCCCAGTGATTGCTGCGATGGGCTCCAGCTTCCCTGTGCCCCTTTATTGGGCTAAGCGGTCAAAAAAAGGATGGACTGATGAATAGGTGGATTAAACACGAATACAAAACAAAGGATAATTGAATAAACTTTTGAAAAAATATGCATATTTTAAGAATAAAATAGAACAAGAATACATACAAAAAATGAATCCTGGATAAAATTATCAGCACTGCAAGACACTGATTAAAACATGAGGTTAAGCTGAATGTTATGTTTTGAGGAAGGACCTGTGTTGTAAAGTTGTTCTGAAAAGTATTGCAAAGTATTCATTTGCAAATGGCTGGCGCTGGGACAGGAACTCCCAAAGTGACAACAGACCGGTGACTCCATAAGCAGAGAAATCTGCCTTTATAGGGACGGTAATGACTGGGGACAGGTGTGTACGATCATCATCATCAGATGGAGCTGCATTTGGAGAGGGACGACAATCCAAGTGACATAAAAGTGCAGGTGAACCCAGAAAGGCAGGGCATCGGTCTGAGATTGTGTTAATATGACTTAAATGAACACAGAGAAGTCTGCTAAGCTTTAGGCTTATGTCAAAAACTTGTAATGTTGCTTACTGGGAGAAAGTCAATAGCCTTGCACATGATTAATAAATTAGACATTGGTGGAATAACACAAAATGTGAACAGCTACATAAAGGTATTTCATACATGTTAAAAGGGTGATAATTTCAGTGCAATAAATTTCTGTGACTAACAGAAACAGCAAAGCTAAAACTACAGAGATTTTCCAAGCCAGCCTTGTGTGTTGAGAGAGTAAAAATGGACAGATGTGTAAAAAAAAAACGATTGACAGATCAACTCTAAACATGCCCACACAATCAGCAGCTGCTTCCCAGTGATGCCATTCAAATTAGATGGGTATTAAAGGATCTGTCGGCTGAAACTACATAAATTATACATAATGAAATGCAATTAACATTTTTACACTGACAATTAAATACATTAAAGAGTCAGGCTTGCGGAAAGAGAAATGGAAAAGCGGGGAGGTGGGTGGAAGGGGGCCTTTGTATGAAACAGCTAGCTACCTTTAACATTCACCAATACACTCAGTGAGTGTCTGCTCAAATGTTTACAGACCAATTAGTGCCAGTGGACAGCCTCTCAATCAACCCAAATGCCAGGTTTGTATGGAATATTAAGTGGCTTATAATGGAGTGAGAAATCATTTAATGTTATCTTTCAAGCCTTTAGGGATAAATGGCTACATAGACTTGTGAAATACTGAGTATGTTTTGTTTTTATTGTTTTATTTGCTGGACAATTATGATACAAGACATTGTCAAAATGTGTTTGATAGGCAAGATTCCAAAGTCCGGCAAGGTGCATGTAAAAGGAGCGAGCGTGCATATGTTCAAAAAGACAGAAATTGAATATCACCATAATAAAGATACTGTGACTATTTCCTCTAAATAACACCTGCCGGGCTTTTAACAGAAAATATGTAGGACATTTCCTATAATCAACATTTTAAAAAGCAAAGACATTTTTTTACTTACTATAATTCTGCCAATAATACAGTCAAAATTTTATGAAGAGTGTCTGACAGTTATATGTAAAATGTGAAGATGAAGTAAAGAGAGCCAGAAATAAAGAAATACATGCAGCAGTACCGCAAATGTTTCAGAAACAAGTTAACAGTGTGGTCCTTCCCTCCCAACACCCTCTGGCTATCTTCTTCCATCAGGTTGGCTACAACTTTCTGATCATATCTGCTAAAAGCTACCAGTTTATTTAGTGTCCACATCAGCAAAGCGGCGATGGCCCAAGATATGAATGCTACAGGAGTCTAATGCTTATCTTAGTTCCTCTGCAAGAATAGGAAGGGGAAAAGCAGGGGTGACATTTACCATGTACACCACCAACAAAGCTCATAGCGAGAGTCAGAAATATGTTCCATTACTGAGATAATTACAAGAAAGACAATGAGTGAAATTAATATAAAAAATATGATTCATTTTTGCTATCATGCCATTTTGTTTTGCATTGAAATTAAAGGATTCAATTACATGCAATGACACTTTCAATGCTGCCTACTAGCACTGTCCTTCATCACGTAAATTGGTTTGAGATGAAATCATCACATTTATTCCATCACAAGGCTACAAAAAGTTAATAAAACAGCTATATTTTCAGATCAGTTGCCTTACAGAGTCAAAGCTGAAACACAATCAGGAAAGAGCTTTACAGAACAAATAATCAGCAGATTAAATCATTAAACAGAAGTAAATAAGTGAAATACTGAGCTTATGTGCACATGTTTGTGCTTCAATTATTTTTTTTTTTAATTCCTTTTAAATTAAGCAGACTAGTCACAGACATTGATCAGTAACAATGTCAAACCAGCAGTGAAACCATCACTTCCTGGTAAAGAACCTTCTGTGTTTTTCTCTGTCTCCTATAGAGAAAGTCTTAGACTATTCAAAAATATATCGCTCATTGGCAAAAAAAAACAAAAAAAAAACAAAAAAACATCTAATCTATAATGAAGCATTGTCATCAAATCTATTGAGATCCTAATTGGCATAAACATGGGCACGAGACAGGACCAAAGTGGGACTTGACTCTATATTAGTTTTGAAAGCTTTTAATTCCAAGTTGTTCCTGTTCATAAATGTGAAACTGTAGATAAAAAAGCTCATTATTGATTCTCTTTATTATAAAAGTGCTGCATAAACAATCTTTGATGTACAATCTTTTCTAGCTCTGTTCTTCACACTGTATCTTTCTGCAAGCTGTTTCTTTAGTCTATAAAATATACTGCAGTGCTGCTCAATATCCCATTGATATGACATTAACTTTCCCCTTACATACATATTGACTCTGCTTTGTCTTCGCTCATTGAAATCTTTTTGTAGACTGCATTACATTTTTACTGACTCCATACTTTCTCGCTCTCTTGTACTACAGTCGCTGCTTATACTAAATAGTCAGCAAAATAGTGAGGCAAAACAGAAACTGGGACTGATTCTATAGGAGGTAAAATATGAAAAAGGATAATGGTTCGTCGAGCATGTTTGAATGTTTTCTCCCTCATATATGGACATGTTTTTCTCTTCCACGGTCTCACTGGGAATGGCTTCATTCTCCTTTCAACTGCATGTTGACAAGTAACTTTTGTTAATAGAAAAAAAAGGAAAAAACAGTTACTCCATCATTAATCTGCAATTATCTTTGCATTAAATTACAGTATGTATCTCAGACTGAAATCTAGATTCACTCCCCAATGGGCAGCACCTCAAGAGCAGTGTTTTATTTTGAGGGGTGTTTGCCCAAGATGTCAAAGGAAATCAGATGTTTCTCACATCTGCCTGCCCTCTGTAGCCCTCTCTTATATCTCTCCCTCAATGCTTCACCCAACCTCCAACCCCATGGAGCAGGAAGGAGGTTTGTTGATGGATGTTGAAGGCAGCTTTGGTCCCACAGCAATTAACTCTTCTCCTGCAAGAAGCAGCCTGTCAGGTTGATGGAATCTCCCCAACACTGCTGCCTGTCACACAATCCAGGAGGGGTTGCAGACAAATGCTTCATTTATGTGTTTGCTTTACTGTTTTTCCTGTGGTCCAAAGCGAGCACAACCAAAGGGCTATTGGCTGCATCGGAAGGTATGAAGTGCTCCAGTTATACTTCCATTGATCAGTGGCCATAGAGTGTCGCTGGCCTGTTGAAGTGCAGGGACTAAAGAGTGTGACGATTACAGATTATGAGCCAGTGTGACTGCAGTGGTAGATATGGCTTTGTTGATTAAATTATTTTAAGTGGGATTACTTCTATTAGGGTTTTTGAGGATTGCCTTCTTGCAGAGGCTGCATGGTGGCGTAGTGGTTAGCACTGTGGCCTGACAGTATGAAGGTTGCTGGTTTGAGTTTCAGCTGGTGGAGAGGTTTGAACAGTGGCCTTTCTGTTTGGAGTTTGTTCCGCTCATGTATGCGTGAGTTCTCTTCAGGTTGTCTTCCTCCAACTGTCCAAAGGCATCCATGTTAAGTTAATAGGTTTCTCAAAATTGTACCTAGGTATGGATGTTAGCATGAATGGCGCTGTGATGGACTGGCAACCTGGACTGGGTGTACCCTGGCCCAACGATCGCTGTCCAATGGACTATTGGATGGATGGGTCTTTATTACAGAACATTGCTTCTGTGACAGTCATCTGCTCCACTGAACATTAAATAAAACAGTTATCTGTTACATTGCATTTTATTTACCCATTTATGGTCATATGTGGGAGGAAAGGGCCCATCCCAGATGATATCAGATGAGAGACAAAAAAAGAGGATATAAAAAGGAAATGGGGAATGCACATTAAAAAAGAAAAAAAAAAACTTCTAGTCATGTGCAAAGACATGTATTTGCTCTTTTTAGAGTTTATACTGTTTTTGAACAAGACTTGCAAAAGAGGGATAATGAAAACCACTCTGCAAATTGCTTCTGACCTCTCTATGATTAAAAGGACATGAATCCCCAGCTGTTTCCTATTGGAGTTAGCAAACAATATATTCATAATTCTGTCCGTCATCTTCGCGGATATAATCTGCTATAGTATAAAGTGTAAATATCTCAGATACTCAAAGAGTTGAGAGCTTTCTTTCTCTGTAATAAAAAAGGCAAAAAATAACTGTGGATTTATTATAGATTGCAGCTGCAGTTGTTAATTGTTTTCCTCTTCAAGGTTGTTACTTCTTCCACTGAAATAAAGTCACTATCTACACTGACCCCCATCTATGAACTGCGGATATCCGTTTACTAACATGCGACATGGTCCGCAAAGCCCAACTCAGCTGCGACGTCCTGTCAGTAAATGTTGTTAAAAGTGCTTTTTCAGCTACAAGATTTGTACATATATAATCTGACTGTGCCATCAAACGTGTCAGGAATGAACAGTGTTAATTTTCAGAAAGTTACACGGCGTCAAAGTTGTCTTTGCTAAAATTCAAAAGAAACACTTTTGACAACCAGCCATACAATGTTTTTTTTTTTTTGTTTTTTTTTTTTTTTTTAATACGTTTTCAGAGCAGATGTTACAAAGTGCTTCATAATAATAAGAATATAAACATCACAATAAATATACAATAAAAATAGCACCTTTAAAACATAATTTAAACCTTAGTAAATAAATTATTTACAGTTTAAAATTATTTTGATGACACACTTCTGAACTTTGCCTTTTTCCCATCACGCATCCCCTATTAATGGTCAATTCAGTGTCCATCTTGCATCACACCAAGCCTGTTTGCTCTCTCCAACAAGCAAAAGACAATCTTACTATAATTCTTTTTTTGCCAATTACTCTCTTTTAATTGTCTTGCATTTCTTTGCTGAATTAGCGGCGACGTTGCACATTGAAAAAAGCCAGTGTGTTTGCTAATGTGAAGCGAAACTCTGCTGCAACTTCACACAGCATCCTCGATGAAAAAGTTGTATTGTGCTGTTTCTCAGCCTTGGGTTGCTGCTGGGCAGCTGCAGCCTCTGAACGGCACATGATAGATGTCACTGTATCATTGAACAAGTCAGGAACGTGCAGTTTTAAGGTCAGAAAGTTACATAATGCATCTTTAGTAAAGACAGTTTAAATAAATGCTCTGTAAAAATAGATCTTGAATCCAACAGGAATTGCACTTTGTTGTGAATCTTTAACAAGGAAGAAACAACAAACCCTAACCACAGGATCTCAGAGTCCTGCAGCAGTGGCGAGGCTGCAGCAGATCTTTGATAAACAGGAACTTGACCATGCAATGCTCCTAAAAAAAAATATTAAAATTTTAATCTGTTTTTTAACCAGATATGCAGCTAATGTAAGCATATCAAGGCCAGGGTGATATTAGATTTTCTGTGTGTTTTAATCAGCAGCCTAGGAGCTGTGTTCCAGGTGGTTCAGAAATGAACTGCTCAGGCATGTAAAAAGAGAATTGCAATGAACCGGATGGGAGAAAGTCCAGATAATCTTTTACTTTTTTATATTGTTTTGCATTTGAAAATATCTTATAAATGTAGGCAATTCTACTCTTAATTTTTTTATTAATGTACTAGAACACAAATAGATTGAAATCATCTGCAGAGGACTATCCAGAGGCTTTTCTGTCCTGGATAAACCTCATGTCACTTTAACACCTGTCGTTGTCAAATAAATGCTTTGTCCGTGGCACCAACATGCAATTTTAAATACATGTATACGAACTGGTTCTTTTCTCTATTTTCTTTTAACCTGTACAATGTTGTCGCTTGCAGTGAATAAAAGAACCTTCTATAAGTTGGACATGGTGAGGTTAGGGTGCTATGGAAGTGTGTTTCTACTCTTGTGAAGCCTGTAGGTGTGCAGTTTTTACTAGTGTTGTACTTGCAAGTATCAGTCCCTTCTGTGAACAGGTGAAACTGAAAAAAAGTGAACGTGTCAGCAAACTGCTTTGTTGTGAAGGGACTGATGGAGTAGCACAGATGCGCTAGAAGCAAAGGTTTGACCATAGAACGAGGAACAATATAATGGTCTGAAATACCAAATCTCTAACAGATACAGGAAGTCAATAACAGGTAAGAAAGTCCAGTGTGTGACCATGTCTGTGTGTGGAACCAATCCCTGATTGAAGCAGGCTAAAATAGTCCAAAAAGGCTTCAGAACTCATTTTCCATTTGGTTGGAAGAACAGCAAATGTGAGCATTAATGGGAAAAAGAACTGAACCAACAGCAGACTTGCGAGTTGACAACAGATCAGCCGGTGGCTATGACAACTCCAGTGGGCGATATACAACCCCAACACCACACAGCAAGGGGCATGCAAACTCCGGCACACACAACTGAAACTCGGAGTTGCTGGAGTTTTCAGAAGATGGTGAATAACAGATGTCTTGTCACTGTACTTGTCACTGACCACAACGACCTGACCATCATCACAGCAAGACACTTGCATTGTACAATTCAATTCAGTATGGTTTTATTTGTATAGCACAACTTCACAACAATGTGCTTTACACTTTACAAGCACATCAGTTCAAGCCAATGCATAATAAATAGCCTAATTAAGGATAACCAAAAGATTGAATCGAATCTTGACTTCAATCCAAACCCCCCCATCATGAGCATGCAGTGGTGTACTCTGGTAAGACAAGCCATGTAGGAAGAGTTGGAAAAAAGTACTGTTATAACCTGGTTTCAGCCAGGTATCCGTCAGCAGGTGACAATTGAAATGCTAAACATTAAGGTTTAATTTGCAAGCTTGCTGATGTTAAACAGTGCTGCACATAGTGGTTGACAGATCATTGGCTGCTCCACGGCATGAGCAAACGAATGGAGATTCTGTCACACACAACCATGTCTCTGTATCCTCCCAGGCCGACAAGGCAGAGGCAAACAGCCATTGATCAAACAACATAAATTATTATTGAGTCTTCGTGCCAATCTCTGTGTCTGTGTAACAGACACTGAGACAGGTGGCAGCATCTTCAGTGTCTGTTGAACATTAGCACAATCCTGGACTTTAAAGGTAATAAAAATCAAAATGGTATTAAGTCATCTAGTTTTATATTATTTTCACCTATGTGTGTCTAAATCGCTGAGGATAAGATGGCTGGCCAGTTACTATAACCTATTGATGACATAAAAACAGTTTTATTCTACAATATAATTACTGTAAACAGAAGAAAACCAGCTTGATTTCTTCCATTTTTCACATCTATTCTGTCACCTCCTCTTTCCTCCATGGTCACCTACACTTGTTAAGTTTCCAACATCTAAGATGACTTAGTTCCTACTCTCTTGTATTGGCAGGCCCTGGGGGTGGTTAAGCCACTTAACCTGTCATTTCAAATTGTACACACAACATTGAATGGGTGGACCCAGCTTTCTTGTCGTGCAGGACAGAGTGAAGTACTCACACATTACAGGAACAGCAGAAGCATAGTGAAAACAGTTGCAAGCTTATGGATGCTGAATGTTCAAATGAGGTTGAGCAAGTGTTTGTTTGAAATAAGATGATGGGAAATAAGACACTTTAGCTTTTACAGGGTGGTTTATCAGTTTCTCAAAACAAAAGAAATATTGTTGTATATTAAAAGAACAAGTTTGTGAAAACGAAATGTTTCTAATTCTCAGTTTTTAATCTCATATAATACAAACCTGGTTTATATTTCACTAAACTGTAAGATTGTAGATACGTATATGCTCTATGCAAATGCACTTGGACTTGGAAGCAGAGATTATTTTGGGAAATGAGTACATGAAATAAACATAAGCGAACAGATAAGTCACAGTCTAAAAGTAATATGTTTCTACACATATATATATATATATATATATATATATATATATATATATATATATATATATATATATATATATATATATATATATGTATATATATACATATATATATATACATATATATATATATATATATATATATATATATACATATACATATATATATATATATATATATATATATATATATATACATATATATATATATGTATATATATACATATATATATGTATATATATACATATATATATATATATATATATATATATATATATATATATATATATACACATATACATATATATATATATATATATATATATATATATATATATATATATATATATATATATATATATATATATATATATATATATATATATATATATATATATTATATATATATACATACATACATACAGAATTTTTTTTCCCCATCTAATTCTTAAAATTTCAGATCACCTGTCAGTGACACTTAATGATCCTAAATATACCTAACAGCAGACATTGTTGTGATCCTGTTCCCTGGTGGGCGTGTCTGGCATCCTGGCACTTGGATCAGCACCTGATCGGCATCTTTGCAATCAGCAGCAGCACTATTTAAGATCTGCCCAGCCTGCTGTTCATCGCCAGATAGTTGAACGCCTTTGGTACAACTCTCGGCCTGAAGGATTCTTCCCAGTGTGATTTCCTGATCGTTAACCTGTGTGTTTTTCCCCGTCAGAGATCCTGCCTGCATGCCCGATTGCTGCCCTACCGCTTGCCTGCCTGCATGCCCGATTGCTGCCCTACCGCTTGCCTGCCTGCCTGCCTGCCCGCCTGCCTGCCCGCCTCTCTGTCTGCCAGGTTTACCTCCCCGCTTGTCTGCCTGCCGACTAACCTATCTTCCGCATCCACCTGGGAAAGAAACCGAAATCAGAAGGAAGCAAATAAAGCATTGTTTGAAACTCCAAGCCGAGTCCGCATATGAATCCCCCGCACTTGACGTCAACCTAACAGAACTATCTGGCCACAAATGGATTCAGCGGACTCAAACCCGGAAGTCGCCTCGGTCCCACTACAGCAAGACCTCTCAGGTCTGAATGCTCGCCTCGCTCGACATGAACAGTTGATGATGACTCTGGATCATAATTACCACACCATACTCTCTCAGCTGGCCCAACTTACCACACATGTCGCTGGATTGATCCCTTCTGCACCTTCCCAGCTGCCGGATCCCGACGCCCCCGCGCTTCAACCCGGTCGAGCAGTCACAGTAAGAGAGACACACATCCCAGATCCCAAGCCCTACGCTGGGGATTTGGGAAAATTTAGGGGATTCCTCCTCCAATGCTCCATTGTTTTTGACCAGAAGCCACTCACCTATGCTAACGATAGATCCAAGGTTTCATATATAATTGGACTGCTGGAAGGAAAGGCACTGGCGTGGGCGGAAGCGGCATATGAACAGCAGGATTTTAGACACTCATCCTATTCCTCATTTGTCGAGGAGATGAAAAAAGTTTTTGATCACCCAGTAAGGGGCGGAGAATCAGTCAAGCGTCTCCTTAATCTCCGTCAGGGAGATCGGTGTGTAGCGGACTTTGCGATTGATTTCAGGACAGCAGCTGCTGATTCAGGCTGGAACAACGTGGCTCTCCGAGACATCTTCGCCAACGGGTTAAGCAGTCGGCTAAAGGATGAGTTGGCAACCCGAGATACACCGGGCTCGCTGGACGAACTCATTTCTCTTGCCATACGAATAGATAACCGGCTACGGGAGAGGGATAGGGAACGGCGATCCAGATCCAGCCAAGACTCGGGCACTCTCTCGGGATCGAACTCCTCCCCTCTGTCTCACACTACCCCGCCTACGGAGGAGCCCATGCAACTGGGCAGGGCTCACCTCTCCCCAGAGGAGCGGCAGAGGAGAAGGGACTCTGGAGATTGCTATTACTGCGGAAGATCTGGACACCGGATATCTCTATGTCCCAACCGGGCAAAAGACCAGGGTTGTCAGTAGCGGCGGGAGTACTGACGACCACATCATCCAATGAGATCCCCCACACCAAGACACTTATCCCCGCAACTTTGTTCGTAGATAAGACCCCCCATTCTGTTGAGGCCTTAGTGGATTCTGGAGCTGAGGCCAATTTTCTGGACGAGACTTTGGCCACCACTCTTGGGTTATGTCTGGAGGCTCTTTCTTCCCCTGTATCAGGACAGGCTCTGGATGGTAGCCATCTTTATTCCATAACCCGACAGTCCATCCCCGTTAGACTGATAGTTTCTGGCAACCACCAAGAATACATACCTTTCTTCATTGTTGACTCACCTAAGTCTCCACTGGTCTTGGGTCACCCCTGGCTGTCATTACATAACCCGCACCTAGATTGGCGAACTGGGTGAATTATCAATTGGAGCTCCTTTTGTCATGCCACCTGTCTTCTGTCGGCTATTCCCTCGACCTCATCCATTTCTGGTCTTCAACCCGTTGCCCCAGACCTGTCTGCAGTACCGACAGTATATAACGATTTAATGGAGGTTTTCAGCAAGGACAAGGCCTTAGCTTTGCCACCTCATCGACCTTACGATTGCACCATTGATTTGCTCCCAGGTGCCCCGCTGCCTACCAGCCGACTGTACAACATATCCCGACCTGAGATGGAGGCTTTGGAGGGGTACATCTCAGATTCCCTAGCAGCTGGATTAATTAAGCCCTCTTCTTCACCCCTAGGAGCTGGATTCTTCTTTATCTCCAAGAAGGATGGCTCACTTAGACCTTGCATTGACTACCGGGGCTTAAATGCAATCACAGTTAAAAACAAGTACCCTTTACCCCTACTGGAGTCAGTTTTCAATTCCCTTCATGGCTTCACAATCTTCACGAAGCTCGACCTTCGCAACGCATACCACTTGGTCAGGATAAAAGAGGGAGACGAATGGAAAACAGCGTTTAGGACACCCTTGGGCCATTTTGAGTACTGTGTTATGCCGTTTGGACTATGTAATGCTCCTGCCGTGTTTCAGGCCCTGGTTAATGACGTGTTACGAGATCTCCTTAACCGCTTCGTCTTTATCTATTTAGACGACATCCTCATTTTCTCCCAGAACGAGTCTGAGCACATCCAACACGTCCGACTGGTCCTACAGAGACTCTTGGAGAACCGCTTATTTGTCAAGGCTGAGAAATGTGAGTTTCATAAGAGTACTGTATCGTTCCTCGGCTACATCTTTGAGACTGGGCAAGTCCGAGCTGACCCGGAGAAGGTCAAGGCGGTGGTAGATTGGCCTACCCCCACCTCTGTGAAAGAACTGCAACGCTTCCTGGGATTTGCTGATTTTTACCGCCGTTTCATCCGTAACTATAGCCAGATTGCAGCCCCTCTCACTCGTCTTACCTCTCCATCAATTCCCTTTACCTGGTCTGAACCTGCAGATCAGGCTTTCCGTAGACTGAAGGATCTATTCACCACAGCCCCTGTTCTCCTCCACCCTGATCCCAGTCGTCAATTTGTGGTTGAGGTCGATGCCTCAGACAAAGGAGTTGGAGCTGTGCTGTCTCAGCGATCATCTAGGACTCATAAACTCCATCCCTGTGCTTATTTCTCTCGACGCCTCACCCCAGCTGAACAAAATTACCACGTCGGTGATCGCGAGCTCCTAGCCATTAAATTGGCTCTTGAACAGTGGCGTCACTGGCTGGAGGGATCTAGGGAGCCATTCCTCATTTGGACAGACCATAAGAACTTGGAATACCTGCAGTCAGCCAAACAGCTAAATCCCCGTCAAGCCCGTTGGTCCCTTTTCTTTAACCGCTTCAACTTCACCTTGTCGTACCAACCTGGGTCCAAGAACCAGAAGCCAGACTCCCTTTCCCGCCAGTTCACTTCAGGATCCACTTCCTCCATGGACCCAATCCTGCCTGCTACCCGCATTGTTGCCGCAGTTACCTGGGAAGTAGAGGATAGGGTCCTCGCAGCCCAGCAACAGCAACCTGACCCAGGTACAGGTCCTCCTAACCGCCTATTTGTTCCAGATGCCGTCCGTTCCTTGGTCCTCCAGTGGGGTCACTCGTCCCGTCTAGCTTGCCATCCTGGATCCACACGCACCCTATCCCTCATTAGGCGTAGGTTTTGGTGGCCCACAATGGAGAAGGATGCTCGGGAGTATGTAGCTGCCTGCACCACCTGTGCCCGGAGTAAGGCCTCTCATAGACCGCCAGCCGGCCTTCTACGACCCCTGCCTGTTCCCAGCCGGCCATGGTCCCACATTGCCCTGGACTTCGTCACCGGCCTACCCGTCTCCAAAGGTAAAGATACTATCTTAACCATTGTTGACCGCTTTTCCAAGGCCGTGCATTTTGTCGCACTCCCCAAACTTCCCTCGGCCAAGGAGACGGCTGACCTACTGGTTCATCACGTTTTTCGGCTCCACGGACTGCCCGCCGACATCGTGTCTGACAGAGGGCCCCAATTCACGTCCCAGGTATGGCGAGCCTTTTGTCAGTCAATTGGAGCCACTCTGAGTCTGTCATCAGGATTTCACCCCCAAACCAATGGTCAGGCTGAAAGGACGAATCAAGACTTGGAGACTGCCCTCCGGTGTGTGGCAGAAACTAACCCATCCTCTTGGAGTGAACATCTGGACTGGGTTGAGTATGCGCACAATTCTCTCACCTCCTCAGCCTCTGGATTGTCCCCTTTTGAATGCTCCCTAGGGTACCAGCCGCCACTATTCCCCGCCCAGGAGGATGAGGTTTCTGTGCCTTCTGTCCAGCTTCACATCCGCCGCTGTCGACGGGTTTGGCAGAAGGCTCGGGCTGCGCTTCTCCGAACTGGGGAACAGAATCGGCGCCAGGCGGACCGTCACCGGACTCCTGCGCCCGGTTATTCCCCTGGTCAGAAGGTTTGGCTCTCATCCAGGAACATTCCTTTGCGGACCGATGCCAAGAAACTGACTCCTCGTTACTTGGGCCCCTTTGAAATTCAACAGATCATTAACCCTACTGTGGTTCGACTTAAGCTCCCCCGATCCATGCGGGTTCATCCCTCCTTCCACGTCTCCCAACTTAAACCTGTTTCATCCAGTCCTCTGGTCCCTCCTTCCAGGCCCCCTCCTCCCGCCCGGCTTGTGGCTGGTCGCCCGGCCTACACGGTCCGACGTCTCCTGGATGTGCGCCGTCGTGGTTGGGGCCTTCAATTCCTGGTTGACTGGGAAGGGTATGGTCCTGAGGAGCGTGCCTGGGTCCCTCGCTCGTTCATTTTGGATGCCTCCCTGGTTCGTGACTTTCGCCGGGCTCATCCTGACCGGTTTCGGTCGCCTGGTGGCTCCTGTTGAGGGGGGGGTACTGTTGTGATCCTGTTCCCTGGTGGGCGTGTCTGGCATCCTGGCACTTGGATCAGCACCTGATCGGCATCTTTGCAATCAGCAGCAGCACTATTTAAGATCTGCCCAGCCTGCTGTTCATCGCCAGATAGTTGAACGCCTTTGGTACAACTCTCGGCCTGAAGGATTCTTCCCAGTGTGATTTCCTGATCGTTAACCTGTGTGTTTTTTCCCCGTCAGAGATCCTGCCTGCATGCCCGATTGCTGCCCTACCGCTTGCCTGCCTGCATGCCCGATTGCTGCCCTACCGCTTGCCTGCCTGCCTGCCTGCCCGCCTGCCCGCCTGCCTGCCCGCCTCTCTGTCTGCCAGGTTTACCTCCCCGCTTGTCTGCCTGCCGACTAACCTATCTTCCGCATCCACCTGGGAAAGAAACCGAAATCAGAAGGAAGCAAATAAAGCATTGTTTGAAACTCCAAGCCGAGTCCGCATATGAATCCCCCGCACTTGACGTCAACCTAACAGACATCATATTATCAGCAGCATCATGATACACTACCTACAATAATTTATAAATGACTAAATGTAATTATGTTTTAAGTGATTTTTTATCAAGGTCATGG
>NC_136626.1:17247562-17280062 GCF_933228915.1 Telmatherina bonti
TGTTAATGTCGTGTCACTGTTTAATGCAGCTGTAGTTATATGGTGTTACATTATAGTATTATATATATATACACACACAAGTATTATAGACATGTCTAGATTGTTAAATCAAATCAAACTTTATTTATATAGCACTTTTCATAAAGATGCATTTCAAAGTGCTTTACAAAATTAAAGAAAATACAATTTGACACTTATGCACAAACAAGCAGCCTAAACACACAACCTCACCTTTACCCCTAATCCTTATAAAAAAAAAAATTAAAAAAAAAAAAAAAAAAACCTTTAGGTTTCTGTCTCTGTACCTGCTGGACATTGCTGCGAGGAAACGATATCTGAGTGATCCTTCCTCATCAGGACCTGACCCAAGAATGACCACAGGAGACAGAGTCACAAGAAAACACCCAGGTTTGGGCAAGCCAGGTCCCAGAAAACATCCAAAACTCTGCAATGCAGAACCTCTGCCAACAAACCAGGCCAGGAGGACCCCTGCCACAACCCCACAGATAAAACAGGCGCAGCCCCCAACACGGAGGATCCTCACGGGGAAAACACTGGAGCTAAAAAGTTAAAAAGATAAAATAAGAAAGAAACAAAAGACAAAATAACAAAATGAAAAAAAAAAAAGATGTGTTTCTGTAAAACAATAATTAGAAAAATCAGATTACACCCAATTGATATATAAATACATAAAAAAGTACATCTGGTATGTCATGTCATTTTGTTTGAATGCGTCTCATGCCATAAAGAATAATAATTTAAAAAAAAAAATAAATAAAATAAAATAAAATTGGGAAAAGACTTAATTTTGTATAAATAAAAGATGTTTTGATGTACTGCTAAAGGTGGTTATTGTACGTGCTTGGCCAGTGGGAAAGACATGGGTTTGCAGCACATTATAGTTGCATCACATTTAAGCAGGAAGTTTTCTGTCTTGCAGGTTCTACAAAGCAAGTTTAACAACTGTCCCCAGGGTCCAAACAGAGCAAAAAAGCAATCCACTGCTCAGAACAATGTTGAAAGTGCAGCAAATCCCACTCCGTCCTGATTGACTGTCACCACACATAAAAACAGGCAAGATAACTCACACGCCTTAGCTTTCTTTGCTGCTGTACAGAAGGTGCTGGGAACCCTGCTGAAGGCTTGTTTCAGAGCTGTATGCTGTGAAAAGAAACAGCACGCTGTCTTACATTTGTAGCTGTACATCATTGGAAACCCATACAGGTGGAAACACATGAAACACACCCAGTAAATACAAAATATAATTTCTTAATCTAGCTTTCTACATTTTAAAAGGATTCAAGTCTAATATGGCAGGAAAGGCAAGAAAAAGAAATGTATTTCCTTGAAAAAAAAAAAAAAAAGTGTTCTTTCAAAGGTCAAAGCAATTTGCATTGGAGAGCTTAATCTGTTCATGGATGAATAATAAAAAACAATGCAACATTTTTTTTAAAAATAAATTTTTACCTCAACAGACATATACAATGATTCTTTTTTGTTTATCAGTGATATTTAGAATTTATCATGACTTATGATTCCATAAAATATTTATTACATAATATATAATCATAATTACATTAAGTAAATCTTCTATATTTCATTTTCTTTTCCTATTTACTGCAAAGGCGAACTTGCGTAATTACATTATGTTAAATTATATATTTGTTTATTCTCCAGTGAGTGGAAACGTATTGGATGACTCACTTACATCCACTGAAGTGGTTTATTTACAAAAATGCCATCCTCATTCATGAATGTGCAAGAAAAAAGCTTGTACATAGGTGTCCGCTATATGGATATCCTTCCAAGGGTTAAGTGAAGATTACATGATTTAATGGGAACTTTCCAAACAGAGATTGTTGGGTGCAAGTCTATGCTTCATGTGTAGGCTATGATTTGCAATTTCCCACGCTGCTGGGCAAAAGTAAAATACAAAAAAGTAGTTGATCATAGATCTTTATACAACAACCCAAATAAGGGAACCTTGTGAGAGTTGGTCTGACAGATGCCAAGAAAATCCTTTCCTATGTCACCATAAAGTTTCCCATTGTAAAGGAATATGAAGGATACTATGATGAACAAATTGATCAGATTGCCAGATAAACATCTCTCCAGCTACGTACCATCCAACCATCATGCACAATTATGTAAATCATATCTAAATATATATATAAACACACTGATGTAAACAGTATGTTATGCCTTCTTGAGCTTTTATCAGAATGGTTACTGAAAGTTTTCCAAGACTATAGCTTCAGTTTTTTCTTACTGTTTTCATCATCAGGATAACTACTAATAATAAACACTGGCACCTACTGTAATTTAGTTTTTTTTTCTGCATGAAGACCTGGGACCCCTTATTGGTAGGCCCTCGGCCTCCAAGAAGATGTGTGCTTGTAAAACTTCGAATAAAAGCACAAATGTAAAAGAAGAAATCCTATTTTTTTCTTACTGAATAACCCATCATGTTTGACAGATGACCACTATGCTATCCTCACTTCTCACTGTTGAAAGTACCAGTAAATTAAATTCCAGTCAGAAACGTTCAGCTGGAATTGGTGAGAAATGATCAAGCATCACAGAACAAAAAGTAAAACAGGCTAATGTTTAAAAGAGAAAGGAGATCTAGCTAATGCAGAGCCACCAGAATACAAAGTAAACAAACCGAAACCACAGACCATGATGCAGAGCTGACCATCGTATTTAAAGGAGTTATCAGTCACGCAGGATTAACACAATGGATCAGAACATCTCTTCCTTACCCAAAATTCAACGAGCATATCTGTCTTACTAACAAGTATTTTAGCCAGTTCAGTTTGTCAGTTAATTATACCGCAGCAAGAAAATACAGAAGTTACATGTTTAAACTTGTTTTCAGTAACCTGACATCCTCTCCCTCATTAACAACATTCAACCAATAACAAAGCAACATCACCCTGGGTTCTGAGCCACAACGACACAATGCCTGTAAACACCCAATTAGAGCCGGAGGGGGCAAATTAACACGAATGCTGAGAAACTCCAATTAACAATGACACATTGATTTGGTGGCAGGCGCATCATTGTCTTAAAATTAGAATTAATCAATACTGCAGTGTCAAGTTGAAGGTCTGGCTTCAGAAGTCCCATTGTTTGTGAGTAACCCATGTGAGCTCCACACTGAAGACTCAAATGTTGTGGCATTTATTCATATGAGAGCTCCTTTGCTTTTGTCTTTTTCTTTATTTATTTTTTTCCTGCTGGAAATTGAACCTGACAAAATAAATGTTTTCTATCATCACTGCACAGAGGAAAATAAGTAGAGAGCAAAAGTTTTCCACACAGTTTCAGCAACAACGAAAAAAGGGCATATTTTCCAGACAGATTCTCAAATGCACAATCAACCAGATGTATTCACTTTACGTCTTTGAATAGTTGCACACTTCTGACAAATTAAGCATGAGAAATATTAAGCCCATGACAAAAGGACAAGGTACTTAAATTCTGAACTTAGCGCTGCTTCTCCAGCAAAGTTTTAACCAACTATAAAACTGTTGATGAGGGGTTTTTGCAAGAACAGGACCTGAAGGAGAAATTCCTGTTTAGGCTTAATATGACAAATAGAGAACAGCTGGTAAATGGCATACAGATGTCACCAAACACTTTCCTCATCTTCACTTGTTTCAAAGAACAACATCTGGCTCACAACATGCAACACATCTTTCCTCATCTGGCTTCTATCGAGCATTTGTTCACCAAGTTTTCTTCTCAAAATGTTCTCACGCTTTTTCTCTATTTATATCTATTTTACATCTATATTTTAGAAACCATAATTTACTTAAACTTTGGATATTGTTAATTCTGCCTAATGTAGAAGTAGTGAGTCACTTGCAAACTGAAAAGTAGAAGTTACATTACTTACAGTGAAAAAGACTCCCACCACACCCCCCAAAAAAGTAAAACATTTGTCGATACTCAAGTAGAAGAAGAAAAAACTATCTTCAAAAAGTAAACAGCATGACATGATGACTTTCTACCTCTCATGTTTAAAAGAGTTTTATTTAAAAAAAAAAAAAAAAAAAGGTTTGGCAGCCTGTAAAAATGGGATTGGTTTAGTCATGCTTAGGACTTGTATTGGTAGGAAAATAGGGAACATTTCAAAAAGTGGAGGAAGATTAGATTAAAATAAGTGCAAGCTCATTCTCAAAGCAAAAGTGTCCACTTCTGTACAAAAGCTAAAGATCATCGTAAAAAAAAACCTTCCGCAACAAGATAATGACTCTTAACCTGATCAATAATCCACAATCGACTTTACAAGAGATGCAAGTTACTGGGCTTTTTATGGTCTTTACAGCAACAATACTAAATGTCTCAGCTTCTGCAGCATAAGGTGGTTAGATAAAGACAGTGTCTTGAATATTGTTTCATTTCTTTTGTGACACAATGCTTTTTCAATCCAATATGCATAATTTAACAGATATTTTTCGAACCCTGTTCACCAAGACTTTGATTCTGTGGATTCTTCAGAATCGCGTGTGTACCAGTTTCCTGGTTTTTGTCTATCTCTGCCAGCCTTTCCCCTCCCATTCTCTTGATGTCTGTCATTCTCTGATCTTGCCATGCAGTTCTCTTGATGTTGGCAGTTGGACACATTAACACATCAAACTTTGACTCCTTTAATATTCTTGGTCTTGGCATGCTGCCACACACTCCAGATATCTGACGGTACATGCTGGATATTGCATCAGAGGATGGACAGTGAGCTGCTGAAGTGAAGACAGGAACTGAGGCAACATCCAAAGCAGAGAGCATTGGGTCAAGATCCAATTCGATGCAGTCTTCCAACAAAGTTTACAAAAAAAAAACAAAACAAAACAAAAAAAAACTCAAGCTATTAGTTCCCAATGTTTGCATTTTCTTCCATGTAGAAACACTTCGTAGGATGACACTGCATTTTGAGAAAAAGCAATGAAACAACAGTTTTTCTACAGCTAACCAGTTGTGCTGCTGGGCTTTATTACACTGAAAGTTATGGTGGATGTCAAAAGAAAGAAAAACTTCATTTTGAATTCTTAAGCAAAGAAATAACTTTTCTCTTCCGCGACCATTTCACATATTTTTAGCAACCCCTTCTGGACCACAAGGCAGCAGTTATGTGGAATATAATATGTATACTGCAATTAACATGGGGAACATGATACACTCATAACACACCACAAAGGGAATCCATACATGGAAACTTTCTAATTGTTACTTTTCTTTGCTTTTTGTCAAATTTACTGGACTTATTTTACATTTTGTAAACTGTTGTAGTTTTCCTTAATATAGTTTGAGTTGTTTCACTGTATATTCATAGATGTTATTCTATGTAAAGCACTGAATTGCTTTTATATATCAAATGTACTATACATTTTACATTAGCCATTTAGCACCTATTTCATTTGGATTTAATCCTTTATAGTTTTAATGAGTTTAGACCAACAGACTGCAGGATCTCAGCTACTCCAGTACCTAAGCAGTATGGGACCGACATGTTAGACAAGTCCCACCAGCATTGTTACAACATAAAAAAAAGATAATAATAATACGAAAATTGTCGCCCTATTTTGAAAGATGGCATTTATACTCCCAGTGCAGTTAAGATGGTTTGCACAATTTATGGTGTGAGGCACCAAGGCTGTTTTAGCAGCTCACCAGTCTACAGAGCCTCAGAAAACTCTAAATCTTCTTTATCAGCTTCACAATGTGGTACTTTTTGTCCACAGCACACTGTTAACTCAAAATTTCAAGATGCTGCATAAATACAATAATATAGTGCTTCACTGATCAAAGTAGAATTATTTTAGTGGGACGCATCAAAAGGGAGTAAATAATATTGATGATGTGTGCCTTTCAAAAGAGCCGAGTAGGCAAAAATTAACACTGAAGTGGGCAGAGTTGAGATCAAGAGAGTCAAAGGGAGAGGTAGCCTTGTAACAATGCTGGGAGCACCGTTCAGTGCTCAGTGTGGAGTTATCACTTTTGTAATGGCACATCTGAACCATTTTATTAGTCACACACTGATGTAAACTACTATTTTCCTTTGAAAATAAACAAACCAAAGGGCACACGAGTTCCGAGGTTAAGAAGAATCAAAGAAATGTATACAGTACCAGTCAAAAGATTGGAAACACTTTCTAATGAAATCTAATGGAAAAGTGTTTCCAAACTTTTGACAGGCAGTAAACATACTATTTTTAGATGATACAAAAGCAGCTTTCATACTTTCAGGAAGGTTGACATAGTGACGCTAAAGTTTACTTATGAGCTCTTGTAATAAATGTCTATTTTACTTTATGGTACAGAAATACACTTCAGTTTCTTTGACAAGGTATCATAAGCAGTGAGAATTATGAAAGCATAACTGATTCAAATGTTGATTCTCTGCTCCCAATCTGCCTATTGTATCTTATGTAATGACTGTAATCATCATTAGGTCAAGGAATGAAAAACTTATGTGATGTTCACTGTTGTTACTCATATCTAACTTTGAGTTGCCATCGTCTTTTCAAGCATGAACTATTTATTAATTCATTTTCCTGGGTTGTGGGGAAGCTGGAGACTATCCCAGCGAATAGCAGGCAAGCGGCAGGGTACACCCGTGACACCAGTTTGTCACAGGTCCAATTCAGAGAGACAAACGAGCATACACATTTGCTCGTAGAGAGAATTTAGAGACCAATTAACCTAACATGCATGTTTTTGGAGATGGGAGGGAGTTGAAGTACCTGGAGAAAACCCACACATACAGCGAGAACATGGAAACTCATCACAGAAAGGCAACTGGTCAAACCTCTCTGTGACCGAGACTCGAACCAACAACCTGCTTGCTGTGATGCTAACTTAGCCTCAGTCCCGTGTTAATATTTCTTACCTGAACCTAACCCAATTTTACCCACTGACACATGAAAAAGATGTGCACATGAGCCACAACATTATTACTCAAAACCTAATAAATGTCGCCACCACACCACTAGATTTACCTCAAATTATAGACAAACCACAAAAGCAAATGATATCCAGAAAGATCTGGAGTTTAAGTGTTGTGCAGTACTCCATAACTTTGACTTAATCTGGGTGATCACTATGAAATTTGACAATAATATTGTAATGAGATGATAATATCATTGCCTTGAGCTTTAAATGCTTTCTATGCTGTGGCTAAGCTGTGTGCTGTCACTAGTTTGGAGGTGATGGTCGGTTATTATTCTGCATGAGACATGTCTGTATATTGTTCTGCATTTAATTCTGCCAGAAGAACTTGAGCTATTTTTCTTGGGTTGTACATTATCCAAAAACATTATCGCTGTGGATGGTAATGAACATTATTCTGTTTAGTCTGGGCTTTCTGCAGTGTTGCTGTCATTTCTCAAATGAAATGTTCCCTGCAGCTTCTCCAAGTAATGTTGTACGCTACCTCTACTCTCCATCTCCAGCTTGTGCTGAAATAGATGGTGGAAGGCTTTGATTCATTTTGCCTTGAGGACTTTGGTTATGTTTCAGCAGTTCAGCTTATCAGCTGTGTTTACTCTTATCTTTACAGAGAAAATGAAGACAGAAAACTTTATCAAAAGTAACTTTAGTGACACCATTAATTGAACATTCATTATGAGCAACATTGCTAAGACTTTTCAAACAATCAATTTAGACTCTAGGTTAATTAAACCAAGGTAGGGGTATAAACCTAGCTGGATAGTTTGCAGTCTTGCTAACAAACAGGCTTTTTTCTCCTAAAAAGGAAAAAAAAAAGCCTCAAAGTGAATGTATGTAGTTTATCATATGTAAACAATGCACAAACCAACATCTCATGATTTATTCAACTTGCCTTGCGACCAACATACAGTGTCTGCAGCACTAAAGATCAACATCACTGCTAAAATTGGATGAGATTGATGATACTGGTGAGTTAAATAACATAATGTATTATGTAAAAGTAGTAACAGTTAATATTACACCTGTTGCAATTTATCTTAACTTTTAACCTGTGTGGTTCATGCTTAAATATGGTTTTTGAAAAGAATGCTTGATAAACCGTCCACGTGTCGCTCCAGTTATCTAGGGACAGGACATCATCTATAGCTGAGATTTGATAATCTCTTAAAGGACTGTATCTTTTTAATGAAATACGGTTTGTTTTCCACAATTATGATGTGTGTGTTAAAATATTACATGCTACGTAAATGCTCACCTTAAAGTAAGTAATTCTTGTATGCATGAACACTGACTATGAACATTTTAGATTTTAACACTTTGATTCATTCATTCATTCATTCATTCATTTTCTGAAACCGCTTAGTCATATTAAGGGTCGTGGGGGAACTGGAGCCTATCCCAGCAGCCTTTAGGGGAGAGGCAGGATACACCTTAGGCAGGTCACCAGTCCATCACAGGGCACTTCGAATTATTCATTTATTTAATTTGGACTTAACAAAAGTACAGAATGGCTTCAAGGTTTCTTTGTCTTTTTTTCAGAGAGCTGTCAAGGAATGTAGCACAAATAGTTTAAAAAAAAGAGCTTGCATATAAAAAATGTAGAACTAACAATAATGGAAAACTGAAAGTCAGTCTAAATAACCATTTTTTGTGGTCTCTCAATGACAATTGTTTTCGGAGTAATCCAAGAAAATTTACAAACTAAGCTTTTTTTTTTTTCTTTTTTTTTATACTCTATTGTCATATGTATTAACCATTAGAAAATAAAAAACAATTAAGTACATAAATCCCCATAAAAATGGAAATCCTTCCCAGAAAAGAATTGTTAGATGATCCCCAAGTTATTCCCCCATCAACAGCTAATCCATCTCTTGAGGAAGGAAGGGTTCTGCCAGAATAGCTGAACCTATACTGATCTGACTCCTTCAGGTGAGCTGTTTGACTTTGCCAGATTGTTCCCCTGTGGGCTGCGATAAATAGTCTGAGGCGTTTCATGTTGCCTGTCGGGAACGCAGCCTCTCTTCCTGCTGACTCTGGGCTTTTATTTCACGCAAACAGCCCACAGTAGTACCAGACAGAGTGGCTGGTACACTAAATACACCAAATAATAACTCAATCAACACTTTTAATGGTGGTGGTATTATTATATTAGTTTGTCATGGTATCTAAGCAATCTGTGTTGACTGTGGCTCAGCGTCAGCACCTTTTGGCTTTCCATTTTGTTCTGAACATCATGCAGAGAGCAGCATGAAACCTTCCCAAGGTTTTCTAAAAATGAATCAGGACCACATTGTGTTTCAGTGCTAGGGTGGCATGCTACTGTTATGTCTTAACAAAGTGCAGCAAAAGAGAATTAAACGTGTCTGCAGCAGAAAGCAAGATATCTCAGAAGCTTGACTTTAGTTAGTTGTTGTCAAAGTTTGTGGCTCCAGCAGCAGGGGTGGCAACATGTTTGGGGTGTAGAGGGTGTAGAGAGTTAGGGATTACAAAAAAGAATCAGGGAAAATATAAATATAAGCACTCACATCATCATCAAAATCAGAACAACACTGATAAATTATTGCTTTTTTGAAATGTCAGTATTCTTGATGGACCTTATGTCAAGGTGCATGGTGGAGGTGTGAACCTAAATGCAGGGACGGCGGGCAAGATGCAGAACTAAGACATTTTCTTCCAAAGAAAAAAAAAAAAAAAAAAAAAGCTAAACTGAAGACAAACTGTCACATAGAAGCAAACACATGAAGTTAACACAAGCAATGAGCCAGCAAACAGAACTGAAACCAAGGGCTATAAATACACAGAGGGAACAACAAGGAACAGGTGAACTGAATCAGAAAATAAAAAAAAACAGGTGAGCTGATTAACAGGAAGTAAAATGGGAGACAATGCACGAGGGAACAAAACTTTGAAAGAAAACAGGAAATCAGGAACTAAAGAGACAGCACAAACATCACACCATGACACCTTTTGAAAAAAAAATAAAACACAGCCTGAAAGTGGATTGTTGTTTAGAACTATTCATTATTCTATTTTATTCTACATTTATTCTACATACAGTTTCTTATTCTACAAGTGACGTACACCTGGAAGTGAGAACAACACAAGCAAGAAATCCAACAGTAGAAGATATCATAGATAAGTGCTAGTCAGACTGCTGCATGTCATTCATTCATTCCATTTCAGTCCGTAACATTTCTGAATTTCCCCTCGGGGATGAATAAAGTATCTTTGATTGATTGATGTCCACTTTGACACGTGTTGCCACGTAGTACTAGAAGCAGCGCAATATTTTTTCTTTACTTTCATTTCTTTATTTTTTTGGTTCCCTTCCCTCTTTGCAATTGTCCCCTTTGCTAAAATAAAAAGAAGCAACTGAACTCTTTAGTGTGTCAGGTGAATCTTTTCAGGGGGCTCACCTGATTTACAGGGAAACTGAGCTCTCTTTCAGACCAATAATAAAGCCAAGGTAATATTAACATTAGCTGTGTTACAGTTTATTAAGACAATAAGTAAATCTCAAATTTGTATGAATGAATGGGTCAGAGACAGGCAGGGCTATTCACAAACTTTAAGTACATGTGCTTCTAGTATATAGACTGTGACTTATACACTAGCACACATATATGCTCGCTAACATTGCGTTTGTTCACATGCAGAGACGAGCACTCCCTTGTGGTCTTATGATCAGGGACAGGTGAAGTTACAGGCTCACATTCTGGTGGCATTTTTGCAATTAAAGTGGACCCTCTGGCTATCTTTCCGCTGAGTGCACAAGCCAAATATCAGGGCACGTTGTGGTGCTGCTTTGCTCTCCTAGTGGAACTAATTAGATCTTCCCAAAGGACAGCCTTGTCATCACATTGTTCTGCTCACAATACAGCCTTAGTGGCCCTGCGAGGGAGGCGATGGGCCAAAATAACAAAATTATTCAAAAAGATCTCATTTAAAAAATTTTGCCTGTAAATGTTGAAAGTCAACATGACATTTCTCAAAAAGATTTGGCATTAAAGCTGAGCCTCTGGTGTTCATGTCGTCGATTTTCAGAAAAGACAAAGTAATCATTTCAAGTTCATGAAATTACTTATATATGTAAAGACTTTTCTTGCATTCATAATGAACCACAGTGTGTTTATCTGTTATTAAAAATGTGTTTATTCAGTGACAAAGTGACGCTCTTGGTGGCTAAAGGTAGTTTATCACGTCTGAGCTCACCCATATTTCTACATTCATTGAAAAAGTCTGATAACCTTAAACAAAGTGTGTAAAATTGTGAAGAAAAAAAAAATAGAATCACAACACAGCCACTGTTCGCTAATACACATTTAGAAAAACACACAAAGTTATCTGAAATACCAGAGTTTGCCTTTAGGTTAAATGTTTCTCATCTCATATCAGTTTGGTTTCTTTATCCAAATGACACATCAGGTAAACGCCCTGCGATGTTAATGAGTTTTTAATCTACTAAGAAATACATAACAGATATGACAGATGATGAACTGTTCATTAAATCCATATGAACTCATTAATTCATGATGAACTCTATGTTTACGAAGGTCCTGTAAGAAGTTCATTATTTTAACGCCTGCCATTAGCATCATATAATTGGATCTCCCTCGGCAACATTAACAAACAGAAAAGTAATGCAAAGTGAGAGTACAAACAATGAACCCATTATTCCTTGAAATAATTCTATTTGTCAAGTGAGGAGAAAAATTTGTGTCCCTTACCTGATGTCTAAGCTCCAGCCCTTTGCGAGAATCACTTCCTCATTATATTTCTCCCAAGAAAAAAAAAAAAAAAAAGTCTGTGCTTCATAACCTCATTAACAGTAGCAAGCAATTTTGATGTGTTGGCTTAAAAGAACAAAGAGCTCAGAGAGATGAATGTTGAAAAACACTAGCCTCTTCCAGCTGTGAGTGCAGCTGATGGTTTAACGAGAGCAGATGCACCAAGCCACTCTTCTTTAGAGCTGCAACAAACCCTAGCTGAAATAGCCGGTGACCAGAGGGGATCTGAGCAACCAGAAATGTATTAACAGGCTGAAATGAGAGAAAAGGTGGACGTTCACTTCAGCAGGCCTTTTAAACTAATTGCATATCTATCAGTAATGGGGCCATTTGGATCAAAGGGGGTAAGTAAGGGTCACTACAGGAACAAATATTAATATTCAAGTCAAATAATACTAAATGGCAGGCATACACTGCAGCAAGTCTAAAACAATAAAGTGACTGAACTCTAATATTGGCTTTACAATGATCTTTTTCACAATATTTTTTTTTTTTCCATGTTGTTTGAAATTATACAACATTTTCATTTGTGGTGGAAATGTTGTTTAGTTCAAGGAAAACACTTAAATCTACTGACTCTGCTAAGAAACTGGCCAAGTTCAGATTTGGCAATAACAAATTATTAAATCTAACTATTTGTAACCCAAATTATTCCCATATGGACAGACAGATGGACAAAATAAAATACCAAGCTTATTGTCTCCGTCTTTACCCGCTACAGATTAATTCCAAACTACATTATTGCTAATATTTTAGAAAAGGTTGTGGTCAAACAGTTTACTGCAGTCCTTAAACACAGCATTTCTGTTAAGTTCCCGACTTTTTCTGAAGGGCCCATTCAATGGAAACTGCACTTCTTGGAGTGTCAAATGACATCCTGATGTGAAGCCATGCTGGACAGTCTGACGATTGTTGGATTTGACCTCAGCATTTGATCATCATATCATCAATCATCACATGATAGAAGAAAAGGTTCGGTTTGTGTATCAGGATTAGCTTTAAAATGGTTTTCTAATGTTAACCTTCCTTTTCTAGGGCAGCTGCTGATTACAGATCCCCACCCTTATCCATCGTCTTTGGCGTGCAACATGGGTCTGTTTTGGTACCTTTATTATTTATTTTATTGCTGTTCTCTCTTTAGCATGTTTCGAGTTCTTTTACTGATAACTCTAATCACTGCTATGTAAAATATGTTCAGCTTATATTTCTATTAAACGTCAAGATGTTCTTAAACTACAGATCTTGCTCAGGTACATAGAGTCTGTTAATGTTGGATGGCTGATAATTTTCTGCAACTTAATAATTCAATAACAGAATCTTTGTCTTTGCCCCGGATGGTTTTCTACCAGAGACACAGTAGTCTAGTGTCGTGGCCCAGTAAGGAACTGGAAATGATCATACATCCTTTTATTTCTTCACACCTGCCTTACTGTAATTATATTTTCATTTGATAAGAAATCAACGAACTTCTGTCAATGAACTTCTGCAGCCTTAAGTCCCAAGCAGATCCCTGAGATCATATGCTCAGGTTCTCCTAGCTGGTGGCCATCTCCGGTCCTCAAAAGTTGCAGTCCTGCAAGTGTTGGGAGTTTCCATGCTGCAACACACCTGACACACATTAATTAGCAGACTTGTGCAGAGTTTTATTACAAGCTCTGCACAAATCTGCTAATTAGCCATTTATTTGAGGGTACTTGCAGAACTGCTGCTCTCGAGGACCAGAGTTGGCTACACCTGCTGTACGGCACACATGGTTAAAAACCAAAGCTGACTGAGCTTTTGCAGCAGTGACTCCTAGTCTGGAACTTCCACAGAAGTAAAATTTGAGCATTCAATAACTTTAAAAAGCAAGTAAAAACTGGCTTTTGTGCAAAGTTTTGTTCTTACACTTTATCTTTTTTCCATGTTTGTTTTATTGGATTGTAAAGCATTTTGTAATTTTTTTTTTTTTTGAAGGGTCTGACTCAAGCAACTTTAGATGTAAGTTGTTTAAGCATTGCCAGCTGTCTTGGTGGAACATCACAGACTGAAATGTTGTGTACACTATCATTCAAAAGTCTGGATCCACTTAAATTCTTAAGGATTTAATGAAAATTGTGTCCAAACTTTTGACTAGTAGTGTATATATAACATATAAGTATATGTTCAACAATGTTAACCATAATATTTGAACAGCAAATCATGCAGCCATTACACAATAATTCATTACCTAATAATGCCTGAAACAGAGTCGCTTTTCCCATTACATGATTTATATTATGTGATTACAAAGCAGTTAAACATCAATCTTGCTTTCCCTGATTACTTAAGGAGTGTAATTGCTTTTTAAAGTAGTTTGATAAGTAGCTTCTTGCCATTTTCAAGTAAATTTCACAGCAGTTGTTTGGATATTGTTACAAGTCAGAATCATTGCTTATACTGACTACATGTCAGGAGTGTGTAATGAATAAATCAGCCTCCTACTACTTGCTTCATTTGCCCACTCATTTTCCATAAATTGCTTAGTATACCACATGCAACTGTACTTAGAATGGATGGAATTACAGCCTTAATTCATTGTACAGCACTGTTGCTGTGCTGTGACTTAGTTTAACTTACATTAAACAATGTGGGTGGTAACTGCAATGACAGTATACATTTCCCTTCTGGGCTTAGATTGACTGACAGTGCTAATAGTTACTGGCATGTGACCCATATAAGGAAATCTGAAACCTGGCACAGCAAAATGGTGCTGCTGCTCAGTAAACCATTCAGACATAAAAATTGTCTATATGATGCTTGTGTCATCATAGCATGTAGCTCATCTTTCAGTCCTGGGGACTGCCTGAATACTCCAGATGTAAATTCATGTCAACAGAAGTATAACTTGATTAATTACTTCACATTTAAAAATGTATTTCCTGTGTTGACCATTTCATTAAGTGAAAAAAGGTTATTTGTGCAATTTTTGCTGGTATATGAATTATTGCGAACGTAATTAAAAGCTTTTGTTGTGTATTTGATGTTTTCAGTAACAAATATTATTATAAGATATTATTACAATAGACTACAGAAAGCTTTGCTTATTGTTTGCAGTTTTCCATCATCACTAATCACCTAAAGGGGTTGATTTCCATCCAAATCAATGTGATTTTATACAACTGACCAGCACCTGGCTCCACTGGCATTCAGTCCAAATAAAGTTTGGTCAGACCGACATTTATAACAGCAGATGACCTCAGAGAAAAATGTGTTGTTGTACTCCAGTTGGCAAATGTGTAACGTGTACTTCAACTTTGATTTAAATGCTTTTAAAAAAAAATTCTCCCACTGTCCAGTTATAAACTGTACATAAGGCTGATTTGAACCAAAATCATATTGTGGAAAACCATTTGTTTTGGTATAAAGTATGTTTGAAAATGCTATTTTGGAAGAAAAGAACCAAGAGGAGAGATATAGAGGTAAAAATAAATGCAAAATCATTTAAACTATTATCATTATCTCATATTCTACCATCAGAATAAAACCAAGCCACTATGAAAAATTAAATAAAAGAATAATTATTTTACAGCTTTTCATTGGGTATGTTAGTTTTTTTCAAACAACTGTTTTAGCGTAGATTAAAAATCTTTGTTACACCTTTTACATTATGACATTGTGGAGGTAAATTATCTACAAATGCATTTTACTGCATATTTGTGAGTATGACATTGAGATTAAGGTTGTCTTGGAATTATATTCTTTATAAATATCACTGAATATAGCCATCTGCAGATATGAATATGTATGAGTTTAATATATCTGCATTACATGAGATGTGGAGTAATGACAGCAGTAAACATGGAAAAAACCGACGTTTCAGAATCATCAGAACATAAATGTTTAAGCTTGAATAAAGCTGGAAGTAGTCTACACTGTCTGTGTTTCTTGCAGTTGCAGTAAGAAAACAGACAAGGAAGACATGATTAATTATTAAGAATATATGTTCACAATGTGTCGTAACAATAAATCTTGAATTTAAAAAAAAGTCCTAATGTTCCTACTATTTATTTAGGTAAAATATACAAGTAATTAAACCATGTTTCTGATCAACTTTATGTGCTTCAAAATACTTTTAAAAGTCAGTCAAAATTGAATGAGTCTCATGTTATTTTTTAATCTATTTACATAAAAATAATACAAGATTTTCACTGCTTAACTTTACTTCAGCACAAATGACAAGTGTCATCACTGGCACCATGGCAGGACTGAAAGGGTTATGGTACAATAAAACACCCCCCTCTCACAGAAGACAAACAAATATAAATACCTGATAGACAACAAGCTGTTGATCTTTTGAAAATGGTAGAAGACTGAAATGGACATAAATCAAATAATAATTTTACTGAGCATAGCATTAGCAAAAATGTATTTAAAAACGTGGTTGTCCTTCCAGAAGCAGAATGGAAAAGGCTCATGTGGCAGACAATACAACCCAACAGCTGTCTTTATTAGGACTGTAATGAAAAACAATAAAAAGTAAAGTAAGGTTCATTTGGAGTGACTGTTTCCTGAAAGTGATCAGTCTTAATCAGACTTTAAAAGGGCATTCCAGTAAAACATCTCAGTAGCAATTACAGCTCATCCTGCACTGCAGTGCAGGCCAGAACAAACATAAAAATAGAGGAATGTCTCATTTATTAAAAATGTATTCTTTTACAAATATATTTGTAGGATAAAATAAGCTGAAATACCACACAAGTAACAAGCTGTGACTTGCATCTTCTTGTATGTTAATTGATAATTAACTTGAACTCTATGTCAATATTTACAGATGAGAAAATGAACAACTGACAGTGGAGAGGTAACGCCTGTTTGCACTTCTCATTTCAACCTGCAACCTTACACTTCCGCCTGAGAGTTGAAAGATATTCTGTCCTCCGGAGAGTAATATCTAACAACTTCATTGCTATAATGATGGGATGATGGGGCCAAATGTTTCTCTTCTCAGGCTTATTTAAGGAGAAATGTCAAGGGTGAGTATAGATAGATGCAATGCAGAGCTAGCTACAACATTTTTGGGTTTCAATTGGTCACAAAACTGTTGAAAGAAATGAAAATAAAAAGGAAGTGATGGAGAAGCTGCTGTTTTCTAACCTCTTCATGCTGACTCTTCAGACTCACTGGAAACAACTGGTTTTGCTGGGTCTGCTTCTTTTTTTTCTGTTAAAAAAAAAGATAACACTTTTTCCTACTTTTGTAATGTCAACATTCTTTGTTGAGCCTAACAGAGCTAAATAAATTAAAATACTTACAAAGTTTTTTTTTTTTGTTTTTTTTTTGTTTTGTTTTTCTTTTTCTGTCCAGTGGAGATAAACAGATAATTTTTCATGTTAAGCTCACGATCAGAGCTGTTAAATGCCACTAAATAAAGGATCTTAACTTCCTTGGATATCACAGTCCAGTAAACTAAACAGACCAGATGGCAGGTTGCGTGGCCGGATATTCATTTCAACTGAAATTAATTTGTGACTTATATCAAACTTGTGCCTCAATACTTGACTTGAACTTGATAAAAAAAAAAAAAAGAAAAATTCTCTAAAGAAGTGTTGCTATGACATGTATGCACATAAATCGTATAATCTTTGAGTTTACTTTTACGTGAGGAAATGTGGCCAAAAACAACTATTTCTGTCTATCTCACATGATATGACTTGCATTTCTAAATGTTAATGTTTTGTACACATCAGTGATGATGTAGAAAAGAAAAAAAGAGGACGCAATGAAATGCAAGTAGCATTCTAATAATATCTGAACTTTGTAATTCTCCAGAAGCCCCTCTGTTTAGCCTCTTTTGGTTCACCTCAGTAACCAATGGCAGTTTCATTAATACCTGGAGAGAAATACTTTCATTTCCCTTAATAATACAGGACAGCACTGTTAAGATGAAAGCTAAAGTCTAAATGTGGTGAAAGAATAAAAATGCCTTTGTGAATCTGTTCATCAGCATCATTGGCAGGAAGAATCATTTGCAGTTCTGACACATCCTGCGCTATCATTGTCACAGAAGTTTGGCTTGAAAATGTCAAAAGTGGCCTTGTCCAATTAAAGTGCGGTTCTCTACATTCTCTGTTAATTCTCGTTTCAAACGCTGCTTGTCTGAATGGGCTGACAAATTACATTTTGTCATTTCTTGATTCATTCTTGGCTGTTCGCTCACACTGTCTCCAGCCCTCTCTCCCCGTCTCTGCCCCCTCTCTCCTTGTCTCTCATTATTTCAAATGAAATAAGGAATGTGCATTGAATATTTTAATAAATTAAGGGGCTTATTTGAACACATTTCTTAACTTGATTAGCTAGATCATTAGGCTATCCAGAGGGGTTTTTGAGCTGCGCGGTTTGATCCAAGCAAGTCTACAACCACTCTTTGAAGGTCAGCATGCAGAAAAGGAAGCAATGTGTCATCAGTTCGTGCTCAATAATTCATTTTTTAAGCCAAATTTCCTTTTAATTCAGCTCCCTTCTTGACCATCTCTTCGTTTATCTGTTGAATTTTATTGCTCTTTTTTTATGAAAATCTTAATTTCTGACAGAACAAGCTGATGTATACATTGCACAAATAGGAATTATTCAGTAAAGCTGTTTGCATGTATAAGTGCTGAATCTTGCATTCATGCTAGTGAATGATGATTCCTGTTATTCTTTAGTTGCCTTTTTATGATTAATTACAATGCAAAAGTAAAATTTAGATGTCTTTTGTAAGTTTGACTTACAAGGTACACCTTGTAGATATTGTTTCAAGAATATGTATGCTCTGCAGCTTGCCTGCACATGGACTGTGCAACACAAAAGGTTGTTTTGCATCAGAGAATATGAATAATGCCAGAAATGGTATCTGACCTCTTGTGCAAATACCATATATCAAGTTTCCGTGCTACACTTCAAGGCGATATACCATTTGCTTAGTTTTGAATGTTTCTTTTCATACATATCTATATAGCAGATTTTCAAGTGTGTTTGCAATAATGTATGAATATTATCATTTACATCTATGTTTGCAAAATCCACACGCTCAAAGTATTTCAGTTTCACCAAATTCAGGATTTAACACACCTCTGCTCTAAATATTTAAATGAAGAAGCTCTCAATGCTTTTTTTTTTAAAGAAAATATATCACTGGCCTTAGCTTTCAGTATGCTGCCACATCCAGAGTCTTTCGCACAATTGTAGAGGGCACCAGTGTGCAAGGCTTGCTCTTAAATATGACATTTTTGCCTGCACTGTCTTATGGTTGTAGATCTATGGTTCCTTTTCCAAATGATCATGTTTATTTACAGTTTATTTGTATGCAATCACATGCACAAAAAAGGTTTTTTTTTCTTCCCCTCACTGATCATTTTTAAATTTATGGAGTATATCTTTGTTAACATTGAGCCCCACATGGTCAAGCTCTCCAGTTTATGTCTGACCTCCTGAAACCACCTCCATATTCTTCATTTATGTTTGAATTTGTATGACTTATTTTATTTTATTTTTATCTGATATGAAGCATGTTGTGATTTGTGAAAATGGCTAAATCTTTGTTCGTCTTTGTACTTTATTTTGGGGGTTTTAAGTTTTAAATGTCTTTGTTGACTTTATTCCCTTTATTATATAGTAACAATTTTCCCTTTGAATGTTCTGTTCGGCTTTGCTCCCTGTTGTTGTTTCACGCTTGTATTTTCACCTTCCTCACTGCATAGTAGTGCTAAACTCTTCATCCTGAGTTTTGCTTTGGGCTATTAAAACAGTCTGGCTCATTTAGGGATCTAAGTTAAAACATCGCATTAATTTTCTTTCATTAATTTAACACTTTAATTTGTTGTTTTGGTACATTTCTGAAAATACAATAAAATCATAAGATGGTAATTACTTTGTAAAGCATAATTTCATGTAAGGAATCCTGAAGGGAATTGTAGCCTATAACCATATATTTTTATTCTAAACAACCATGACTAATAGTCAAGTTGGAAAGTGTAACATCACCTCTCACCACTTCACACATCTTTATAGGGTGTTTTGTAATGCAATAGTTGTGCCACACCACAGTTTTGTGGCAGTTTAACATAATGCAAAGCAGCCTGTTGCAGTTTATAAATGAAAAGTGCAATGTTCTCACAACATTAAAACCACAGTTATTTTTTGTAGTTTTGAACAATGTTACATAATAGTAAGTATATGATATGATTTTAAAAGGCAGGCAAATGTAGACAGAAAGAACAGGATACTTTTTGCAGGTTTTCACCCTTTATTGTAAAAGTACTTCTTGCAGTGATAAATAAAATATACAGCAATTGATTTAGGCATTTATCTTCACACATGGTATCTGTGTGTGTGTGTGCGTTTGTTTGTAAGACAGACAAAATCGATACATCTCATTGTTTGTGGTTGAAAAGAGACAAAAGTTTGTTGCTGTCATTTAGAATTTAGACATATTTGAGCTCCAAGAATAGCCTGGTGGAGCTAAACATGTTTTTTTTTTTCTTTTCCAAAGAAAAGACAGAAGTTGACCTATCTTTTTTTTTCTTTCAGAATCCATCTGTCTGTCTGTCGATACAAATTATTTCATTAATTTCTATCATGCTCACAATCAGTGAACAAGCTGTTGTAGCAATCATCCAACACATAGTGGCTGCATCACTGACTGATGGATCCCATCTATTTAGAAAAGACGTAAGTACATGATATAAACCTACTACTCATAATCCAGTCGCTAAGTGTGTAAACGCTAATTAAACCATAAAGACGGTTGATCTTTTTATTTTCCTCCAAATAAAACCAAATTACAGTGAGAAAACAAATTGAGGGAAGAAACTGTTTGAATAAAGCCTTCACAGCTGCTGTGGTTCAGGTAAACACCACGAACATGCACCCGCCCACCCCCACCCCCTGCTACGTAGTGTAGAAAACTGTATTAAAAAAGGACATTTTATGCGATTACATATTTAAATAAATGTGTTAACACACATACACACAAATGTTCTGGGGTTGTAACATTTACCTCTGTGAACATAAGAACAACCAATTGAATTAAATTCTAAAAAAACATTGTCAAACACTTACAGTGGACAATCAAATTCAGTGTATGGTGCTGGAAAAGGGTGTTATTTTAAGCATTTTTTTTCTGAAAAGATTACTCCTTCAGAATAACAAATACAAGCCACAGACAGGAACTGAATAGTAAATAACACATCTCACATGAACATAATCACAAGTACTTTATAAAAGAGGAAACAATATTCAAGACTGACCATTGCTTTGTCCTACCAGGTAGATGCAGAGTGGTTTATTTGAAAAAATTACATTCTGTGGTGTAAAATGTAGAAAACATCCTGTTTTCTGGTAAGAATGCAATGTGAATGTGCAAATATGTGACTGGTATACATTCTAGATAATAAGATAAATATAGATGAAATAATAATCAACAATCATAGGGAAGGTGTGCGCCTTAATATGAAGCATAAATATGGCACACATATTATTTTCTCTCAAATAGCTAAATTTATAAATGTATTTAAAATTAACCAATTTCAAATTCCATATGATGAGTAGCTTCACATGGATTTAACACATCTGGTAAGTAGAGTGAAATTAAGTGAAAAGTGTGAAGTCAAGTGATGCAATTCAATTAGAATTCTGTGCACTGTACGGTTTAGTCCGGTGAGAAGTGAATATATGTTTGAATCCACACAGAAAATCTGAGAATTCTCAGGAAACCAGGTCCACAGTGACGCTTGGATAACTGGCAGAGGTAGAAGTTAACAGCATGACACAATGTTGAACTTTGAGTCGTAGTTGACAGAATTTACCCTTTAGACAGCAGCGTCAAGCATCAGCCGTCTTCCAGTAGCTATCCAGTGGTTATTTTGTGTGTATTTACATATATATTGGTATATATGTACAGACACCAAGCTGAAGAAAGTACAAATTGGCTAGTACTCTAAAAAGTCTTTTTAAGCTTTGAATCAGGTTACTAAAACACTGCAGCACGGGTATGTGGTTTAATCCTTCACTAACCAAACTGTCTGTGCATAACAGATTAATCAAAAATGACGCTGTAACTGATCCAACAAATATTTGCTCCTACTGCAGAGTCATGCACTAAATGCTGCCTAAACTTTTCAAGACTTTGCACTTAAAAGCAAGTTGTTAAAAGTGTTTGAGGATTTTCTGAGGCCAGAGTGAAAAGTTCAAATGACCCATTTGAATTTTTCAGTTCAGTTATCATTGCAGTCCATAAAGCAAGCCCCCAAATCCACTACACAAACAACTTTTCATTTTTTCAATGCACATCTCAAAGGATAAAAGCCCAAGAAATACATTTCATATTTAGGGGCAACACTTAAACAAGAGTTAGAAAATATTTTTTTTACCAGTGACTTTTCATTCCCAGTTTATAAATGGGATCACTAGCAAATTCCCATGACCAATCTGCCAATGAGGGAAATGTCAATCATTTACAAATAATATGTCTATTTTAATATCTGATGAAGTTGTGTGTACAAGTACATATATGTGCATATTTGTTTTGTGCAAAAATAAAACGTCTTATTTATAATGTATTGTTTTTTCCCAACTTATTGATTTACAGTGAACCAATTGGAAACACATGTTTTCATGTCATGGATAGTATTTATTGAGAAGATGAACCACAAACAACTCCACAAACATCCACATGTCCAAAGTCTTGCTGGTAGAAAATTTCTGTTTAAAGAATATAACTTATAATTCACCATGAAACTGTGACCACAGGGGATGTATTTTGGATTAAACTGGGCACACACAATAGACACATTTGCTCTCTACAATGAGATCAACAAATAGATTAAGGGGTCCAGAATCTAATACCATTCTGTGCAGAGGCGCTTATTACACTGCAAGCTAAGATACAGAGTTGGAATATTGTTAAAAGAGAAGTTACGACAATTTCCAGAGCAGATGAATAATCTCATGACTCAGTGTCCTTGGGCAGCGTGTACAGTACATGAAGATGCTTCAAAAGTTAAATGATATCTCTTTCTGCTGCTTTTGATAGAAACATGTATAAAAAAAAAAGTATGGTGAAGTATCATTTCAATTATCATCCCTAATCAGAGGTTTACAAGGCAACAAGGGCCTTATCAGTGGCATAGTTCTTGAATTTTAAATGGAGATTATTTTGTGCATGTTTGTGGGCTTGGTTTGGGTTTATGAAGTAAAAAAAAGTGGTTGTGATTTTTGTTTGTGTGGTGCAGTGAAGGTCTTAGTTATTCCACATTCAAATTCATGCTGATGGCATATTCTAAGTCTCATGAACAAATATAAAATCCCACTTCTCCATTTATTTTAAATCGAATTGATACATCTGCAAAATGCCCTGAGATGATATTGTTGTGAAATGGCTTCATACAAATTATGCTCAATAGAATTGAATTGAAATGAAAAATGTGCTGAACACAATAATTAGACCACACATTTTGTTTAGGCAATTCGAGAAGAGACATGAATTATTTCACCCCAGTTTCTCCTACTTTACCACAAGCTATACTATTAAAAAAAATAAAAACCTATGTCATAAAAAAATATCTGTCATATTGGAAATAAGTTATATTATACATTATTATAACTTCCTAAGAGTTAGCTTTGCTGTTTAGCAAAATTAAACAAAACAAATTAACAAAACTATTATGTAGGAGGCTATCAGTATGTGGCTAAAGTATTCAGTCTTGAAAAGGGACTTAGTCTGATGCCTAGTTAACATCAGGCAAATTTTTTGTTTCTTGTTTCTCTTTATGATTTGCTTTTGGAAAAGTTAATAATAACAGAGTAGTGATATGTAAGTAACAGTAAGTGATATGTAGTTGCATGTTGATACTGCTGCTTTGAACTATAAAGACAAAAAGCTGTTGGCACATTAAAAACTACTTTTAAATTTTTGTCTGTCAGTGATGTTATCAACTTGATTATACCCACCTCGCAGGTGCAGCACATCCAGCAATGATCATTAAAAATTTGTCCAGGTTGAGTTGGGCAGAGAAAAACCAAGATGGCAGCCCATCATAATGACATCAAAGCAGGTATTCTGCTTGAGTGTGTATTGTTTTAATTGTAGCATTTTAAAAGTATGAATAAAATTTGAATTTAATTAAACTGAAAAAAAGGGCAACCTTCTGGGGTTAAATTGTTCTATCAGCAAAATTCTGCTGATGTTACTGCAAATCAAAGATGCTAATAAGAGATACTGCCAAACAGAATGTCATTCTATTCTTGTACAATGACAACAAAGCTTCAACTAAAGGTCAACATAAATGCACAAGTCTTGTGTGTTTTCTTACTCAAGGATGTTTCATGAAAGCACATCTTTTTTCTGAGATGTCCTAAAAGAGTCACCGAACTGTTTAGACAAATCTGATCTGTGGGAAAAATTTACCATAAGGCACCTTTTGAAACAAATCTAAATAATCTTCCATTATCTTGTTACTGTAATTATTTGCAATCCGTACAGCAATTTTCATACGATTAAATGTCTCTGCCTCCATCTTTGTAACTAAGTTGCACCCATGTGACCTCAGTTGTCACTCTACTGCTTTCCCATCTGCTTGCTGCCTTCGTGATGGAGCGTCCTGCCAGGAGAGGCAACACACCCCCTCCTGGCCCAACCCATGATGCAGACAGGCAACCCCTGTTAGTTGCAGTGACAAAAGACTCTGTTGGGTTTGTGTTTAATGAGGCACTACTGTGTATTCATTCAATAATAACAACCATATGGTTGTCATCACTGAACATGCCTCCTCACTTTGCTAAAAAGTTTATAGTATCTCAGAGGAAAGACAATTAGCTTGGTGATAGTGTAGTCCAACAGGGTAGGTGGGGACTGCTTTCCCATATTTGCTGTTTGGAAGTGATATAAAAGGCTTAGATCTAAAATTAGAAAATGACTTTTTTAAAGCACTGAAAAGGCTACCCACAGAATGACCTGCTTATTATCTGCAAAAGAACCTTGATTAAAGTCATTTTTTAAATTTGATTTATGGTTTACTTTTCTTCTGTTTTTTTTTTAATGAACAGGGTTATGTTATTCAACAAAATATATCTAAATCATTATATTTTAAGATTGTTAATGAAAGTAATACTTAACTAGTGTTGGAAATAGCCAAGAAGAAGGCGTAGTAGTAGAAGTAGTAGTAGTGGTAGTGGAAGAAAAAGAAAAAGCGGCGGTAGTTGTACTAGTCGAAAAAGGAGAATGGTTGTAACATCTAATGTCCACAGAAATTATTCTCTTTCTGAGAATTGGAATTGTCACGATCATACACTGTCACTTTGTTTGCAATTGTCTGATCCTGAAATTAGAACTTGGAGGTGAATGCTGACCTATACCCTGCATTCTGATGGATGTCTTGTTGAACAACCATACTAATGCAAAACATATGTAAGGAAGTATTAGAGCAATTACATTTTCAACTCATGTACCTATTTATGCCTGTAAAGTCCATCACACATTTACTCTGAATATTTTGTCCCAATAATTCACACAGCAATATTTTATAGAAATAGAGTGATGGAATATTTTACACATTTAAAAAAATGTGCTAAACACAATAATTAGACCACACATTTTGTTTAGACAATTTGAGAAGATACATGTGAATTATTTCACTCCAGTTTCTGCTACTTTAACACAAGCTATACAATCAAAAAAATCCCTTATTGAAATTACAGTCCAATTTCTTTCATAAAAGATATCTGTCATATTGGAAATAAGTTATATTATACATCACTATAACTTGCTAAGAGATAGCTTTGCTGTTTAGCAAAGATAAACAAAACAAGTTTAGCAAAGCTATTATGTAGCATTTCCATTTCAAGATTGCACCGTCTCATGGCAGCAAACTGTAGTAGCTCTGACTTGCAATCTGGATTTTTTTTTTTTTTTTTTTTTTACTGCAAACTCTTCTCAAATAGATATTAGCTCAAATTAGGTATTTTTTTCTGAGGATTTCATGCCGGTTCGGAAGGTGTGCTGCAAGGGAGATTTTTCTGCATATTTTTGGCTCTCTCAAGACTTGTTATGAGTCACCAGTCTTGTTTACAATCGGGATCAACTAATTAAACTCTCCCAAATAACTATTATCAGCGAAACAACCCATCAAATCCCAATGGAGTTGACAAGAAAGAGAAGAGGATGCAGAGCGGGAGTGAGACATAGGAGAAAGCGATGAAGATTTAAACCATTTCTCACCGTCCACATAGGTAATGTGAGATTGCTAGCTGACAAAACGGACGAGCTTGAGATGGTAACAAGATCTCAGAAAGAATACCGAGAGTGCAATCTTACGTGCTTCACTGAGACATGACTGCATGAACACATCCCTGACTGTAATGTGTCTGTACCAGGCTTCAAAACGGTCCATGCAGACTACAGTAAACAACACAGAGGAAAGCTAAAGGGTGGTGGAATTGTAGTGCTGGTTAATCAGCGTTGGTGTCATCCTGGACATGTTTCTGTCAAGGAGAAGATATGCACAATGGACACTGAATTGTTAGCTGTGAGCTTCCGTCCATATTATTTACCCAGAGAGTTTACCTGTGTTATTCTGGTAGCGGTTTATATAATACCTGGTACCGCACCAGACACAGCCTGTGACATCATCAGCTCCGCCGTTGCTCGGCTACAAACACAGCATCCAAACTCATTCATGATGCCCTCCAGAGACTTCAACAACGTCTCCCTCTCTGCAACTCTTCCAACATTCCAACAGTTGGTCAGCTGCTCCACCAGAGAAAATGCAATGTTGGACTTATTTTATGCAAATATGAATAATGGATACAGTTGTTCTGCCCTGCCTCCTTTAGAAAGGTCTGACCATATTCTGGTTCTTCTCACCTCCACCTAAAAGCCCATCTGGTCTGCTGAAGATGCTCTTAGGAGGCTTTGAGGCTACAGACTGGAACGTTCTCTGTGAACCTCATGGAGACGACATTAATGCCATGACTGAGTGTGTGACAGATTACATAAACTTCTGTGTGGACGGCATTGTCCCAACAAGAAGAGTGAGGTGCTTCCCCAAAAACAAACCCTGAATCACCAGTGACCTGAAAAAGCTGCTGAACATCAAAACAAAAGCCTTCAGTGATGGAAACAGGGAGTTATTCAGGGCAACACAAAAAAAAACGGCTTCAAGTTAAAGGGGGATCAGCCTGATGGAAGCCTGGACAGAGCCAATGAGCTGACATATTCTTCAATAGGTTCAATTCACCCTCTACCTCCAGCCCAACAGACCACACACCCTCCATAAGCCCACTGCTTTCCTGTCACGCCTCCAATCTGTCACCCTGCAGCTCAGTCATGGACCAGAACACATCTTCATCTCCCTCCACATCAGGACATCCTAAGACCTCCACCTTGTTTGTGTTCTGCAATCAGGTCAAGAAGCAACTCGAGAAACTGAACCAGAACAAGGCTGCTGGTCTTGTTGGTGTCAGTCCCAGAGTTCTCAAGACCTGCTCAAAACAACTGTGTCCAATTCTCCAGCACATTTTCAATACCAGTCTGAGACAAAATAGAGTCCCAGTGCTGTTGAAAACCTCCTGCCTTGTTCCAGTGCCTAAAAAAAAAAAAAAAACACACAACCAGCTGAACCAAGTGACTACAGACCAGTTGCCCTGACATCTCACATCATGAAAGTCCTGGAGAGACTCTTATTGGCTCACCTCAACAAGCAAGTAAACACCTTTCAGGACCCATTACAGTTTGCATATTGTAATAGACTTGGGGTTGAAGATGCCATCATATACCTGCTCCAGAGAGCACACTCTCATCTGGACCATTCAGGCAGCACTCTGAGGGTCATGAGGGTCAAGTGCTTTTAATACCATTCAGCCTGCTTTGTTATGTGAGAAGCTTCATAAATTCCAGGTGGATACCTCCACAACCACCTGGCTCTATGACTACCTCACAAACAGACCACAGTTTATGAGACTGAAAGGTCGTGTGTCTGAGATGGAGGTCAGCAGCACTGGTGCACCACAAGGAACTGTACTCTGGCCATTCCTCTTCACACTGTACACCTCAGACTTCCAGTACAACTCTGAGTCCTGTCATCTGCAGAAATACTCTGATGACTCTGCAGTTGTGGGGTGTATCAGTGATGGACAAGAAGCAGAGTACAGAGAACTGGTCAGTCAGTTTTTGGTAAATGGTGCGAGGACAATCATCTCATGTTAAATAGCAGCAAAACAAGAGATGATTGTTGACTTCAGGTGGAACAAGAATAAAAAAGCACTGTTTCCATCCTGGGAGAGGAGGTGGAGGTGGTGGAGGAATACAAGTATCTTGGAGTTCAGCTGGACTGGAAATTCAATACTGAATACATGTATAAGAAAGGTCAGAGTAAACTGTACTTAAGGAAGCTGAGATCATTAAACATCTGCACCAAGATGTTGCGTATCTTCTATAAGTCTGTTGTGGAGAGTGCAGTCAGCTTTGCAGCCATCTGCTAGGATAGTAGCATCAGAATCAGAGACTCAAGGAGAATCAACAAACTGATCAAGAAAGCTGGTTCTGTGCTTGGAGTAACTCTGGAACCACTGGAGCTGCTTGTCCAAAGAAGAATGCTGCACAAGCTGATGAAGATGATGGAGGATTCTTCATACCCTCTCCACAACACAGTGATGAAACAACAAAGTGTGTTCAGTGACAAGCTTCTTCAGGTCCGCTGTAAGACTGAAAGATACAGAAGATCATTCCTGCCAGCAGCCAGCAGCCTCCAGAAGAAGATATCCTCTAGTTAATTATTATCTACTACAATATTAAATTTCCCTATTTTTCATTTTATTTCATTTCATGTAAGAGGCCATCAGTATGTGGCTAAAGTATTCAGTCTTAAAGATTTCTTCACTTTGTCTCTTACTTTTATTTTCATTTTCATTCATCTAATTTGAGCTTCATTTTCTACTCGCCACCTGCTGTTGTTGGTATATTAAGATATATGCTGTAATTAATATACACACAACAAATTATTTTCTATTCTCAAAATGGCTGGGGCGATGTTGTTGTTTTGGAGGTGTGTGATGGAAAACAGTCATTTCCACAGCATAATTTCTGCATCATGTCCTGCCTCCTGAGTGCTTCAGATAGACAGCTCACCTCGCGCAACCACCTCTTTGTGATTCCAGCTGTGAGAGCGCAACTTCAGCAGAAAGTCTCCTACTGTGAAGCATGTGTGTGAAAAACAACTGCAGAAAAAGGTCTGGAGCAAATTGTCCACACATTCTCTTGAAATATCCCTGGTGTTCATGTGTGAAAACGGCTTAAAGTACGTGACAATCCCTTGGCAGTGCTGCTATAGGTCTAGTTTGATGGAGAACTTTTCATCATGCACCGACCAGAAATCCCCCAACTCTTCACTCATTTTCTCTCAACTGTCACACACATTTTTTCAGGAACTACAAGGTGTTAGAATGCTTTAGAATGAAGGAGTGACCTTTACCAAACCCATAAGCAAAGGTCAAACTAATTATTTTACATGCACTTTTTAAAGCATTTACACCTGATCTAAATCATTATGTGAGTTTAAGTTGTTTCCACAAGAATGTGTAGTCTGCCAAGATTTTAGAAAATGTAAAAAAAAAAAAAAAAACATGTCCGGCAAGCCACTTATCCTGCTTGTGAAAATGCAGTAAGTGTGAACTGGATTTTTTGTCTGTTGCTGTTGATTTACTTGTTTATGTGACACTACTTTAAAATAAACTTTCCATCAGCAATGAAATTAATACTCTAAGTCTAAACCTTAAACATTGATATTTGAAGTGTAAAGTGTTTTAATGTGTAAGGACACTGCAACATAGGGGTGAGTGGGATAAGATGAGCTACTTTTTACTTATGTTGCCCTGGAGGTAAGGAAAAATGACAGATTTATGATCCTAACATAATCCTTTCAATAAAGGTGCCATTTATCTATTGTGATAATCAGAATATCTCTCTGACAAAGCTGCCAAAAATAATTACTTCTCAAAAACACTGCTCTTCTGGGTCAACTTGCACCAGACTAGGGGTAAGTTGCACCAATTCAAGGGGTAAAGTGATCTACCTGGGCGTAAACCGACCATAGTAGTTTTAATAATGTGAACCTGAGCATATTGTGCCAGCAAACAACTTTAACAGTTTAAACTTGTCAGAACAAAAACACAATTTTTCTTCAAAACCTTTTAGCTATTTAAGTAAAGCTACTATTTAATATTGTCAAGGTTGCAGAGGAATATGAACTGTTGACCATCCTTGTAGTTTCTCCAACCTTTTGAGGTTGATCACTCCATGGGAAGAGGCCTCATCCTTTTCCATGAATGCAAAAGTGAGTTTTTTTGTGATCCATAGGATTCTACCCAGCTCATTCTTCACCTTGTCTGAGAAGACCCTCTTTTCTCCTGCTGTTCCACTGTAACCTTTCTTTGCCCTTCTTTTTCATGTATCTCTTCAATGTTGATCTGTCAATATTTCTCTCATTTGCAACTGATGGAATTTCCACCTTTGACATCACCGGCTGCTCTTTCCATCTCCTCCACAAGGGATGGCACCCAGTTTGTTTTCCTCTTGTTGGTTCTTGCCATGATACCATTTCTTTTTCTGCAATGATTATAACAAATAAACCAAACCAGTTGAGTGTAGTTAAATAAAAAAAAATATTTTATACATCAGAGACTTATATGAATTTCAGTTTCTTATGAAGGGGTAAATGAATCCAGTGGTTCATCTTACCCCATAGCCATTGGCTCACTTTACCCCATGGCCACCATTTTTGAAAAAAACCCCAAAACAGTCTGTCTCTGAAATTCAAGCTAATCTCATGTGAAGTGATTCATATGATTTTACAAGCTAGTTAATAACAAATATGTATGATACATAATCTTATACCTGAATAAATTTGCTTTGACATAACAGTCATTTTACTTAATATGCAGAAAATTTACTTTTGGCAAGCAATAAACAGTTTTTGTAAAACAAACAAAAAAAAAAACAAATTACTGCTTCTACCATCTGCTTTTCTGCATCCTGAATTTACGGTCACACGACAAAATATGAGCAAGGTCACCTAGATACAAGTGGTGGGTCAACTTACCCACTGGCTCATCTTACCCCACTCTCTCCCTATGTTTAAATCTTTGTGATTTCATAAGCATGAAAGATAATTTTAAATTTAAATGTTTAAATCTCTTGTTTTCTCTGGAATGTCTTTTCAGCCTAAGCAGGCCAGGAATATAGCCAGGTATATAGCTACCCCTTACAGTGTTGTTGAGCCAGATTTATGGAAGCAAACATTTGTTACATGTTGATGAAAGCCTGACTCACACTGGTGTCTAGATTAAAACACTTGCAGCCCAGCAAACTATTTTAATTCATACTTATCTCAGATGTAGTGCAATTACAACCCTGCACTCCTGTGCATATTCTGTTTGTGTGTTTATGCTTGTGTGTCAGACCATAAAACATCCACCTATTAGCATCCCAGACACTTTCCTGAGAAGTAGCTTTATTCTCTATATGCAAGCTCAGGCACATGATCATTTCCATTACAATCATTTGGGTGAAAATATGCAGCAGCCACAAACATGACATTAATTTTAATGTTGTGCTGCAGCTCTCTTCATTTACATTCCATAAAATATTCACAAGGAATCTCCCCATGATTTAGGTAAATGGGGTACAGCACAGCGGGAGCATCTTGGGTGTGCCAGTACAGAATATATGGATCTGTTAGTATTTTTTACAACCAAGATTCTCAGCCACTGCAAGTAAAAGCAAGGTGTCATGCAGTCTTTGTTCTGATTTAATTCTGGAGCACATCAGAGGTAGCTTAAAAATGAAGTAATCATTGTACTGGTATCTATGTCGGTGCTTTGGAGGCAAGTTTTTTATTACGATGGTGAAATAGAGACATGTACATCTACCATGTCTACATGAAAAGCCGACAGACAATATAGTACACCAAGATGACGTCAGCTTTCAGCCCAAAGTAAAATAAAATGTTTGTCATACCAAATGAACTAAGTGGTTTAGAAATATGAAATTGTCAAACCATTTTCAGTGAATGTTTGAGTTCTGTATTACTAGCATTGAAAAATGTAACTATTCAGAGGATGGTTTAAAAGTTGTAATTAAGCATTACAACTTTGAATTTGAACTTTTACTCTTGTTGTTGGATAATAACATATTTTTACCCTTTTTATACTATGATAAATTTGCCATAATTTTTCAAAATTGGTTATAGTTTTCACTTATAGCTAACATGGTTGTGTTGTCCTTGAATTTAGTTGACCAAAATCTTTATTGCAATATCATCCCTTCCAAGAAAACTTTGGGCTGAATATAAAGAAATTTGTTTTCAGACAAGGGTGTCCAGCTTTGGTCCTTGAGGGCCACAATCCAGCAGCTTTTCTACATATCCGTACTCCAACACAACTGACTCAAATTAATGAGCCACTGCGCAGAACCTCATTGGCCGCTGCATCCATTTAACTTTTGCCACGTGTAATAGAGCAAGGATACAGTAAAAACCAGCAAGACAGCAGCACTTAAAGGCCGACTTTGGACACCCTTGGTTTTGGTAGTTTTACATATATATGTCTTACAAGGATAAGGCAAACATCCCAGTGGCATAAAAAAGGGATGATAATGTTACATGTACTCGGGGTATTTTGAATCCAATTAAAAGGAAAATGTTGTCATCACTGATGCACAGATCTTAGGCTTTTGTTGGCATGTCTGGTTGAAGCTTTCTTAGCACTGAACC
>NC_136626.1:17285062-17307562 GCF_933228915.1 Telmatherina bonti
AAGCTTTAAAACATAAATACAAAATTATTTGAAAGATAACTCATCACATCTTAGCCAGTATTCATTTACATCAAGATACAAGCTTTTAAAAAAAGATATCTAGCCAAATGATTAGTTGTGAATTTGACTCACTGCTTGTACAATGAGGTCAAAATTTGGGATTACAAGTATAGAAATTGAATAATGGAAATAATTAGCAATTTGTCTATTACTGACAGTTGGTAATACCTTTTCCATTAGAATAAGACAAAACCTTTTTCAACCAAGCATTTATATATTAAATTATTTATTTGGTCAGCCATTCTTAATCATTGGAAATGTCAGCAGGATGTGCATGTGTTTTTGCTGGTAGTTATAACACTGTTATGCAAACCAGGAGACAAAAAATCTTCCCACAAAATAAGCTTTCTTTCTGGTTTGAGGTTATGTATGAGTTCGTCGGTGGAGTAATCCAGAGAAGGAGAGGCTAAAAGGCAAAACTAAAAATAATGCTGCCTTACTTTTGACAAGGAACAGACTGAGGCAAAACATGGGGACAGTCATAAGGTCATGAAATATCTGGTTACAAAAATGGCTGGATTGTGGAGCCACTGGCGATGAGGGCCGAACAGCTGATGCAGAATTAATCATTTCAGCAGTTGAAGAACAGCTGGCTCATAACACTATGCAGCACCTTAAGGGTGTCACATGATGATGCAGTGGTAATGAAAATGGCAGGTGGAGGTGTCTAAAACAGATTTAAAGGCCATCGACAGGGGAACGTATGCACTCTGCTGTGCACATTAACAAAACTTTACTGTACCACAACTGCCAAGCAGTACCAGAAGCCAGAATGATTTTACCTGCAGAAGTGCGGGATTTTTTTTTTCAGTATTTTACTTATAAATCTTTACATCTTCCAAGATTTTTTTTTTTTTTTTTTTTTTTAAAGGATTTATAACCATCTTTGGTTTTTCTCTTAGGCTGCACCAGTTTCTGTCTGTTGATGCCATGTTAAACAATCTCAGCATAAACCTTTCAAGCTCACTTTATTTGTTGATGATTGTAATTTTTGTGGCTCTAAAGCAAAAGCTTCTACAATAAAATAATTAAATAAACAAATCCAATTATGTGGAATGCAAAAGTAGATATTGCTAAAACTAAAAACAAAGAGTACTGAAGCCTGACACTGTAACATAAATGCACATGAGAAGGCTGCTCGGTTGTATTATACAGAACTTTTTGTGTGACATATCAGCTACTAAGGCCTTGGTCTACATCCAGGGAACCATTATTAGTCTAATAATAAATCAGTTAACAGCTGTATGGAAACAGAGCAGGACATCAAAGATAACAGTTTGAAGTTGATATTTTAAAGGATTTTTTTTTCATGGCTTCTCTTCATGTCTGTGTCCCCACACTGGATCTGGGAAAAAGAAAACCCATTTGCAATATGTTTAACAGGTGAGTGTGGTTGATGGCAGGGTAGCAGATACAAAAGGTTTCACAGACACTGGATATAAAAAGCACATCCTGCTCTTACTTCTTAAAGTCAGTTTTTATCCCAGAAGCTGAACAGAACACATTGTTCAAGAAGACCCATGACAAGAGCAAATGGAAGTAAAGCAGACAGCAAGCATTAACATAGTCTTACATGAATCCTTTGACTGTTTATATGGCTGTAGCAGACAGCCCCAATGTAAATGCCATGCAAATTCATTCTCATGCCATGCAAATTCATTCACATGGACAGCGCGCTGTGTAATGACTGATACTTTGTCTTGCATTTGAGGAATTTCTATTGGACAATTTCTGCTCAATTTACTGAAGGAAAATATCCACTCATTGGACAGAATTGCTTATTGTGTCCACACAACTCACACGCTCTGTTGTGCTTTTAGACAGTATTTTTTTCTCAAATTCAAGAAATCTTCTATTCGCCTCATGTCTTTTTTGTACATATAGTTATCTAATGATCCTGTATTATTTCTACTATAATATTCATCTTAGAGATGCTTCACATGATGCAGAGAGCATATGCACTAGCATATCATGAGTGACTAGTAAATCGGCTGAACTTTCTCTTGTGTTTGCTGAATTTCCATCAGATGATTCCCATCATTTAAGTTTGGTTTATCCACCACCTGACATTAACTTTTACAAAACAAGCTAAACAACAGAGTGTAATTTCATATTTCACTGGGAAGTGCCCTTGTCAGCATCAGGCACACTTTGGGATTTGCACTGCTGGAATATTTGCACATAAAATCTTGATTAGTGCAGCTGCAAGACAGTTGGGGGTTTGAAATTGTTATTTTAAGACACAGTAGTTGAAGCGTTGATCTTGTTTGCATATTAGCCATCAACTCCCTTCTAAGTATTACCTCCCCTTAGAAATGTGTCTGAGCCAGCTGCACATCTGTCTTTTCCGAACTTTTATCCTGATTTTCTGCAGCAATCCATTCATGCCAGTTCTTCCATTCCACTTCTCACCCGCCTCTCATCCACCTTTTTCTGTTCCTTCCTTTCAGTCATCCATCTGTGACAACCCACACCTCCCTCATACACTTGAAGTTTGTCCATTTGTTGCTCTCTCGCAATCCAGACACACTGCTAGTCCTTTTCTGTATGCCTGCCTGTTTGCACCTGTTCATTCCACACGCCAGTCTGTTACCTCACTCTTCTCTGTATTCTTTCCTCTGCACGGCGTCTATTTTATCTTCCCACATTGAAGGTGGCTTCAAATAAATCTTGCAGCTTTGAATGCATTTCTCTTTAAGGGTAGCAGCTTTAAAGACATCATTCTGTGTTTTTTTTTTTGTTTTTTTTTATGTTAAGCTAGGCTGGTACTCATTTTCCACAGTCCAAATTCAAATTTCTCATTCTAGTCTGTAAAGCTAACAATTATGTCTTTGAATAATGATGTCCCAGTAACTCTGTGGTTCCTGTCACAATGTAACATTTCTCGGCGGCAGTGGCTCAGGAGGAAGACCAGAAGGTTGCTGCTTTGAATCCTTGTCGCCCAGTCAATCTGTCGTTGTGTCCCTGGGCAAGACACTTCACCCTCCTTGCCTCCAGTGTCGGCGTCGGCAGTGTACGAATGGGAATGAATGTTTCAGTGGTGGTCGGAATGACTGCTGGCATGCATTGGCTGTCAGTGTGCCGCGGGGCAGCTGTCGCTACACATGTAGCTTAACACAACCAAGTATTAATGAATAATGGATAAAATGTAAATTTCTCTGGGTACCTTGAAAAGCACTATATAGATCTCATCCATAATAACTATTAAATCAATGAATCTTTGTCTTTAAAAAATATATATAAATATGTTATAGATGAGCCTCAAGTTGCATTTCGTAGATCATCATCAACAAGTGTTTTTTTATTTATTTATTTTTTTGTGGCACTCACATTTACTCACACTTTCTCATCTTATAAGCAACCGAGCATTAAATACTTTGCTGGACAATAAAAACAAAGCTCCATGTTTTTCCACAAGAATTTGGCAATTTTCATGTTGGTATTGATCAAGAACCTCGTCCCTAAGAAAAATAAGAATTTATTGCTCTTCTTTGGCATTGGAAGTATGTAAAAATAAAACATTTGTCTATAAAAAAAAAACTAAAACACATCGGTTTGTACACAGAGAACTATGTCGCAGTTTCACAAATAAGCCTAAAAAATTGGCTATTGTGCTTGTAATGGACAGCTAGTTTCAACAGTCAAGGATCAAACTGCCAGGGTCCAGTTGAGTCGGCTGCAGTTGAGTTTGCATTGCAGCAGACCCCTATGGTCCCTCCTGTGGGTGGCATGTTACCCTTTCGGGCTGAACTCGACCAGGCCCCATTGGGCAAAAGCCCTGGCGACCGGATGCTCACCTTGGTGTCCATCTCCCAAGCCTGGTTCCAAAGTGGGGCTCCAGTGACCCTTATCTGCGCCAAGAAACCTTTGCTCCAACGTTTTTCTTCATCATAGGGGTCTTTGTTTGTTCAAAACACAAATTCAGTGGACTCATTGGTTGCGGTTTCTGTCACATGACATAAAGAAAAAAACAGTTACCTAAATAAGTATTAAAATGATTAATCCAAAGTTAAACTATCTCATACTTAGAGCAAACTTTAACATTTTTTTATTTTTCTATGCAACTGCGCTGAAAATATTTCTTTATCTCAAACATGACAAAAAATGATCATAATTTTTTGTCATGTTATTCCCAATGCATTGATCAACAGGACAAAATAGCTACAAATGAAGATCTTTTCATGTTTGTATCAACCTAACTGAACATGGAGAAATCTCCTTTGCTCTAACTGAAGTAGAAAGAGAGGGACAAAAATCATTTCATAGGTAAAATCCATGCTGGTAATTACATCTAGTCATCTAGTCATTACATATTCCTATAAAATTGCATGTTCACCGCAGGGCCCCCCAAAATTCTGACAGCTTGATAAGCCAGTCTTCCTGAAATGATGGGGAATTCTGGAATAGAATAGAGATCCTCAAATGTTATCTTTACAGCAAAATGAAATGTTCGTTTTCTTCATGGGTGTGTTGGAGTGCTATTTTAAAAAATAGAAAATGATTCACACGTTAGATTTCTGTAAAATACAAAACAGAATTGAATGGTTTACAAATTCAGTTTTCATGGGCTGAAAGCATCTTTTCGAGCCTAATTGAAGAGGAAAAATAAATTTGCAGCAATGTAAAGATCCCACAGACAAATAAAAGTCATTCAATCTATTGGCAATGCAATAAGCAACTAGATGTATCAAACTGGAACCCTAAAGTGGGGTTGATTGTTTCTAAAAACTGGGATTCCAATTTTACTCCCAAATTTGTTACAAACTACAGTTTATTTTCAAGCATGTCCATCAAATCCTTATTCTGAAATCTGTGACTTACTTTTATCTCTAAATGCAAGTTTTGTGAACAGACTAACCAATCTTTGGTTTTGAATAAATAACTTATTCAGACAAAATCTGTCATCTGTAGACTCGCTATATTTAAAAATAGATTTTCCCCACTTTTATTTGTCAACATATCTGCCTGCACATGCAGAACCTCTTCTCCCTCCACATTGTGCCATGGTTAAGGTTCACTTGGACCTGCAGGGTTGTTTAGTCTGCCTATCCCACCACGACCATCACCACCAGGCACTATGAGCTGACCGGTCCTGACAACCCCCCACTGTGAGCATCCATCACGGGAAGGATAAAACTGAGAGGAAGAGATGACTGGATAAATTCCTAGTAGGTGTTCAGTTTGTCTAGTGAATGGACAGATATGAGAGGTGCTTATTGAGGCAATCTTGGATCAAGTATGGGAAGCATTAAGATAAGGAAGGGGGTGTTTTCGGTAAGGTGAACTGCCATTTGTGTGAGGAGACAACATGGAGCAACCTGAAAAAGTGCTCTAGTACCATACTTTTCTTCTGCTGTTTGGAGCTGATCCATCAACAAAGTATGGGGAAGGGAGCCATTGGTAAGTGAGAATGAAAGATGAACTGAGAGGAGAGAAATGGACAGCTGAGAGACAGAGAAAGGAAAGGGAGGGATGAAGCACACAAGAGAGGCAGATGGATGGACAGATTGAGGGAGTGTATTGCTTTAGCATGATTAACAGCCTTCCACATCACAGCTTCCTCTCTTTTTCTTCCTCTGTAGTCTTACCCCCACTCCTCACGAAACCATTTCTCCAGATGGGGTCACATAACAGGTGCGATTGCTCAAGGATTTGCAGTCTGCTTCAAAGTCAGAAAATCGCACCCACTTAACAGTAATATCTGGACACCTTTACTTCCAATGGAAGTGTGTGCAAACGTTCATTTTCTGGAAAAAACAAACTTTTGAACCAATGCATTTCCTGTGTATTCACTTTGGGTATCAAGACAGTTTTAGTTATTATACACACCAGAAAAAATTTGTGTGTGTCTTTCATCTACCTCTTAAATCATTGCTGCTAATGATATTGCAATCACATTTCTCCATTTCCTGCACGTTTTTCTTTTCAATTTTGTCTTATTTAAACACAGGACCTTGCTGACATCACATGGTGTTTGCATGTGAAATTGTGTGCCACAAATTATGTTGCTCAAATCAGGCAGCACAAATACCCTGAAAATTAACTTTGGGTAGTGAAGGAGTTGGTTGAATACCTGCAGTGATCTGAGACTTATAATGAGGTGTCACTGGTTGGAGTTTTGATTGGAGCTGCCATTTTGCTGCCCAACTCTTCTGTGTTTCTTTGGTTCTTACAGTGGACCCTTTCAGCACTGATGTCATGACTTAGTGCATTTGTATGACATTAGAGGAAAAAAAAGTACGGAAAGCTGTACCACCCCAAAACTCCCAAAAAAAAGAAATAAGTCATTTGTGTAAATATTTACTGCAGAAAGTGGACAACAATGCCTCTTGCTCAATGATAGCTGGGATAGGCTCCAGCTTCACACGACTCTGAGTTTTACTAAGCAGTTAAGAAAATGGATGGATGGATGGATGGATGGGTTGTTTCTCTCCCTTAGACCCTGGTTAGATTAAAAATAACATCAATGTGCAGAATCAAAGAGTAACTATGTGTCATCAGCCTCATCTGTTAATCAAATTTGAGTTATTGGTATGAGAAATAATTCTAGGACAACTTCTGGCTCAAACATACGATGCTGTTTTCTTCCAAGCTTCCACCCAGTGGGTCACAGCAGAACACAGCAACTCTTCTTCTCAAAAATTTGTTTATTTTCTGTTTCACTTGCTTCCTTTCCAATACAGTATTAGAAAAATATAATCCCAACAAATGTTAAACTTATCATCCAAACAAAAATGAATCTCATCTTACAATAACACTCTGTCGGTAACATTTTACAGTCAATAATAGTAATGCTGTTGTAATGACGGAAAATGTAATTACTTACATTACTGGAAAGTATTGTTGTTAGTAATGGTGTTTATTTTAACACCACTGTGTAACGAAGGACTCCTCAAGACAAAGAAGATTATGAACAAGTTTATTTAAAAAATGGGTTTAGATGATGGTCTCACCAAGCTGATGGTGAAGCAGCTTATAAAGGAGTGATACAGAAGACAGGCAAGGGTTCGAAACCAGGATGACAATCCGAGGAGTCCAGGAGACGAGGAGGGATCAAAACCAGGAAGTTAAGCCACGGAGAATCCAGAGACAGGTGATCAAAACCAGGGAATCAATCCAAGAGCAATCTTCGGGGTAGGTGAGTGAGTCGGGGCAGGGGAAGGGAAAGAGGGAAAGGGCTGCTAGCAGTTAGGAGGTCCGACAAGGAATGACTGGAGAGCTGCTGTTTACGAGGCTGGAGGATGAATAGGGAACAGGTGGGAATACTTAGTAATCAGGAGACTGGCTGCGAGGGACGCTGGCTGGAGTGGGCGTGTCCGTTGCAGAGCACTGATGCGAATGTAAAACACTGCACCGTTATTGTCGTTATTTCACATTTTAGTCTGATTTATGTCTCTTTTTACCTGGTTTGGACATATTTCAATATCTTCATTGCACATTGGAAGCAACTTGAAAAGCAGAAGAAAAAACAAAAACACCCAGTTGAGACTAATAAAAGAATCCGTTAAATAATTTTTAGACATAATGCATAAAAGATGCGATCAAATGCAAAATTGAAAACTATGGTCCATTTACAAAGTTCACGCAAGATAACCAAAAAGGTCTTCTAAGTAAAAGAAAACATGATGTAATTTTCTCATCTTTGGATTGCTTCCCACTGCCTTCATGGCCAGATGCCCCCCTGCCTTGGACTGTCTAACACCTGGCTTTTTCATAGATTACCTTTCAAATGTGATTACATCAGATCTCTCTATTCTTTCAGTGGGGTAGCATTTAGAAATGGGCATTAGTAGACTCATATTTCTATGTATCTAAATATAGAAATCATACACCGTTAACATATGCCACAGAAAATGAAGATGTTTGGATAACATAAATAAAAATGTAAACACATTTCCCCCATTGTCATACTGTGTACCTTTGTATACATAGTACCAAGGTGTTTGACCTCATTATATATCTGTATGCTTATTCTGTATTTTGACAGCTGAGTGATGTTTATGTTTTCCCTTGTGAAATAAAGTTTAAAACAACTTATTATTCAAGATATTTGTGAATATTGACTCTTAACTTCTAGAATTACACACTGACAATTGACATATTACAAGATCCCCTTCACACTAAACTTGATTTTGTTGGATACCAGCTGCAATTAGAGTAGAGCATGCTCCATCACCACATGGTATTTACCGGTGCTTTTGTAAGTTGACCCATAATTTGGTGTTTTAGGTGTTGGACAGAGAAAATAAACATACACTACTCACAAAAAGTTAGGGATATTTGGCTTTCAGGTGAAATTTATGGAAAATGCAATATGTTCATGCTACAGTAATATAATATCATAAAAGTAAGACATTTAAGTAGAAGGATGCACTACTGATTTCCTCATCTCAAAAAATTCATTCAACACAAAAGGTAACAACAATGGTAGTTACACCACAACAAAAAATGTGAACGTCTCAATATCTCGTCATGTGCCCTTGAGCATCAATTACAGCTTGACAACGACGTCTCATGCTGTTAACAAGGCAACTTATTGCCTGCTGAGGCATGGCATCCCACTCTTCTTGAAGGGCAGCCCTCAGGTCATTGAGGTTCTGGGGTGCAGGGTTTCGAGCCTCTACACGACGGCTCAGCTGATCCCACAGGTTTTCAATGAGATTCAGGTCTGGAGAGAGTGCAGGCCATTCCATTTGAGGTACACCAGTCTCCAACAGCTGTTCCCCTGATGATGCGGCCTCGATGAGCAGGAGCATTGTCGTCCATGAAGATGAAATTAGGCCTGTGCTGTTCATGTAGGGGCACAATCACTGGATTAATGATGTTATTCAGGTAGTATGGGCTTGTCACTGTACCATTCACAAAGTGTAGGGCAGTTCAGTACCAAGTGGACACCCCTGCCCACACTGTAACACCGCCACCACCAAAAGCTCGCCTGGTGACAACAGTGGCTGATGCATAGCGCTCTCCCTGACGTCTCCAACATCGTTGCCGGCCATCATTTCTGCTCAGTGTGAATCAACTTTCATCAGAGAACAGCACTGAGGCCCACTGGTTCCTCGTCCAGCGTAAATGCTCCCTGGCCCATGCAAGACGATGATGCCTGTGCCTGGTGGTGTGGTCAGGTACCCGTGGAGGTCGTCTAGCACGCAGACCACGCTGATGGAAACGGTTTCGAATGGTCTGACGTGACACTTGGGTGCCTCTCACCTCTCTTAAACGTGCCTGGTTTAAAAAAATTATATATCTGTTGCAACCTGCTGATGACACTCTGACACTCCAAGCTCAGTGGCCACTTCTGTCTGAGAACGTCCTGTTTGAAGCATCGCAATGGCAAGGGACTGTTGTTCCATTGTTAGGTGTCGTCTTGGCCTCATGATGTCAAAATGTGAACAGCATGATGAGGACAACTGTTTAAACACCAGCTCTAATTGAACCAGGACATGCGGGGCTCTAAAAGTCTTTTGTCTTTATCAGTCTAAAAAGTATTTAAGCTACTGTATTCTCCCACAGTAGTACTGTAAGAGATGATAAATCGTGAAGATCTACATTTCGTCATCGTTCTCCTGTTTAATACCGGATTTTTAAAACAGTTTATATAATGTAAAGTTATGCATTCAAACTGGTTTGAATCACAGATAGATTTGAATTAATTGTCTGAGTGTTTTCTTCATACCCGTTTATATTCATTCTAATTTGAGTTTCAACATGTCAGACTTAAAGGCAGAGTATGTAAGATTTCAAGGTGATTCTTTCCACCACCGGGTGGCAAACACCAGGTCATGAGCAAAACCACAAAACTGCTACCTCCACAAATGACCACAGGTTGGTAGTAATGAGCTAAACTCACCCCTCACCCCTCCTTCTTGCCAGCTCCAATGGAATCGCTTGTGAGCTGTAGCTCAGAGCCGCTCTGCAATAAATGGGCTTATCCCCCCCCCCCCCCTCCCCCCCGTACTGGTGGAAAAAAGTACTTTTTTTTTTACTGGTCAGAAAACATTCAAGAAGGGTCTTTGTCATTAATTAAACTTAATTTAATAACACATCAAATATGGACAGATGGGAACCTACATGTTGAAAAAACTAATTATGATTTTAGTTTTTTTTTTTAGTTAGTTCATTTTGAAAATATTGAAAATCTTACATACTCTACCTTTAAACTCTTATTTTTTTTTCCTTCTACAGTTTTTATTTTTCATTGACAATACACTAGTCAAACAGGAGAAAAATTATATTTACTGACCTTTGTAATTGACTCCAAATGGTTTTCCTACAGTAAATACATGTTAACTAGCAACTCTGTCCCCAGCCTTCAGTTAATGTGAAAACATTTTAGAAAACAAAGGAAACTGCAAGTCTTCTCTACCAAGTTTTATCAGATTTGCAACTAATTTAGCTAAATGCACAATTCTGACATCTTTACACAAGATTGGTTACATCTGGGAAGATGGGTTGAAGAGGGGGGGTAAGTGGCAAAAACAATATTTTCACAACTGGATCTCAGCTTTGCCAGTTTTTTTCTACACTTGGGACACAGATAGAGACGGTGAACCTAAAAAGTGACAGGAAGAGCTGGAGAGGATTAGGAAAGGACATCTGGGGTCTGCTGGAGATACTGGAGGTTCCCAGCTGTTGAAAGCCTCCCAGCTGCTACAGAGATCTTCCTGTGCCAAAAGTGAACCATGGGAATGACTTTGTCACTCCTGAGATCTGGAGTTGGATCTAGAATGACTACTTTGTTTTATAATGCTGGGATATCTAACAGTTTGGAAAGTGAGAAGCACCAGAGACTTCTCAATCTTGTCAGGTTAAAATCCATTCCCCTTGATAAAAGTACTGGAAGGAAACCTGCATGCTAGACCACGTCCTGTATGATGCAACTGTTGAGACAAAGTCAAGCTTTGAGGTAACTTATAGTGACTGATGTCAACATTAAATGTTCTGCCTTTCCAGAAAGCAGGGGAGAAGTTTTGTCTGCCAGCTTTCAAAGGTGATGATGCATCGGTCAAATCAAAGGAGGAGGGGAGGATTAAAGATGTTTGGATCACCACTTTCAACAGAATAATGTTTACTAGAGGCATGAAAGGGGCCTCTAATGGTCATAAAAATGTATAACAATCTCAATCTATGCATTATCATTGTATGTAAACAGACCAAAAAATGTAAATTCAATTTAGTTCAATTCGACTTGATTTATATAGCATCAAATCACGGCAATGGCATCTCAAGACGCTTTACAGACAGGAGAAAAAAAAAAGGCTCTGTGAAAAGGAAATAAAGAGAAAGAAAAGCGGCATTGTAACAAAATAAAACCATAGAACACAGATGGAAAATTGTGACTGGGAGTAGACAGGTGGAAAACTTAGAGTGGTAAACTGATTTGAAGAAGGAGAACTACTGAGAAAGTGGTGTGGCGAATCATGTTGGCAGGAACCAAGTTAACAGACAGCATTTTGTGGTAAGATAAAGAAATGTACATCTTGAGTCTGAATGGACAAACTGATCACAACCAGGGCTGAAATTTAGACACTGCAGTGTTTGAAATGACACTCTGTTACACAGCTTCTCCTTTCTCGTATAAACTGAGCCTTTGTCAGTTCCAATGAATGTTATATTTATAATTTATAACACTTGTCTCCGTTTTAAAACACGTTCAGGTGGTGATTCACAAGACAAGATTTATTCTTCTATATTTCTGATATTGCGAAATAATGTAATCAATGTTTTTTTCATAAACAGTCCCATTTTACAGTGGGACCATCCCATTAGTATAGCCTGCATTCACTCATATGTTATTAATGTTACGTAGATAGCAAAGCAAGGTTACTTAGATACAGCTGACAATATTACAGTCACAGATTAATCCTTAGTAACACGTTTGTTGTCGTCGTCGTTGTTGTCATCATAGTCGTTGTTCAAATAATATGTTCATATCCTTTGCAGGGATGTCTGAACATGTTTGTCCAGCCGTTTAGCAAAATACTTTTCCCCTCCACATCATTTTATCTGGGCACAGCCACATCCTCACCTCATCAAAATCAAAGAAGCTTAGAATGGTAGAAATTAGTAAAAATAAATCATTTTGTATTTGTTACGTTTTTTTTCTGGACTTAATCAGCAACTGCCAAAAATTGGCAAAAAGGTTAAATGAAACTTCATTGCATTTTAAGATACAATTCAAAATCAGCCACCAAGCTTAGCTGGACACTCTCATATACCTTTTTTTTCCTGTCACAACACATTTTCACTTCTGAAACAGGCTGTTATTTTCATTTGAAGTCAGCTTAGTTTGTTTGACTCCACCTCCTAACAACGTCAGTCTTTTATGTAACTATTTGCATGTATTGTTACATAGACACAAGAATGAAGACTTTGTATTCTTAAACCTGTCAAGGGTGAATGCATAATAGAAAAGAAATCAATCATGACTAGTGAAGCAGTAAATGGTGATTTGCAGAAAATATTGTATATTCCCCACATGTTCCCATAAGTAAACACTAGCAAAACATTTAGTGGTAATCATGAATGATAAAAAAAATATAGTCTTAAATCTTTATGGCAGAGTTATCTTTGTCTAAATATGTCACATTGTATCAGATATTTTACAAAACATTGGTTTGAAATAAATATAATTTTGCCATCCAGCTACATTATAACAACATTAAAGTCTAATTTAATAAATGCTTGGATATTGATCCATATGTAAATAACTCCAAATCATCCATTTAGTCTGCTAGACTTTTGGATTTCAATCATCATTTAAGTGTTCCATTTGACTGTCCAGAGGCAGCGAAGTCAAAGTGAAAATGAAATGAAAGCATAAAGATCATCTGGCAGAATGTAAGTTGCATGTGTTATATGTTGCATCTGTGTCTAAGCACACTATCATGTTGGGGGGTAGCAGATGTATTAAACCTTAATACTGGCACAGGGAATGGGTTGAGGCTGTGGGAACAGGGTACCCAGTGGGAAAGACTGACACAGATGGAGCCTCAGACCCACTGAGCAGCATGCAATATCCGCTGCATTACTCTTCAGAGCCCTTGTGATTGCTGCAGCTTTTGGCAGAAACAAATTAATTTGGACTCCAATTAGTTAAAAGTAACATCTAAGAGTAACATCTAATAAAATCACTTCAGATCAACACAGTTAAGAAATGACAGGTGACATGGATTCTGGTCATTTTTACAAAAGTTTTAGTTTAGTTTTAGTTTTAGTTTAATAAATGTTAAACTGTTTTTAGAAGCATTTAATTTTAATTTTGATATATTGATGACATGTTGTATTTGCTTGTTATGTAACACACAACTCAAAAACTATTTAAACTCAAAATATATTCATAAAAGTAGACATTCATAGAAGTAAACAATAAAAGTAAACATTAAGATCATTTCAAACTCTTTACTGTCTTTTTTTTTTTTTTTTGCAATTCATTTGATAAAGTATTACCTTATAATGGTAACAAATAATTGTCATTTGAATAAAAAACTGGGCTTGATATATCTCTGTTTGTCATGTGCTTCTCTCCAGAGCTGTTTCCACACAGAGGGGGCTGCAGACAAACACCAGAAGTGGTATTTTCTGAGTATGCAGAGAAAAAGTTGTTATAGTTGTTTAAGTCCAGAGGAAAAATTTAATTTATCTTATGAAGCAATTTTGTGTATTACACGGGACTAAAATCCAGATACATAAGGTGCTTATTTAAATGTTAAAAGTGAAAATGCAAAAACTAAAGAGAGAAAAGAAAAAGTAGAAAATAGTCACATTTTCATTTACTGCATTTTATGTGTATATGATCTATAAAATAGTTCTGCTTTAAATTAAAAGCCATTTTTGTGATTTTTTTTTTTTTTTTTTTTTTTTTCCAGTTGCAGATTACACTACCAGTCAAAAGTTTGGACACATTTTCTGACTGAGTCTAATTTGAAAAGTGTGTTCAAGGGTCTGACTGTGACTTTGTGTGACTTATTAGAGTTTAACATTTTCAGTGAATTTGTCATTGCGTGTTCACAAAATGTGTCTTTACCCTGAACGTGAGCCATAAACGAAAAGGGACACAACAATGGTGGGTTACAATTAAATGCAAAGAAATATTGTGAATATGCTAATATAATTAACATTGGTGCCTGGTTTTTATCAACCACAACTGACATGTGGTACTGCTTCACAACAATATCAAAAGCTATGTCTGGTTTTACTACAGCCTCCAACTGCAGTCTAAAGTTTTATCAAAAACCTCAGGAGTAAGCATCCATCCAGCCTAACCAGCAGGAGAATTGCTTCTGGAATCCCAGTCATCTCTGTCTTTGGCATCTGTCTTGCAACAGACATTGCACAATTTCATTTTGTTAATTGACTATTTTGAAGTGGTACGCCAAGAGTTTACATCATAATTTTGTCAGGAAGCAGCTGGCAGCTGCAGAGCAGTCCCATAATGCAATCAGCCACTTCTTGGGGGCCTTCAAATTTTCATTGTGCTAAACATTGCTGAGACTACCAATGCCCCTCGATTGGTCAGACCATGTATCATTACTCTTAGATTGCATGATGCATAAAAAAAATGAAACAAATATGAATAAAAATCAGCTTATACTTATGTTTTCTTTATTCTTTTATAGTATGAAGGTTTCCTTTTCATTGAAGCATTGTCTCAATTTCAATTAAATTAGCAAAAGATTTGTGAACATATTGCACATTAAATGTTAATTCTGCACACATTTCCCAAAAATTCAATTTAATTAAATTAAGATGTGAAATTAAAAAAGAAAATTGAATTATTTTACCTGATGTAGTCTTTTCTAATATTCAGAGAAATTTCATTTACTCTTTCTTGGCAAAAGGCATCATATCAATATATTCCAGGATACCAAAACAAAGTGCTTCAATTGAAAGGGAAATTACTGGCTCTTCATTTTTAGGTCCTGCCAAATAGCTTTAGAGATTGGATAAATTAGCTCAACCTTCCAGTAAATGTTTTTCATGACATGACTAAATTAATTCTTTGGAATCATAGTAGGTTTTTCCCTTAGCTGTGTCCACACCTTTTCAGCACCAAACAAAGTATTTTAGCGTTTATTTGCTGCTGAAGAAATATGACATTCATGTGAAGCGTAACAGCTGCTGGTTTGGAGAGAGCATTACATTTCTGATGGCAAGTGCCGTCTGCATTGCTAACCACTTCTAAATCACTCCAGCTGATGACGGTTTCATAATGCGCTCAGTATATTTTGGTTGCCATATATACACAACAGCACCAGTGAAGACTGGTTCATGCGATAATGTAAATGATAGCAAACATAAAAGGTATATTTTCTTGTAAAAATGTTATGATCTTTAACCCTTTCAACCCTTTCTTCAACCCTTTTAGGGTTATGGCAAAGTGCTTGTTCCAAGGTAACCCGACTAACTTACTTATGAATATTCCCACAGAGGAGTCAACTCTGCCTGAAGAGATAGAGACTCCCATCACATAAGAAAACAATGGAGGTAATTTCATTATTTCATTAAGCTTCTTAAGGAGGCTTCTCAAAAAAAATAAATAAATAAATAAAAATAAAAAAGAGGTGTGTGTAATATATATATATATATATATATATATATATATATATATATATATATATATATATATACACACACACACACATACATACATGATAGCCTCTTTTTTTATTTTAAAGAATTGGTTAGATTCTTAATATCTTTTGCTATGCTGTGAATGCTTTAAAACACGTGGTTCTACTTGAACTTATCCGTCTCAGTGAGTACTTCAGATAAAACGTTTCAGTACACAGTGAAGATGAGCAAGAACCAGACAGAATTTATTATCAGTTAAATATCTGTCAGACCTGTTGCAGTAGATTCATGCCAATATCTAAGCAGTCTGTATGACAATCTGTACCACTGACGTCAGCGGGTTGGTCTGCTGACATCAGTTGTAATTGACCAATTACAAATGGTTGCATGTCAAGCCAGCTCTGATAAGGGGCAGCCGCCCGGGCAAAGGTAATCAAATGTGATCCACACCCAGTTTGGGCAGCTCAGGCCGACGGAGATGATCTGTCATACTGAGCCCAATGCTGCATTGCTTTAGCTGTTACCTAAACTTAAAATAAATCCCGGATTTTGAACAGATCCCTTTCTGTTCAAGGCTTGAAAGCTTCAAATAACAAAACATGGACCTGCATAGTCATTTCACAGCTTCATGATGACACAGTACAGAGTGAGACACAGTACAGGACCGAGACAAAAGGAAAGAAATAATCATTTTTATCCAAAAGAACAAAAGGCAAAGCCATTTATGAAAGGCAACAAGCGAGAAAACCAACAGCTGGATGTGACTGACTGGATCAATGGGGATCTAGCAAGAAGTCAAATAATCCAAGGAGTATTTATAGTGAGGGAGTAAAAGCCAAACAAGGAGCAGGTGTGACAGTAAATAAAGGCCAGGTGTGGCTAATATGAAGTAAATGGGACAGAAGGGGAAGAACTCAACAACATAAAAGAGGAAACAACTAGAACCAAAGCAACACAGCAGAAATCCAACAAATATTGAACCTGAACCTACAAAGCATAACGTATGATAAAGTAGTGATTAAATTTAAACGACTCAGGCTTTCTTTTTCTCACCTCTGTCAGTTGTTGTAGGTGTGTCTTCAGTAGTGATCTTTTCCATAATACTCTGCCTTTATTCAAATTTATGTATTATTAGCTGTTCCATTTACTGCATCTGTTGTCTTCTCCACTTGTTTTTGTGTACCTTTTTATCTTAAAGTTTACATTTGTAGCATGTGTTCACATGTATAAATGGCAAATAAACCATCTGTTTCTGAATCCCTTTTATTTGCAACTGAGCAGTCTTTCAGTGGATGGAGTTTCCCTACCGTCTACACCAGATCAGTACACACAAAGTGGCTTTACAGTTTAAGACAACCTTTAGGAATGCAGTTTCTTATTACATAATTTTGGACTTGCCTTCTCTTCCTTTTAATGTCTCTTACTTTGTGGATTGTGTGAAGTTGTTATGGTAAATATTTCTTCTCTTCCCAGATTCATTAATCTGCCAGCCTCCCTCTGCGTTTGCCTTGTAGAAAACACATATGTAGTCAATGACAATCACAGTCTTTATTACTTTATTCTTGCGGTGAGAGTGATAAAGCTCTCTTATCTTCAGCTCTGTCATCACTTGTGTCCAGGTTTACCTTAGTTTAATTAAGGTGTGGACAATTAAGGTAAAACAAAAAAAAAAAAAAAGCATTTCTAATAGGTGAAAATCTAACCTTGAAAAACAAGCAAGAAGGAGATGCTGTCTGTCCGGTTTCACATATTCATCCCTTATGCTACCCTTATTCGCCAAACTCTTTTCATCTTCTACATTTCTTTCATGTCTCTTCTCTCTTCCACTGTTTTGCTATTAACCCCCTTTCATCTGTTTTTCAGGCACTCATTGCCTTCACCTCTAGAAGAAGACTTGTTACTGTCGGTCATTTGTTGCAGGTTCCATTGCATCAGACAGGCCAGGTACTGGTAAACATCTTATTGTGGAGGATCAAGTTAATTTTTACAGCTGTTTTAATTCTTTTTTTTTTTTTTAAAGTAACGAAAGGTAAAAAAAAATAAAAAAAATAAAAACATGCTGGAGAAAAGCAATAAATCCACCATCTATTTGAATACTCACTCAGAACTTAAGTCAAACTAAAAAGGAATAGGTCTAACTTAATATTATGATTAAAGAGAGCATAAATACAACCAAATTAATGTGTGTTGAGTGCATGGAAATGGTTAACGCAGAAGACGACTCACTTCAGGAAAAGCCATTCCAAGTGAGACGCAACAAATCCATCAGCGAGGACAGATGAGCCATGAACTGTATCCTGAAGAGAACAAACAGAAGAGTATCTAATCACCAAACCACCAATCTGCTATTGGTAACATGCAACATCTTCAACATCATTTAAAACATATCCCTTGTCTCATTGGGACGTAATGCACCACTGGCTCTCTCTGACCAACATCTTATAGGAGAGGGGATCACTCCTATTGGCTGTGTAGAATTAAGACTGGCCACGCAGGTCTGATTGGGAATTCTTATTCCTATTGCCAAAGGTAAACATTGCTGAAAATGCTGTGCGCACGTCTGTCAGCTGTGTGACTTCTTTCATTGTTTTGTTTTTTTTCCTGTCTGTAAAGCGTCTTGATATGGCATTGTCGTGATTTGAAGCTATATAAATAAAGCTGAATTGAATTGAATTGAATTGAATTGAATTGAATTGAATTGAATTGAATTGAATTGAATTGAATTGAATTGAATTGAATTGAATTGAATTTGGTTCTTTAGTTTGGTCTATATGGTTTGGGGAGCTGCCCAGATCAGATCCTATGGCTGATTGCATGGCTGGTTTAAGGTCTGTTCCTTTCTTTTGTTAATTTCCCTCCTCTTTTATGTCCTTTTGATCAAATAAACTATGTTTAAATCATTGCTGATTTGGTGGTGGTCTCTCACATGTGTAGTGGTTCCTTCTTTCTAGCCTCTTTGCATTCATTTATGCTAGTTTAAAACAGCTAAGGTAAAATGCATGACCTTAACAAGAAAACAAACATGACAGACTGCTGGAGAAAGTGCAATATAAGTTAATAGATGTCTGTCTGAGGTGCTGCTGTGAGAAATCACAGGTTTTTATTGTCTGACCTTGGACACAGCTCCTGCTATCTTTTCAGTTCATTTAATTTTCATCCAGTATTTAGTTAGGTTTCAGCAAAACTAGTCATGTTTAGACAAAAGATCACTATTTGGAGTAATATGCTACTCTTTGTGTTGATCCTCAGAGTTAGAAAATAACAGTGTTGGATGTTTTCTGTAATACTTTTACACTGCTTTCATTATTTATGTGGAGAACACTAAGGGGGGAGCTGTAATGATTTGAGCACTTTCTCTCCACAGACCTAAGTCGTACACACCAAGGTGTTATTCAATCCATATTGTAAAGTAATGTTTTCAACAGTACATGAATACCAAATACTACAGAAGCAGTGCTTATTTCCACAAGTAAACTATTCATATCAATTAAATGCAGGCTAACCTAACTCAGGGGGAAATAACAGTTCTCCCGCGATACTTTCAGAAGATTGATGAACTACATACATGGCATACCTTTAAATGTTGTGTAGCTACTTGACAAGGCTATAGTAAGCAAAATTTACATCCTTTTTTTTTTCTCAGCCAGCAGGATTTGCTAAGGTAGTTTATAATTGAGTCTATTGGTGCATGAATTTTCTACAGCTGCAATCTCTCTAAGCACGGCTATTTCTCCCTCTGCAGGCTGCAATTCTCTTTTGCCGTCTCATATCGCAACAGTTCCCAAATGCGAGAGATCTTGATGAAAGCAAAATGTAATTATTAGTGTGTCAGTTCTAGGATGGTGGCAAGATCTTGACATGGTTCAGCGAACTCCAATTTCAAATGAAGAACATTCGCCTCTTTTCAAGGGCAATTATTTTACCTCTCAGTCAGCCCCCCCCCCCCCCCCCCCCCCCCCCCCTGCACATGTCAATAAAGTGAAACTGAACCCTTGTAGAAGTTACTCAACAGTCTTCTAATGATATTGGGAACTATTATAGCTCTGTTCTACCCTGTATCAACATAACTGCATATGTTTCATCATACAGAACACAATAGTCACGTGGGACATCCCTTACATCAGCCCTCTTCCCAGCATTTCATATCTCTTTCATGTGTGTGTAAAACTGACTGTCCGGTTTGGAATAAAATAGTTCAAAGAGTTCTCCTCGGGGAGTGGAGCAACAAACTAGCAACACTGCAGTGATACATGAAGCATATTGGATTTTTTGTTTTCAGCTTATTTCTGCAAAGTTTTAGCAAAGACCAGGCTTACTTTTTGACCCACCAACCTGTACAATGACGACATTGTGTTGCTGCTTCTGGGTATGTGAACGTCTTTTGTGTGTTTTTTTTTTTTTTTGCACAGCGAGTAAATGCCTGGACATGCCACAATGTGCTACCTATCGTGTAAAAGCAGCTTCGTTGGTCATATTGTAATAGGATTTAAGTGTCAGCAGGTGGAACGACAGAGGACTGAAAGATGAGTTCCCTTCTGCAGTCCTCATGGCCTTGTGTCACATGTAACGGATCACATGTCATGTTTGGTCAAGGACAAGTGACATCTTATCTTGGCACAGTGTATACCCAGTTGTGTTACTTCATCATTAAGCAGTGATAACACCATAGCAAAACAATATAAAAATGTATTGTATGCCAAAGCATAATCATTTCATAACATCAACCCATCATTGTAACATCTCCTCAGCTGGTGTGATGGCACTGATGCCAAAAGGACACCTTGCAACTGAAAACAGTTTGGGTAGAAATACTGAGCATATAGACAATGCAATGGAGAAAAATAAGTTATTATGAGTGTTGATGTTTTTCTTTTTTGTTTCTGGGTGACATTGTAGCAAAGATTTCCTGAAAGACTTAGAAGAAGCTTTTGACATGAAGGTGGACCATACTTCAACTCTCGATTCTCATCAATCCTTTGAGAATGAAGTGGATGATGACATACTAATGCAAGACTCCTGCAAAAGAAAAATAAAAGAAAAAAGAGGAAAATGTTAAAGAAAAAAAAAAGGAACAATTGAAGGAACAAGTAACATTTGTAGTGTCACAATGCATGGCAAGAAAATGAGAAGGACCAAAATGCAGGACTAACAGGCAAGAGGCCGGTAACTGTCAGAAATGAGGACTTTATTTTAAATCAAACAGAAGTGACTACAATGACAGGAAGTCCTAGGAATTTAATAACCAAACAAACAAGAAACAGAGCACAAGTGAGAACACGCAACTGGCTGATAAATCATATAAGGAGAAAGAGAAAAAGAAGCGGAAGAATAACAAGGACGGAACAGCCAGAAAGATGGTCTTTAAAAACTACAGATACAACAGGCCAAAAAGCAAACTTAGGCTTCACAAATGAGGACTAAAACTTATTGCAAATGTAATACATCATACATCATAAGTGAGTCTGTATTAGAATTTAGGCAGATCATGTCAAAAAAAGCAAAGGGAAATGAACAAAAGTAAAGAATACCAGCTAAGAAACTCAGATAAACCCACAGACCACAACAAGCACAGCTGAGAAGATGTGCTTTTGTTTTCCTTCTTCTCAATGTTCAGATTCTGCCTTTGAATCTCTTGACTCATTCAGTCTTTCTTTTAAACATTACCACAACATAAAATGACTATGTTTGTTTGCTGACTTCATCTTTGCCATCAGTAGCCCTCTCTAGAACTGCAACCACAATCTAGTTCTGAGGGAGACAGTAATGAGAGACTTCAAATGTTACACTTTCTTTGCTGCTTTAAAAAAGCCAGAAAGGTTGGAGAGAAAAAGGGCATAGCAAATATAATATAGCTCAAGGATAAACTAAAAAAAAGACAACTTATGCCCAAATGTTGGCATGCTGAATAAATCTTTCCTGGCTCAGCGATAGAGAAAAATTTGAGCCCTCCATCCAAATTTGGCTGATTGTGTGATGATTCTTAAACTCCCCAATAACACTTTGCCTTTGGTGAGATACAATAAATAATTCATGGTCTGCTAATCCATGTCTGGTCTACTGCCTATTGTGAGGCTCAACTGTTCTACAAGGTCTGTGGCAAACAGGCCCTTTCTGACCAAAGTTTACCTTTAGCTTTCTTTTCTAATTTAGTATGGAGAGCAGCTGGATTACAGATGAGATTAATAAGAGGAGAAAAAGACTTATCACCTGTTCTAATTGCTCCTGACAGTTTTTTACTTTTCCCAGAGGGTTACACAGGGATTGACACGTTGTTGAATTACTAATGAACTGTAAGAGCTCAAAGTGGGCTGTTCTTTTACTTTTACTTTGTCTTTTGTCATCATATCACTTTTACTGCAGTTATGAAGCAAAATGTTTTATATCTATATTGACATAATACAAAATGAAAAAATAATTGAAATGAAAAAGGTACAGTTTAATTTTAAGTTGTTTTTAAAGAATAATATTGACAGCGTATAGTCCAACATGTCTCAGGTTTACAAACCAACATCTCTTCTCTCTTTGATTTCATGATTCTATGATTCTTCCTTAAAAGTAACCAATTCAAATCAAACTCCTCTTTTGGTGAATGCAATAAATTGTGTCTTCAGGAAACAGGTGGGCTACAAACTCAAAGTTTGCAAAGTCACAATTGTATCTCCTGATTAGTGCAGCGCAGTGCATTAAACTGTATACTGTCTGTCATGTTTAATCCAATTATACCATGGTCTCAGAGTATATATATATATATATATATATATATATATATATATATATATATATATATATATATATATATATATATATATATATATATATATATATATATGTACTACTCACAAAAAGTTAGGGATATTCAGCTTTTGG
>NC_136626.1:17312562-17335062 GCF_933228915.1 Telmatherina bonti
CTGTCTTCTTTAAGGGGGAAACAAAATATGAGGATATCTACCAAGAGGTGCCAGAGGGATTTGTCTCTCTTTCCTTTCCATCTCCTTGCAATGACTAGAAGGGAGCTTTCTGAGGAAAACAACGGTGCTGTCAACAGCTAGTGCAGTGAGTGCTGGAGGCCAAACGGGGGAGGAAGCAGCACTTAATGTAAGGGAATGGATTAGTGAGGCTGATTATGCCTCAAAGGTGAGTGCAGTAAAATGTGAAAGAAAGGAAAAGAAGGAGCCAAAGAGACTGAATTTGTTTGAATGTGAGCATGCATGCATGTATTGGATTCCTGTGTGTGTTATGTGTGTCAAGTGTGCGCACATTTTGAGCATTTGGAAGTCCTTGTATGTCTAGTGATATGGTTTTCAATTATCACTTTTATCGATTTTGGATATTTTTAAGCCTTGTGTGAGTATTTTGGTGAATATGTTCACAGCTCTGCATATGTTTACAGTATACTATCAGGTGTATATGTGTTCATTGAGTCATAGATGAAGAAAACAACAGTGAGTCAGTGCTGGCGTAACCATCCCTACATTGCCTCTTCTTCTAAAGCAAGACATCAAATTGATTTGTCTTCTGTTATTATGTCATAATCAAGCATTCAGGCTTGTAGTGTAAGCCATGTAGCAGATAGGACTGTGGAAAGGGTGGCATATGGGGATTAATATGAATCAATAATGAACTGATTAGTGCAAACAAAATATTCATCTACTGTAAAAGATGTATAAAAATATAAAGCCTTTCTTTTGAAAAAAATCACTAATTGAAAAATTCATTGTTCTTTAATCACTGCTGCACAGACAGATTTTATCAGCTTTTATCAGTAGGCAGGAGACAGGCCTCATCCAAGCAAAATGCTTACAGGTTTACCTGACTGAATATGATATAGATATGATTATGATGTACATATAGATATGACTGATTAAATTGACTTGATCTTAAAAAGTTAGAAACCAAAGTAACCAAAAGTTCGTAAAGTTTTGTCTTTCACAGGTATCGGGGAATTAAACCGCTTCACCTCATTTTCTGCAAACTGCGAATGATATTTCTTTTCATTTTTTAAATCAAATTATTGTTCTTCAGAGCGTAACTTTAAAGGAAATGAAATCATATAAGAGGATGATGCAGTATTTGCAGGAACTGCAGATTTATTGCCAATTGCAATGATCGGTTCAAAGTAAAATCCCCTGTTCACTTTCAAACAAGATGGTACCAATGATTTAGGATTTTTAGAAATGATTGTTGGTTGGAACCGCTCGAGTCACAGATTTCATGGGTCTTGTTGTTCACTCTGTCAGTTTTCCACATGGCTGTTGGATCACTTTATATCACTCTTTGTGTAAATAAAAAAAAAAAGAAAGAAACGGAAAAGCTTGATGGCTTGTCCATCAAGCTTTTTCCATTACCATCATTGTCCTTTGTATATCATTTTAGACATCTTCAGGGGTTCAAATCTGGAGATCGAGCTGGTCATGGCAGGGTGTTGATGTGGTGATCTGCCCTCCAGACCCTGAGTCCTCTGGCTGCATTACATGAAGCACTGTTTTGCTGGAAACATCAGTCTTCAAAGGCGGTGAACACACTCCCTTTATAAAGAAGCAAATATGAAAATTTGGACCCACAAGAGAAGATGGCCTTAGTCCTTAGTCTTTTACATTTTAATTCCTATCCCTCAACCTGACTCTCCTTTGCTTCTCCCTGATAGTTGCATGATTTCAGGTCTGTCTGTAGGAGCCTGTTTCCAACTGTTCTTGCTAAACACTTCACAGTTACAGTTTGCCACTGTGTTAGAAGGTCATTTTTTTTTATCAGTCTATGGTTACTTTGTAGCCTTCCTTTTCAGTGTTCATGTAGATGGTCCTACATATAAAGAGATAAAAACACGCCCTCATTTAATTTAGATTTTTTATTTAACTTTTAACTGTTATTATCCATGCATGATGTTACTGCAGCCTCAGTTACTGCAGTGCTATTAAACATCCAGCCAAAGGAGGGTTTCCTATCATGCTGGTAGAGAAGAGTGAGGGCACACAAGAAGAATAACGGTTCTCACAGGTTGATAAATGTGCAATAAAATAAGTGCATTCTGCAGCCTTTGTTGGTACGTGTTTCTGAATGAAGCATTTTATTTATTTTTTTTTTTAATTCTTTATTTATAGGTTTTCAATGTGTTGACAGGTACAATTTTTATGTGCAAACGAGTGCACAACATCACTATTTACATTTATGAGAACATTTGCCCATCAAGGAACAAAAATACAAATAAAAAAATACAAATGAAGAAACAATGCGAACAAGGGAGAGACTTGGTACAATTTGTCGTTATCTTATTTTAAGATCAAGTTGGGCTTTTTAAGTTGGATATACTTGACCCACTTTTCCCAGCATGCTACAAACCTATCTTGTTTCTGGTTTACAAATGCTATCATTTCTTCCATCTTATAAATGTCCATAATTATGTCCCACCATTCTGATATTGTAGGGACATCTTGTGACAGCCACTTTTTTGTAATAGATTTCTTACTTGCGACCAATAGAATACTCATTAAATATTTTTCTTTCTGACCCCATTCTCTAGGTAGACAGCCAAAATAGACAGTTTTCATATCAAAAGGAAATTTACATTTGAAAATATCCTGTAGTACCCCATGAACCTTTTGCCAATATGACTTGAGAAGCGGGCAGTCCCATAAAATATGGGAATGATTTGCACGTTGATCTCCGCATTTTCTCCAACACAAAGGAGGAGACTCTTTATAATGCATTGCTTGACATGGCGTGATGAAATATCGTATTAATGTTTTCCATCCATATTCTTTCCATTCTTGTGAATATGTAGATTTCCATGAGCGTTTCCAAATCGCTGTCCATTCCTCTTCCGTTATACTTATTCCCCCTTCTTTTTCCCACATTGTCTTTACCCGTTTTGTTGAATGAGTCTTATTATTTGTCAGCCATTTATATATTACAGAAATAAGTTTGTCATTTGTCTTCCCGGCATATGAATTTCTAAACAATTGTAATAGGTCCTTGTTTACATCCGATTCTACTCTAATATTAGTGTCAATATAATGACGTAGTTGTAGGAATCGGTAAAAATCCTGCCTTTCCAAAGCATATTTATCTTTAAGCTCGGCAAAGCTGATGACTTTCCCATCTTTAATTAGTCTGCTTAGAGTTGTTATCCCTTTTGTTGTCCATAATTTGAATCGTGCATCCAATTTGTTTGGTAAAAAGTCGGAATCATAGGCAAACCATTTAAACCTAACTATATCTTTTTTTAAATCATATTTCTTGACCATCTGTTTCCAAATAGATAAGGTGCATTGAACCCAGGGGTTATCGCTTCTATCAATGTAATTTTGAATATTTGCATCAGCCAAGACAGCTTGTATAGGGACAGGAAAGATTTTCTCCTCTATACTTTTCCATTGAGAAACATAGGATATATCACACCAATTTATCAATGTCTTCATTTGTGCTGCCCAAAAGTATTCCCTCATTGATGGCAGGCCCCAACCACCTCTCTCTTTTGATAGTTGTAATGTCTTTAAGCAAATTCTTGGCCTTTTTCCTGCCCATATATATCTAGATATCATTTTATCCCATTCATTAAATTGAATTTGCTCAATTTGTATTGGTAATGTTTGAAACAAGTACAATAATTTTGGTAAGACGATCATTTTAATAGAATCAATCCTCGAATACATAGTGAGGAAGGGGATTAAATTCCACCTTTTTAAGTCTTCTTTTATCCTTCTATTCAATGGAATATAATTAAAATCATATATTTTTGTCTGGTCTTTTGGAATCGTGACACCCAGATATTTTAAGGAATTAGCCTGCCACATCATAGGGTACTTGGAGGTTATCTCCATCGGTGGGTTGTAGTTATATGTGAGCGTTTGGGTTTTATTCATGTTTATTTTGTATCCAGAAAGCCAGCTGTACTGTTCAACTTGCTGCATGAGTGTAGGGAGAGACTTTGTCGGATTACCTAAGTAGATTAAAATGTCATCTGCATAGCATGCTATTTTGTGCTCCTTCCCTCCAAGGAGTATACCTTTAATATGTGAATTTTGTCTTATAGATTGTGCCAGCGGTTCTAGATACAATGCAAATAAGAGCGGGGAGCATGGGCATCCTTGTCGAGTGCCTCTTTCTAAAGCAAAGTTGTTTGACAAGTAACCGTTTATTTTAATCCTTGCAATAGGGTTGGTATATAAACACTTGATTGTGTCGATAGTTTTATCTTTAAATCCAAATTTATGTAATGTTCTATATAGAAAATCCCAGTTGACGGAATCGAAGGCTTTTTCTGCGTCGACACTTATAAGTATTGCTTCAGTTTTATTTCTATGTATATGGTTTATAACATGAAGAGTTCTGCGTATATATTGTCTTGTGTCTGTCGGTTTCTTATAAAGCCTGTTTGGTCGTTATGTATCAAAATAGGCAGAAATTCCTCCATTCTTCTAGCTATTATATTGGCAAATAATCTATAGTCTATGTTAAGAACCGATATTGGCCTGTAAGAGGCACACTCAGTTTTTTCTTTGCCTTCCTTTGGTATTGCTGTAATAATTGCCTCATTCCAACTCGGGGGTATTTGTGCCTTTTTCAAAACCCAATTAAATGTAGAGAGTAAGACAGGGATCAATTCTGATTGTAATTCTTTATACCACTCAGACGTGTAGCCGTCTGAGCCGTGTGATTTATTCGCTTTTAGTCGACTAATAGCTTTTTTAAGTTCTACTTCCGTTATATCTGCTGTCAATTTATTATTTTGTTCTTCAGTAAGAGTTGGTAAATGCAGTGAATATAAGAATTTGTCAATTTCATTATCCTTCCCCCCAGAGTCCTTGGAATACAGAGATTTATAATATAATTCAAATGCTCTGTGTATGTCTTGTAGTTTATTCTTTATCTGTTGTGTTTGAGGGTCTCTAATCTTATTTACTGTATTTTCAGAAATCTTCTTTTTTAGTTTCCATGCTAGTATTTTCATCGATCTTGATCCACTTTCATAGTATTTTTGTTTAAGAAACATTAATTTTCCCTTTATATTTTGGGTTGTTAAATTGTTTATTTCTTTCCTAATCTCTTTTATTTCCTCAAAAACACTCTGTGTCACAGATTTTTTATGTTTATTCTCTAATTCTTTTAGTTTGTTTTGTAATTCCTGCATTGTCCTGTTTCTTATTTTTTTCCTATATGAGGCTATTGCAATTATTTTCCCTCTTATTATAGCTTTTAAAGTATCCCAAAGTATAGAAGGCGAGACCTCTCCATCATCGTTAATATCAAGGAAATCTTGTATTTCTTTTTTCATTTGTGCCTTGAAAGTGGCATCTTTAAGTAAGCTTGAGTTCAGTTTCCATGTAGTTAGTTTGGGGCTCATATTTAAATTTATTGTTAAATATAAAGGCGCATGGTCACTTATATCTATTGTCCCTATGTTACATGTCTGAATTCTGTCTTTATCCTTCAAAAAAGTTATAAAGTAATCAATTCTTGTATAAAGGGAATGTGGAACTGAATAATGGGAGAAATCTCGCCTCCTGGGATATAGATCCCTCCATATATCAATGAGGCCGACCTCTTCAAAAAGTGCGCGCACTTTCACGTGCAAAGTGCTTGAGTCTGGTATTTTCCCCTTTGAGCTATCCAGTTCTGGCCGTAGATGAATGTTTAGATCCCCGCCGCATATCAAAAGGCCTTCTGATTCAGTAACCAGTATATTTACAATTTTTTGGTAAAAACTTAGTTCGCTCCCTGGAGGCACATAAACATTCACGAAGGTAACTTTATTACCATCTATACTACCTCTAATAAGTATAAACCTTCCCTCTTTATCTCTTAATTCGAACGTTTTTACAAAATTTAGTTTATTTGAAATAAGGATCGCTACACCACGCCTGCGGCCTGATTTGTAGGAAGAGCAAAACATGTTTGTAAATCCCATCCTCCTCAGCTTTCCATGTTCATCGTCATTCAAATGGGTTTCTTGAAAATATACTACCTGAGCTTGTTCTTTTTTGACTTTGGTTAGAATTCTATAACGCTTCACCGGATTAGTTAGCCCATTCACATTAAATGAAATAATTTTTATCTGGTCGTTATTCATATCTTACAAATCCAAGATACGTAGTGTCATAGTGCTTTAGTAGAAGATCATCTCCCTGAATAAACAAGAACTCCGGACAAAAAAAACAGCCGCAACAGCGGCACCAACAACAAAAAAAAACATAAAAAGGTGATTCCAAGGTAGGGGTCTCCTCTGACTGACCCTGTAGTAAGGTGGAATAATCGTCACAAAGTAGGGGAAGGCCTCCTCTCGCTGGGGGAAGAGGGCCCCTTCGGCTGCTCTGTGTCCGCTCTTTAGTTACCATAAGTCACATGTCTCTCTGGTTTTAATCCTCATTTATTGGGAAAAAGAAAGATGGATGATAGTTTTTATTACCACACCTCGTGCCATAACCAAACCTCGTGTCCTCATTGCTCACTGACAGGTGATGTAGGCCTCCTGTAGATCTGTAGTTTTTCCCGGATGGCTTTTTCTCGTGCGTCTCCAGCATCCCGTCGCCGTTGTCCTCCCGCCGTTGACCATGCCGTCCGCGCCAGTTGCTCCGTCAGACTCTCCCGCGTCGTTACCTTATTAACCGGCAGGCCCCTGGCGATCATATCTGTAGTTGCTTCTTCCGCTGACTGGTACAGTTTGATTCCGTTATCGTAAAATACTCTCAGCTTATAAGGGTATGGGGTCTGAAAACGAATGTTGTGCCGTTTCAAAACTCTCTTCGCTTCAGCATACTCCTTACGCTTCTGTAGAATAGATGGGGGATAATCCTGGTCAAAGTATATCCTTCTGTCTTCCCAGAACACAGTCTTTTGAGTCCAGGCTTTGCGGAGAATTTCTTCCTTTGTTGTGAACCGTGCAAAGCCCACCACTATTGAGCGTGACTTCTCCTCTCCATTCTCTGATGGCTGGGGACGGGGGCCCAGCGCCCTGTGCGCTCTCTCAATACCAAGGCTCATGCTTTGGGGAATGTCCAGACTGTTTCTTAATATTTTCTCCACATATGCAATCATCGTTGTTCCAGTTTCAGCTCCTTCGCGGATATTATATAGTCTCAGATTCACCCTGCGAGCTCTGCTCTCTTGGTCGATTAGCCTGTTCTCCTGCTCGTTCATGACTTTTAGCATTTTGGCTAGCACGTGCTCCACCTTTCCGACTCGGTCTTCAAAATTTTCGATGCGACTTTCAGCTTCTGCCATCCTGTGATTTACAGTGGTTAACTCCGTTTTGAAGTCTAGGAAATCTTTACGGAAGTCTCGCAGTTCCTCCAATATAGTCACCATCGAGGCATCGTGGAGGTTCGAGGTCCCGCTAACAGCGGCGTCATTACTAACCTCCGAGGTATGCTCTGAGTTTTCTTCGGTCCGTCTTTCTTCATTGGCAGTTTTTTGTCGTCCATCTCTTTTTCCCCATTGTTGTCCCGTTTAACCCTTGTCTGTTATTACGAGAAAATAAAACTTTGATACTTGTACGGGACGATTTTACAAATTCGCCAGAGAGCTATCGGTCTAAGCGGCCATGCTGGACGATGACGTCACCGGAACCCGAATGAAGCATTTTAGAAGGCGTTTAAAAATAATACAAGCATATTAGTCTGTTGACTAACACTAAAAGTAGAAGATTTTGGATACTTCTAAACTAAATTCACTGACACCTTATGGAAAGTGTTTCACAGAATGGATCCATTTCTGTTTTATAGTTGAAGTTAAAGGTATAGTTGTCATTAACACCAAAACCAGAAATGCCGTGCTGTGGGTGAATGAGAAAAATATCCATTAAAGGAAACTTACTCTGTAGTTTAAGGTGAAAAGAAAAAGTTTGACTCATCGTCTGTATAAAATATGAATTTACCTTAGAATAATGGTAAGAAACACAAGGGTAAGAATAGTGCTTCTTTTTAAAATGGATAATTACAGACAACACAAGTTCAGTAAATGATATTTTTTGAAAATGTGATACAAATATAAATTTGTGTTCATATTATTGTTTACCGTGTCTTAGCATCCTTGTTGAAAATGTTTCAGTTTAATGAATCATTAAAATATTTTCCTTTTATCCTGACTGAGGGATGTTATGACTACTTTGTAAAAAGAATTGCATGGATGAAGGCCTTCTTTCATGTTATGTCATGATACTGTTCTGGAGATATTCTGCAACATAAACCTTTCTGTTGTGAAGCTAATGTGTGTTCAATGTGTGTCTGCATCAGAGGGGCAACATTTAATTGTTTTTACCCTCTGCCAGATGGTTGCTTCATTGTCCTCACGAAGTAGAAGCAGGTATGCGTTTGTAGGATTTTAATATGGTTTGTGAAACTCAGAGTTGCTGATTTGAGAATAAATTCTCTCTCGCTCTACTATGTATCTCATAACCTGCAAGCTGAGCATCTCTCTGATGCAAAGTACTCCCAAATTAACATCCACCTTGCTTTAGTATTTATTATATCGAATCAATTCATCAAGTAATAATTATATGAAAACCTCTTTTAAGATCAAATAATTTGTAGCAGATAGTAAATCTGATTCAGATGTATTAACGGTGAGTCATGTAATAACAAGACTTTGCCTTGTTCATCGTTCATCAAGGTCTTCAGCTTGAAAAATCTCCCTCTGTTTCATTACATGTTAACACTGTAAATCTTTTTTTTTTTTGTTTTTATTGACATTACATCATTGATATTTTTACAGTTTGTTAGATCCAGTTTTTCAGATAACAGCAACATCTATTCTGAAATTACACAAAAATGTTTGATTCTAAGTACGACATGATCAATAAAATATCTACAGAAAGGTTGAAGTGTTAATCCTAGGAGGTCTGCGACATCTGTGTAAAAAGCTTTGTGGTGATAACTTTGATGCTGATCAAATGTAGGAGTGCAATTAATCTCTTTTCTTCCTAAATGAAGTACACAGTGCTGCCTTCACTCTGCTGCTGCTATCGGCTCAAGCTGTGAGTGTTAGTTCAGGTGTGAAACTCACCTTTCTTCTCAGTGAAAAGCGGATGCAGCTGCTTTCCCTTATTTCATTTTCCTTCCATCTCCCTGCTTTTCTCTTTTAGTAGCCAGACTTTCCATTCTTGGGGGGAAAAAAAACAGCTTTTCTTGTCTTCTGCTCCTGGTTGTCTGATCGCTTGATCTGAGTTGATTAATGCAGGTGTGGCCATTTTGCACATTTCCTTACCTAGCTCATTAGGCAGGTTACATTTTATTATTACTTTAATTATTTAGAAATCGGAAAAACACAACCAACAAGGCTTTTATTAATTCCAGTCTTTTTCAGAATGCTTCCCTGCAGAGAGAGTTGAGTAAACAGTATTGTCCTTACACACACACACTACATTATACAACTATAACCAATAAGTTATATCATGTGCTGCATTCACTTGCAAGGTTTACTTTGGTAAAGGTCAGTTTACTCTGAATATTTGTTATAACTTTTTGTATAACTCATTTATTCTTGATTTGGCACTTGGGGAATCGGATTTTAGTGATAGGCTCCGAGACCAAAATCTGTTTTCATTCATCCACTTAAAGGTCATTGAGTTTTACAAATTTGTGCTATCATATGTTATTAATAATGACAAGATATTCTAGATAAAAAGCATTAGAAACACATATTTACCCAGAATTCCATTTCTTCTATGGCCGGAGAGTTGATGGACAACGAATTTGAGGGTTTAGTAGTTTTACTCATCTGGTTTTCTCACGTATGAATTTGAGCATTTTGATGCTGAAGCATTTTCACAACATGCTACATTCAAAACCTTTATAGATCTGATATTTTTACAATTACAAACATAATATTGGACAACAGTGCTCTGATCACATTAATCATTGTTTTTTTTGTTTTTTTTTTTTTGTTGGCAATAGTTTATATGGAACTTCACTGTGTAACAGGGGTAAATTGTGATCATTATGTTCTCTTTAAAGTGAAAATATACAGACGTTTTCCAGGCCTTTATAAATTGTTCAAAACGTTTGCAAATCTGCCTCAAAATATAGCTTTTATTTGAAGACTTTTTGTTAGATTCACAATGAACAGTTCATGATAAACATTTTCTGAATAAAAACAGATTTCTGTCACTATTATGATGCTAAGAGACCTCTATTTTATTCATTCTTTCCTTATCTATACAGCTTAGTCTGATTCAGGGTCATGGGGGACTTTATTTTGACCTTGGAATAACAATAAAGATGGTTTCTCTCAAACTTTCAATCAGTTACATATCTTCTGTCCATTCAAATGAATCCAAAGATCAACAAGTAAGTTATCTGTCTGAAACGAACAAAAATTATCATTTGCTTTATACTGAAATAAAGCAAAGAATATGTTTTTTATGTACTATGGCACCAAAACGAACTGAGTAAGAAATGCAAAAAATGCCTGCAGGATAACTGTCAAGTGCTAAATGTTCTCAAACCTCAAGACTTTCATTGCATAACATGCAACTGAGATAGATATACGTTTCTGGCAACAATTCAAACAACATATGACACCTGACAACTAAGAATTTCTCACATTCCCATCCTATCACTAATGTTTGCTTCTTATTCCTACTACATAAAGAATTGTGTGGCCTCAGTCCTTTTCAGCTCTAAGAGTAGAAAGTCCATGGTGTCCAGAGGAAAGAGTGTCTGTCTCATTTCCACACGGAGTCATAAAATTGTATCTGCAGATGCAGCAATAACTTGTACGACAACAGGTTCCAGAACAACTCCATGCAGTGTTTTCCACATACCAGTTCTTATTTAATTGCAGTTCTGCCTGAGGACCTAAATATCACATTAATTCTGTACTAGGTTTTTGATCACTGCATAGTATTTTTTTTTTTTTTTTTTTTGTGGGTTGTGATACCCATTAAACCACTCACATTACATATTACTCAATGATCTTTAATATGAAGCATTTGAAAAAATGTTAAAAAAAAAAAAAAAAAAAAAAAGTTCAAAAATGAGCCAATGAAGGTATTGTGACGGCTGTGATGAGATTGGTTGGTAAAAACAACCTGTGCATTAAGTTTAAGGACAGTGCAGTCACCTTAGAAATAGAATGTTTATCTTTGACTGTGACTGGGGTTTTATTTTCCTACCGAGCCACATGATAAGATCTTTCAGGTAAAGATATATTAATACAAATACAAAGAGCAGCCATGATGCTGTCTTTCCTTTACAGCATGTTTATCATACTATTTACATTTGGCTGAAATGCATATTAGATTGGAATTGCTTTCCCCCAAAAGATTAATAGAAATATGTTTATTATAATTTCTCATCATGTCCCTCAGAAATGCATAGTGTACATACAGTCATGCAGTCCTATGTGCATAAGATGAAGGTAAACCTGAGATGGTTTTTTAAAAAAATTCAAGGTTTTTACAATTAAAAAAAAAAAAAAAGATTTAAGTATTTATTTGTAATTATGGTTGTGTTTGGTATTCTATGTAGAGGCTAAATACAGTCCCTTTGTGCAGAGAGCACCAGTTTGGCCTGAGGGCACAGTAGTTGATGTTTGTTTACCTTTGTCATCTTCTCCAAATTCTCCAAATTCAACAACATAATTAGAATAGGGTGGGTAAAACATTGCAATGATAATTTGGATCACCATGAATTCTGTTGAAGGTAGTGAGCCATCAGTTATGGAGAACGAAGTAAGTCAGTTTTTACATTGCTTAGAGATGAACTCAACCAGAACTTCCTATTTCACATGAAAAGGAAATTAAACACCTGTATTGCCGTCAGCATCCAATCATAATATTGTGTGCACAGCGGTGGTGAAATGCATTTATATGTTATTCATATTTGGTTTGAAAGAATTGCTTTCTCATTTACCGCTGAAGCGTCACATAAACTCCACCATCTGTTGAACTGGAATATGAATCCGACAATCAGTTGATACTTCTATTAATCCACAGGAAGTGACATAACAAACCCGTAGCGTTTCCATAGTGGGTGGTGTGCTGTATTTCATTCTCCAGGTTCATCTGCTCTTGAGTTTACATTAGGAGTGTTTACCAAAAATATGCAGACTAAAAATTCCTCTTCTAGTTAATTCAGCACCTTAGATATAAATCATGTATGCAAATTTTTTATTGACTTTTCAGCAGAACTGGATACAGAGCAATTTATATCTTCTGCTCTGCCACATGTGCAACACCGACACTGATGTGCATGATGCAAGTCATCCTGCAAAAGTTTAGTACAGGGTTGACCATCTTAAAGGATGAGCCACGTTAGATTATTCAGGGATGTGAGTAAAAACAATTTTTATATAAAAATGTAGTAAAAGAGTGAAGAAAAAAAGGCAGCTGTTGGATTGTGGTCTTGACAATGCTGAGATGAGTCATCTTTCGATGTATGGACAATGAACCCATGTGGGTTAGATGGAACATTGTCTATATAGGAGGGGGAAATGCACTCCTACAATGTTTATGGCATGAACAAATGAGCTTTCTTTGAGTTGGAGGCCTTGAAGTTATCATATTAAAAAGAAAACTAAATGTCACCCTGATGTGTTTCCACCAGAACGTGGGATTAAGTCGACGTTGTAGGAGTGCTGGGGGATTCGAATAACGGACCTCATGAGACAAGTTTGAGACCACTATAGATTAAATATCTTTGAATTAGGGTGCATCTACATCATGGTAGTCCGCTAGACTCGGCCTGATTGGGGAGTTGGTTCCGTCGTGGGGGGGAGCAGCATCGTGCACTTTTCAAACAAATCAAACCTTTAAAGAAAATGTGTTTCACTCTCCACCAGAGGAAAAGAATAATTGAAGCAGCATCACATCCTAGTGGTCTGGTTTAGGGATCCCCAACCCTGGTCCTTGAGGACCGGTGTCCTGCAGGTTTTCCAGGTGTTCCTGCTGGAACACACCTGACTCAGAATCAGAGAAGCTCTGCACATGTGTACTAAATACACAATGATTCGAATCAGGTGTGTTGCAGCAGGGAAATTGGAAAACCTGCAGGACACGGGTCCTCGGGGACCTGGATTGGGGATTCCTGGTCTGGTTGATCATATTTCTATCAGAGCTTTGACCAAATTATTTCACATTTTCCCCATGATCCATCCCATCCAGAGCCATCTATCGCCCCACACACTTCGTGTTTACCCACAGAGCAGGTGAAAATTATGGGCTGAACCCACATGTACTTTTGTCGACCACTTCCTGTATTTCATCCTTCTGAAATGGTTTGAGACCCGCATTTGTAGGTGGACCGAGTTTGCTTCTTTGATCTGAATCAAAAATTAATTTTGGGCATTCACATCACCCCAAACAAAGCCAACTTTCCAAGCAAACAGACTCTGATTCAAATCAAATGGCTGAAACACACATCCTTTTGTTTCACTTATCTTTGTCCCTCATCTCTGTGCATATTCTTGTGCCACTCCCACGCGCGCACACACACACACACACACACACACACACACACACACACAACCTTCTTCATTTTTCATTTTATACTTGTCCTTTACTTAAAAGATGAAGGAGAGAGAGAGAGAGAGAGCAAGCTTTTGTGTGCATGTGTATGTGCGTGTGGTGGTTGCTGTGGGGTGCTTATGGGTTGCCTGAGGCGAGACAGAATGTAAGCACAGCATGAGTAATGAAATAATGACTGAAATATAGAAGGACGAGGCAGGCCGTGCTCTCTCTGTCCGGGGGCCGACAGGTGTTTGCCGGAGCACTGGAGCAGAATCCATTTGAAGGCTGTCGGAGGATGGCTGCCGAGAAGTGACGGCACTGTAATTACAACCCATTCGTGCCTAGACAATACTTAAATCCCCGCTGAAAAGCTGATGGAATGTAAAAAGGCTCTGAAATGTTTTTTTTACGTTTTTTTTTTTTTTTTTCTAAAACCTAATTGCATTTTCATCAAACCAATATAAAAGAAAAGCTGCACCGATCAAGTAGTTTTTAATATTCATCACTTTTTACAGAGGAAAATAGATTAAAACGTGATAGCAATCGTAACAATCTTTTATAAACTGAAGGTAAGTTAACAAAATATTTAATATTGGAAGATGTCTTAAATTTCCCAAGCTCTGAAATCTCCCCAGCAGCAGTAAATAATTACTGGAAAAGTTAACTGATTCATTGTGAAAATAATTTAATTCAACCAGTGGTTGTTCATCTTACATATAAAGGCATGAGTGATTGGATTTTTTACTCAACAGGCTCATCAGAACAAGCCAATTAAACAATAATCTCAGCAAATGTCTGTTCCTCCCTGTCTCCATTTACACATTTTTATTTCCCTGTTCATTTTAAGCTTTTTTAATTCACATAGGTAATTTATCAAGAGAGATTATTAACTGTCACCATGCATGTGATAGTGCAAATTGCTTTTCCACAAGCTATTTTTTCCTCTCTTGTGTGTTCTTCTGTGCCACACTGAGATATCTTATTTGTGATGTATTGAAAAATAATTTGTAAGGCTCCACAGGTTTGATACCTGAATCAAACTAAATTAAACATTTATGAGAAGCAGCTCCAGTTGAGACTGACTGTTGTCGGTGCAAAGTTTTGACAAAGATGCATCTTCAGGACAAACCCCTGATTCTTTTACTTATTTATTTATTTAATATTGACTTTTTTTATATGTTGAAATGCCCCAGAGCTATAATATATTCTTTACAATGACATACACATGTCCATTGATGATCAGAGCAAAGTTTTTGTGGCCTTAAAGATGATAATTCATTTTTTACATGAAAGCATTCAAAAGTCATCCCTCCAGGAAAACAGGGGACACACAACTATCTGCATGATGCAGATCAGAAGTTGTGAAATGGCCAAGATATTTGTCCTATACACCATATTAATTAACTATTAGCCCTGTGAACCCAACAGTTTGTACAAATCCTCTTGGCATTTCCACCATATTCAAAGACCCATGGAGATTAGGCAAACTTGCCCGAGGATGAATAAGACTACAGTGGCATTTGAAACTGTTCTCACACACGATGAAGGCACAACAACACAGACTCATACTGTGTTTGTTTTTATGTGCGGTTCCCTGCCTCTGATGATTTAGATATTTGATAAATGATTAATGGTAAGTAAGCAGTCTAATTTTATGGTTATTTACTGTGATCAGTCATGAGATTTTTTTTTTTTTTTTGCACATTTTCATCTCTTATTTTCCCTCTTATAATTATATTATTTTAATATAATTTATGATTTTACTGTAATTCTGTTATTTGTGTTTTCTTTTCTGCTTTTTTTTCTGTAATTTTATTTACAGATGTTTCATGTAAAGCACTTTGAATTGTCTTGTACATAAAATGTGCTATCCAGATAAACTTGCCTTGCCTTGCCTTATCTAAAATGCTACTTATCTCTTGTTTTCATTTTTCCTTTTTTAAAGGGGGGGATTTGGTAAAACCACCTGGTGTTCCAGCAAGTAGATATAACAAAAACACAAACATAAATGCCAGGTAAGTATGACCCCAGGTTACACAACTTATTTATTCAATTAGTAAGGGTTTCAATGTATTTTTGATTTAAAACATGTCCTTTGTTAAGTTTGAATGTAGTGAAAATGAGATATATGTATCCTAATAACATCATATGTAGACAGTTAAAGACCAGCGTTACTGCGTTTGCACTGCAAGAAACAAGTGTGTAACTGGAATTGGAGTGTAACAATAACTCAATATTTATTCTACATAGTTAACATAGATTGTTTTAAGACTGCCTGAAGTCGTGAAGCTGGACTTTAGGGCCTTTGGGGACAACAAAATGGACAGCATACATAAACACGTTTGTTCTTTCTTGTGTTTTTGTCTTGATGAACCAAAAGTCCACGCAATGTTTTAGGAAATTATTCAATCACCAAGACATGGATGAAACTCTGTGTGATTTTTTTTCTTTTCTCCTTTGCAAATTGTGGAAAAGTTACATTTTAAGGTACTATGGGGAGAAAACATACTATGTGCAAAGGATTTTGATAAACAAGTACAATCACGGCTACAAATTTGCATTGCAAGTTAGGATACAATAATTACTGCAAAATTTTTAAACTGAATTACTTTTTTTATTCACTCTGATGATATATAAAAACAATTCAACAGAAGATTCAACAGAATGAAATGTTTAAATAGCATAATGGAATTATTCTGTTCTCCAAATGGCTGAATAAAAAGGGGGGAAAATATGCACTTTTGAACTTAGGCATGTTTCCTGCAATGAAAAGCTTACACCTTACCAAGGATATAAATGAATTATATCAATGACTCTTACTTTATTCTAAATATTTATTGTTATTCCACTGTGTTCCACTGTGGGCACAGCTTTAGTGCAGGTTCCACTCTCAGGCATCCTCCACCACTGGACAGGAAGAATGAAACTATCTCACACCCACCCCTACCTCAACCAACACTACCGGGGAGATGATTAGATGAAGAAGGTTTGTCAAATGGCAATAAAACACACTCAAATTAAAAAAATATCGCTACCTTATTACATTATAATGTGATAGATTTATTGTACAAACATAAAACACATTCAGCATTTTAAATAAAACTTATCACATAAAGCGATACAATTCACATTTTTACAGTAAAACTATCACATTATATGTTAGATCCCAAAATCTATTCATTTATTTATTTATTTATGTATTTATGTCTTAAAAAAAAAACAAAAACAAAAAAAAAACATCAAACTGTCCTCACAGTGGAGCTCTGCAACCAACCTGTCTTGGTTGTATTTCTCATCTTTTGTTATGCCATGTTTCCCTTTTAAAAACAACACCTTTACAGTATTGTACTGACACATTCTCTTACAGAAATTTAAGAGTTCTCAGCCTGATCAAATAGTGCATGTATCTTTTTATATCTGTTTGCAAATATGACTTGAAACACGTTTTTTGTTCTCTTTTTGTGCTGAACTCTAATGAATGCCAAATCCCAGGTATTTTGCCAACACGCTACCGACACCATGCACACAGTGTTAAAAGGTTCCTGTAACAGTTCGTGGGGTCAAGATATTGCTTAACTCACCAATGAGTTACAATATTTTGTTGGATCTGAACCAGAGTAAACAACAAAAATAAACCTTCCATCAAAATCTTTATTTGTAATATTGGATTAGTTGTGGCGTTAGTGGTGTGTGTTATTTATTTTCCTTCCCAGCAGACATCTCAGGTGGCTAGTAAATAATGAGAGAATGTAGAGCATCTAATTAGCATCGCATGCATAAATAAAGTTTGTGATGTTCAGAACTATCCCTCCATCTCACCCTTTCCATCCTCTTTGTGTATGTCCACCAAATTAGCAGCATCATTAGCTGAGCCACTTTCCACCATATGTACACCTCTCTCTGATCATTCTTGCTGTTGCTGTTCAATTTGAAATTCCACTACTGAAATGGGTTATCCAAGAGAAACAACTCATATACAGAGCTCCAATTCAATATTGTTAAATGAATATATGCAGGAAATCTTGTTGCTAAAGCAACAAAGGTTCCAGTTTTCTCATGGCACAGACAGGACAGAAGAGGTCATGAATTTATATAGTTTCAATAGCAATGAAGCAGAGGGCGGCATTGCCAGTGCCAGGTTTACCAAACTGGAGCCAGCCCGACACAGTAATTTTATGGGTTCATCCAAAGTTAGTGAGGTGTAAAATAGACTGTGGCGATAGCCCAAACACACTTACTGGCAGCCCTTGTGTCTCCACTAGCCCCTGAAACCATATTCAGGGATAACAATGAGTTGTGGAGATGCACAGATAGTCATACTGGCCTGAGACATGGGGTATTTGTTTTGCATGAGAATTCATTGTATACTCACAGGACACATTCAAACCTGTATGATAAATAAACCATTTCGTCATAAAGGTAGTGCACATTCACAGTTTATGGAAATGTTATTGTTTTTCTTCTCTTTTAAGTGTAACACAGTGTTTCATTTATGTTTTAATTAAGAGACATTTTCTGCAGAGCTCCCCTGATACTATGTTTTTTACTGTTAATCTGTGACAAGTAAAGTCGGCAACTACTGTGCCTTCACGTCAGCTATGCTCTGATGCATTGTATTACTTCCATATGCCTGACACTTACCATGTAAAAGCCCAACCTGGTTTGGAATCAGCATTGATTTCAGAATAATTAAAATTAGATTTAAAGCTAATGTAGTCGTAGTCAAAAGATGCAGAACGAAAAATCGTGCTTGACTTGGAGGTTTGAACACTGCTTACAGTTTGACAAGCAACACTGCTGAGTCACTCTCTAAGTAGGCCTTTTGACCAATGAGAAAGGTTCGATCCTTGGCTGGAGAGGGGTTTGGTCAGTGGCCTTTCTGTGTGGAGTTTGCATGTTCTCCCCGTGTATGCGTGGGTTCTCTCCGGGTACTCCGGCTTCCTCCCACCATCCAAAGACTTGCATGTTAGGCTAATTGGTTACTCTAAATTGCCCCTAGGAATGAGTGTGAGCATGAGTGGTTGTTCGTCTCTCTGTGTGGCCCTGCGATGGACTGGCGAGCTGTCCAGGGTGTACCTTGCCTGTCGCCCAATGCCAGCTGGGATAGGCTCCAGCTTCCCCGCGACCCTGAATTGGATTAAGCGGTTTAGAAAATGGATGGATGGATGGATGGGTTTCTCTGGGACTGTTCTTCAGTGGTTCTCCTCATACATCAAAGGTAGAACCTTTAATGTTGCGGTAAACAATATAATGTCTAAACTGTCATGTGGAGTGGCCCAAGGTTCTGTTCTGGGACCTGTTTTGTTTCTTTTGTACTTATTGCCTCTTGGCCAACTTATTTGTGGTTTTGAAAATGTATCTTATCACTTTTACGCTGATGATATTCATTTGTACTGTTCCTTCAATGACTCAGAGTTTCATTTTTTATCTATGTTGTTGGAATGTGTGTCCTGCATTAAAAACTGGCTCTCCTCAAATTACCTTCAGATAAATTCTAACAAAACAGAAACTCTGATCATTGCCCCTGATAAAAAGATACCTATGATCAAAAACTATCTTGGTGCTCTGGGCTCGTCTGTGAAGACCAGTCTCAGAAACCTTGGGGTTGTGTTTGATCAGGCCATGTCTTTGGAGAGTCGCACCCGACAACTGACCAAAAATGGTTTCTATCATCTAAGGAACATCTCTAAAGTAAGGAGGTTGTTGTCGAAATCAGATCTTGAAATGATCATCCATGCTTTCATCTCGAGTCGCATTGATTACTGTAACTCTGTTTTCACTTACTTAAATAAGACGACTCTAAATAAGCTTCAAATTGTGCATAACTCTGCTGCCAGACTTTTGACAGGTGCAGCCAGAACAGCCCACATCACCCCTGTCTTGTCACGTCTTCATTGGCTTCCTGTTAAATTTCGCATAGATTTAAAAATTTTAGTGTTGACCTTTCGGGCGTTACATGGTCAGGCCCCTCAGTACATCACCGACTTACTTTGTCCATACTCCTCTGGACACTCTCTTCTGTCTTCTGGCCAGAACCTCCTGAAGGTTCCAAAAACTCATTTTAAAACTCGTGGTGACCTGTCTTTCCAGTCTGTTGCTCCCAGACTCTGGAATGAGCTGCTTCTGTCCCTTCGTGTGCTTGACTCTGTGGACTCTTAAAATGCAGCTAAAGACTCTACTGTTTAGAAGAGCTTTTGGTTGATTTTTGGATGACTTTAATTCTGTTTCTTTTTTTTTGTTGTTGATTGTGTTATTGCACCCATTTTTATCTACAGCACTTTGTGATTTTTATCTGTGAAAAGCGCTTTATAAATAAACTTTACTTACTTACTTACTTTATTCCTTGGAGAAAAATCTGGAAGTCTATGTTCTTTATGCCATCCATCCATCCATCCATCCATTCATCCATCCATCCATCCATCCATCCATCCATCGAACCATCTTTTGTTGGCTGAGTAAATCCTTTTTTGAAGTTATACTAGGATTCAAAAGCTCTTCGGTTAAACCTTTAAATACTGAAAACAGTCACAACAAAGAACTGCCAGGTGGTTGTTCAGGAGCCAATGTGCATAAAAATCCTTTCACTTGGTTTAAAACTGTTTTGTAAAAAGCTGAATACAGGGATAATTACAGTGGTTTCTTACCACCTTCAAGGTATCATCCACTCTAATCAATCAAAGCTGTAGGTTGGGAAATTGTAAATTACGTAATAAATAAAGATTGTAGAAACGTCCTGCACAATCTGCATGGATTCAAGTTATGTGAGTGGTTCAATCATTTAACATCTTTTAGGCAAATATGTGTTTAGAAAGATGGTATTTGATTCACTAAGCAGACACATGAAAGTTGACCAGCAGCACTTACCTTGGCATCCTGTTTTTGATCCACTGTACAGAATACAGTGCTTTGATAAGGATGTTCAACTTGAAGCCAAAGATGAAAGAAGTTATTGAGAACCTGCAACATCTGAGAAACAGACAAATCCATCAATGTCCCCAAGTCTCAAAGTGAAGTCAAGTTGCTCAATTTTTATGGTGCTCTTCCTATATGTGTGTGCTCTAAAATGTCTCTTGGTTCCGCCAACCTAAAATCAAGATGTGTGTTTGGACTCAAAGCAAACCTTATCACCATGTAATGTGATCATTTTATTATAAAAACAAGTCACTTGTTACATTATAATCATGTTTTGTGAGAATGTGGAATATAAACTATACTTGTTTTTGAATGAGGAAATTGTGCACGCAACAGATCAGAAAATGTCATTTGCCAAACGGGATTAAGTTTTACTTTATAGGAGAGACTTTGATTGTGAAGCTCGGAGGACACTGATAAACCAAACAGGACATGTCTTCCTGTTGGCAACTTAATTCTCCCAGTATAGCGGTGCAAATAGCCTTTATAATTTCAGTTTTACTTTTCAGAAGGCAGCAAGGCCATAGGCATAACACTGGTACATGTTAACCAAAAGCAACACACACACACCCAGACACATCCACCACTCGGAGGCAGGTGACACGTTGCTCATAACTGTCCCACATTTCTGTGCGTACAACAATAAATCAGTGAAGAAAAACGAACGCTTGACAAAAACAGAACTGAAACGTTTCTGCTTGAGAAGAATAATTTCCATAAAACGTATTTTGCTTCAATATTTGTAGGTGACAGCTACATCTGCATACAGCATTTTGTGTTTATAATGTGATAAGCTCCCTGTTGTTACAAATTACAAAATTTTATTTTCACTTTCACAAATCTATCTCCCTCATGTTCACAAAGGCTCCTACGCAGGCAAATCGTAAAGTGCATGAGCAGGATTAGCTTGTTTATGGACAAAACTGCATCCATGCAAATATCAGTTTGGAAATGCTGGAGGAGCTTTGAAACTTGAAAGTCTGTCTGTCTGTCAGTCTATCTTGAAGTGCAAACTTTTCTGTTTCAGGAGGCATCTTTCCTACTTTAGAATAACTGAAGAAGAAAATCTGGTTAAAAACTACATGGCCACGCTTTCCACCAGCACTGAAACGCACCATGTTTGTACGAAGCTGTGACAGTCCGAAAACCCTTAGTTTACACAGCTTACAAACCAGGTATTACAAACACACACACATGCACACACACACACACAGAAACACAATACTGACTCAATTTTCTCTCCATAAGTGATGACCTCTAGCTGGATCATGTATTCAAGTGTTTGTTGGCTTGAGCTTCTATTGCTGTTTTTGATTGGTTGGTTTCATTGCCGATTTTTTGTTTTCTGTTTTATTTTTCCATGATTATTATTGTTATTATTATTATTATTATTATTATTATTATTATTATTGTTATAATTCTTTTATTATTATCATTATTATTAATTGTAGTAGTAGCAGTAGTAGTAGTAGTCATAGTAGTAGTAGTAACAGTGGTAAGAATGTTAAAGGTTGCTGATTGGTTAGGGCTATTTCACATGTCTGCCATCTAGTGGTGGAAAGTGGTAAAAACTTGGCCTCATTATGGTCACAATTTTGCGACTTTGGTACCTGAGGGGTTAATCACAATACCATTGTTCAGTTAATTCTTTATAAAAGGTATATAAATGTCACGTCAAGTATCTCATGCTTGCTTTTACAAACATATGTTCAGTTTTCAAATGCAGAATTTCGCAAACCTGCACTCTCCTGAAAACATTTGCCTTAGCATTCAGCTACTTTATTGACAACAAAATAGGGATGCAATAAGTGATTGAAACTCTGAGTGTTATTTATTATTATTATTTATGATTAATTTAGAGTGAGTAATGAGTGTGAGTGTGAGTGGTTGTTCGTCTCTCTGTGTGGCCCTGCGATGGACTGGCGAGCTGTCCAGGGTGTACCCTGCCTGTTGCCCAAAGCCAGCTGGGATAGGCTCCAGCTTCCCCGCGACCCTGAATTGGAATAAGTGGTTCAGAAAATGAATGAATGAATGAATGATTAATTTAGAATCAAAA
>NC_136626.1:17340062-17423196 GCF_933228915.1 Telmatherina bonti
TCGACCTACTTGAGAAGAAGGAAGAATCCATTTTTCCTGAATTTGAAGACAACAAAACGCCTTCAGTTCACTCATTAAAGTTCAATTGATATTTTTTTCAATACATTTCAAGCACACTTGAGTTTAATTGCAGAGGAAAAATGAGCAAAGGACTGGACACCATCTTCTGGATCTTATATCTTTATACTGCAAAGGATTAACCTCAGTGGGTTCAAATGTTCTTTAGAAAGTCTTTTATTGGAAGTTCAAGAACAGAAAACAGAAGATCAGTACAAACTCAGCAAGAATTTATGCTAAGTTTAGGTCACAGTTAAAGCAATGCAGCACTGGGCTCAGAAAGACAGACCATTTCCGTCGGCCTGAGCCCCGAGCGTGAGTTTTATCATCTGAGGCCAGGAGGCTGCCTTGTACAAGAACTGGCTTGACATGCTAGCGATTGTAATTGGCCAGTATCACTGACGTGAGCAGGTCATCCACTGCTCACACGATAGATTGCAATGCGCTGTTCTGTGTGTGTGTGTGTGTGTGTGTGTGTGAATGTTGAATTGAGGCATGTATGTAATGCAACAGTTGCATCTGATTCTTGTTTATCTGTAACTATGTACTGGAAGAGTTCTAGCTCAAGGACACCCTGAGACAGATAAGTTTTACTCAAACCACGAGTTCTAAAACATTCATAGCAGCAGTTAAAACTATTCCGAACACGGTCATACTTTTGGTTAACCTCACTTTAAATCTGTTGAAATGAAGGAGGCTCAATTTTACGAATTGAAAAATAAATATCTCAATGAAATAAAAAAAAAAGTGGATGATGTCACCTGCAAAAATAACACTTTTCTTGTTCTAACATTAGATTCTGTGTGCATGCATGGTCAGAGCTGTTCTCATATTCAAGAATACTTTTCTAAGTTTAAATACAAGCTAATAAACACTGAGCACAAAATACATACAAACATGTGCATAAGAACAGTTCATACATACATTCTGGAATGTTTGGTTTTACATGCAAATGTTTGTGTACATGAACATGCATAGATATTTTACATATTATTTACAGTAAGTCATAATGTGCTTGTCAAAGCTGTACTGAAATCAAGGTGTCCCAAAGCATTTGATGTAGTGTGTAGAGATGATTAATCATTGTTGACACAAACCCAAACACTGGGAAACAGAGTGAGACGGATGAGGCAGATAGAGGCAGAGGGAGAGGCTCAAGTTAAAATCGTCCACATCAACATTGTAGACTCAGTGGATAATAGGCCTCTGAAGGCACTCTCTTTCACCGCAACCACCTCCCTAAAGTGTTGCAGGCGTACAATTTGTTCAAGAGGGAAAGACAAGGAGAAAAGCAGACCTATGGGTAAACTGGATGTTTCCGTAATATTTGACAATCAAGTAGCTTTCAAGTTTTCTCTTGAAAATTTCCGTAGAGAATGAATTTGCATTTAAAGGTGGCAAAAATAACTAATAGATCAATAAATAATTCCTCACAGCAATGTGCTTGCATTGCTTGAGGTAGACTTTCCAGATGAGAACCTTTGTTGCTTTCACCTTCAACTACTGAATGTGTCTCTTACATCTTTAACTGAGCTGATAGGTGTTACTTTAGACACCGTCTAATTCTGTTCTTACCACCTAATAACACCTAATCATGATAGTTTGCATTGCCAAGTTTTAATGGCGATCTGTTGGTGAAGTTAATTCAAGCTGAGCTGATATCTATGAATCGGCCTCTTCAGCATGCATGCAACTAACACCTCACAACAGAAAATGCTGCTCTTTACAGATGAACTTCCTGCAGACGTTTCAATGATTCAGATTGCAGATACCTTCAGAAGGCTTTTCTGTGACCTGCAGAGCATTTTTATGCTGCAGTGTGTTCCAAATGACAACTGCTTCTGTGTCTGTACTCTGACAATTTTTCCATTAACTTTTAATTACTGTACCGGCTAAAGGGGATCCTTTTAATTTTCAATTACTCAGGATTTCATCTGTTATGAAAACTTTGAATAAAAGCCAGCCCCTTTCATCACGACTTGTCAGACCTATTCACACAGTATGGACAAGAAATTGTCAGAAAGGATTGGAGAGATGAAAGTAGATTTATAAATGCATTTAAAATGAAAAGTGATTAAAGATGCAAAGTGTGTTTAATAATTTGATTTTTTTGTGTGTGTTTTTTTCCCCACCATCCTTGATTAGGCATTCTATTGTGCTACTGCAGTGTTTTGACTCAAGGAGCTCATCAAGAGTGGTGGTCTACCAACAAATTAAGACAGATAGTTTATGGTAAAATAACCCAATTGGGGATGGATAAAAAAAAAAATTCTACCTACCCTAACCCTATACAGCACCACTACGCTAAAAGAAATGCCATTAATTCCATCATTACTTTTTTGACAATATCAACAATTTTGCCAAATGACGGTGCTCAGATAAAGGTCACAGCTAAGCTGCCTAACTGGGATTCATCCAGGGACATAAGGTTCTGCATAAAAATATGATGGCCACTTGTTGAGACTTTTCAATAAAACAACATTTCTGTGTCATGGGGCCAGTACAGGTAGAGCTGGGGATCAACAGTCACTGAAAAGGGTCCTGACGTCAAGTTTGGCCTTCCCAAGAGACACAGGCCAGCTTCAAGGAGTTTGTTTGTTCAGGTTTATTACATTCAGGGTACTGTTTAATAAAAACATGACATTCATCTGTTAACAATGCCAGAGTTAGCTACCAGGTCATTTTAGATGGATCCAGAGACCTGAGGTAGATCCAATGCGTGTTGAACTGCAAATGTATGTATGTACTACTATTACATAAGTATTGTGAGTGACATTAATGGTAATGTAATGGGAAAGTGTACAGTGTGTATATATGTATATATAGTTATATATTTATATATGTATGTATGTATATATATATATGTATATATATATATATATATATATATATATATATATATATATATATGTAAAGCTAAAATGTGAAGCTAAGATCAGGCCTCATCTAAAACCTTTGCATCTTTTTTAATGGTATTTTTGGCCCCTGAAGGTGATGTTTTCTAGCTGTGACAAGGTACTGTTATTGTTGGAGGTGATGCGCATCACCAAGGTTAAGTCGGATCTTATCAAAGCAGTCGTGTGAAAGAGATACTGTTTCGCAGGTAGATGTGAAGCAAAGAGGGGAGGTAAAGGTTGCGTAATAATGTACTGATGAGCTGCAATCCAACTCACTGACTCATAGTCTTTTTTTTTTTTTTCAATAAAAATGCCAAGCCTCTATGCGTTATCTTTGGTCATGCATTGTTTATCGGTCTTACATATTACAAAAGCCATGATAGCAGGCTGTGTTTTTTGTGTTGACATGAAATAATAAAACCAAATCATTCCAAAAAATAAGGTTAATTTTCATTTCACCAGTCATTGTTTTATACAATGGCATTAGGCTTTCACCAATTTTTTAAAAAAGACAAAAAATTGTGACCTTATCACTTTATATTGTGATAATGTTTTTGTTAAAATTGTTAAACACATCTCATTACAATGCGATACATTTTGAGGTGAAAACATGCATTATAAAACTGTATTTGTCTTTGAATGAGGAGACTGAGCATGTCTTATTTACCAAGTTGGACCAAGTTGTACTTTATAGGAGAGATTGTACAACAGTGAAGCTTGGAGGATACTACGATATTATTTCACCAACCTGTACTTTCACAACAAAAGCATTAAGTTCATCAAACAACCAAACAAAACTGCAAAATAAAACAACCAATAACTGCAACATCAGTACTACATTAATATGTGTTCAGATTCTTTACTTTAAAGGTGGAGTATGTAATATTTTCAAAATAAATTAACTAATAAAATAACTACAATCATAATTAGAAAGTTTTTTGAACATGTAGGTTCCAGTCTGTTCATATTTGATGCGTTATTAAATTACAAGTTTAATTAATGACAAATGACAAAAAGCACATTTTTTTACTGGTAGGCAAACAGTTAAGAAGGGTCTTTGTCATTAATTAAACTTGTAATTTAATAACACATCAAATAAGGACAGACTGGAACCTACATGTTTAAAATAAATTAATTATATATCTAATTATGAATGTAGTTATTTTTTTAGTTGATTTTTTTTTTTTTTAAATATTGAAAATCTTACATACTCCACCTTTAATAAAAGTACTCATCATTAAATCTCACTCTGGCTTAATGTTGCTTGTCCAGAGGTCATTGTGTTATAGATATGTCAGAGTTAATGAGCCCTGAAAATATTTGGTCATCGTAGTTCAGCTGTGTGTCACCAAAGGTAAAAAAAAAACAAAAAACAGAAACATTGAAAACACAAAAAAATTAAATAAAAAAACAGATATTTTAATCAAATAGTATTTTATAAATCCTGTTAAGTGCTACAGAGATAATCCAAACTTGTTAAGACCTTGTGGGTACATTGCTTTTCTCTATACATTGTTTTCTTTCCCCGAGACTTGTTCACACCTTTTCTAAACTAAATGTCCTGTCAGACTTCTGCTATAGATACCTACAGATAGCGCACAGTGAGGGGGAGAGATGATGACAGAGAGTAGTCTGAAAAAGAAAATGAGGAAGAGATGCAGCCAAGAAGAGTCAGAAGCAGGAAATGGAGAGAGCTTATAGAGTGAAACAGTGAAGATACCACAAGGGGAACAATAATCCATCTGGAAGAGAGTTTATCAAGAATGAGAGAAAAGTATGCGATGTGAAAACAGGGAATGATGACAAGGGAAGAGCAGGAGAATGAGCTCTCTACCTGTCAGCGCATCAAAGCCTTGTCGTGTCATATACTCACTCACTCCCACACACTCATCCCCTCAATACCTCAAACTAATGAGCCAAGTGCCTCTCAGTGACTTCTGCAATACACCAGCGCTGTCTCCTAGCCATTATAGGTCTGCTGTACAGGGCGACAATTTATCGCCTTATACACACCATTTCTATTTATATTTTCTGTTATCACGATCCAAAACCTCCATACTGTCGTGTTACTGCTCACCACCTTTCTCCACAAGCAAAATCCTTCCTCGTGCCATAACAGATTCCCATTGGCCGCGTTGTCCTTCTATTGCAGCTTACACAAAGAAGCCCATGGATTTGGGTAGATCGTTATTCATTCATAATCCAAACACGTTTTTAAACATACTTTGCAGTCATTCTTACTTAGTTTTTTTTTTTTGTTTTGTTTTGTTTTTTTTTAATCCAAACCATACCTAAATCTAACTAAACTGTAAAATTCTTATCTCCTGCAAGGTTGGGTGTATTTGAGCTGTGTCAAATGATCAATACAAACAACACCTGTGTTTGTGTATTTGTAATGTGTTGATATTAACAATGCCAGTCAAAACTACATAGGTAACGAAGAGTTTATTAAGCTGCAATTTTCCAATGAAGAAATTGAACTGAAAGAACAGCATTCACGCATTTCATTTAGCACTTCATTGCAGTTGCATCGAAAAATTACAGCGGCTTTCAGAATCAAGCTGATGTGCAAACTCAAAAAGGAAAATCTTTTCTTTTTTTTCCCTTATGTCTAACTTGAACATGGCGAGTCATATAGTTTCTTTTTATCCTTCACTTCTCTGCCATTGCAGAATAATACCATCCGTAGTTTTCATGTCTTTGGTCTCACCTCCTGATCTTGCATGCCCATTTTTTTTTTTTTGAGCCAATCAGCCCAGAGTACTGGTTCTTCAAATATCATTGTTACTCTGCTTTTCAGACTCCCTTTCATACAACCTTCCTCTCCCTCCTGTGGGTTCTCTGTGGCTTCTCAACAATCTAAGCCATTTCTTAACTTGAGCTTCACCAGCATCCACATTCTGGGACTTCCTGTTTCTATCTCCTATTTTCATCAGACAGCTGATATGATGTTACTTCTCATTAAAGTGGTGCTATTATGGTATTTGGAGTTTTCTGAGCTTTCTACAGTGTTACAGTGTTGAATCCTCATCAGACATGTGAACGGCACTGTTTTTTATCACCTAAACGCATGTTTGAGTTTGAGTTTGAGTTCCAACACTCTCTCCGTTCGGTTTCCATGGCGACAAAAAACACGTTGTTTTAGAGAGTTTTTTCTACTTGGAAATCCTTGTGACGTCCTGGGGGATAAGATTCGGTGATTGGTTACCTTCTACTGGTTAACAAGGGCATGTACAAATACATCAGGCGGGTGGAAAACGTCGGATAAAGTTATGGCTGGTGAGTTTACCAAAGAGAAACATCCTGCTGCATTCGTTGCTGTGGGTTGCTGTTTTCCACTTCGTTTTCAGGGTCTGATTCAGGTTCCAACATGTAGTGCTGTATGCTATGTGTTGACATTGTAGTTTATTTTTTTTATTGAGTTCATATTAGCCTAATCCTTCTGTTTATCAGATGTTACAATGACGGCGAAAGCAGGTGCGGTGCGCGCTCCCGATATAGTGCAGTTGCAGGAGGCGGGGCTTAATGCAGAAGAGTCTCAATCCACTCGTTTTGCCCACAGGCTGATCTGACAGCCTACGGAGAGGGTCAGTCTGAAGTAAATAAAGCGATTTGTGACAATAACTCGATCAATCCCAGCCCTTCTGGGCTCAGAAATAAAAAATAAATTAGCCTGAAATGCACATAATACTTCCACTTTAAAGTATGGCAACCAAAAAATTTTCATTAAACATTCTTAGTTTTTCATTGAGTTTTGCGCTTTATTACCTTTAACTTCTGAAAAACATTATGAGATAAGTATACACCTAAGTTAGAAATGGCTTTTTTTTTTTTTTTTTACTATAAAAAGCTTGAGCAGTACCTCTGCTCATAGAAATCCAATGAATCTGCTACTTGAAACTTTGATTTTATCACCCCTTGTTTCCTGTAAACACCCACTTGTCTTGTAGATGTGTTATCTAGAAGAAGTTGTCAGAATAACACCTGTGCTTATTGTCTTTGTTCTATGTCTTTGTTCCTTTGTTCTTACACCTAGAGTTCAGGGCTTAAGACAGTCCGATAACCCGGCCACATACACCATCACCACCAGAATACCCATCTTAATCTATGTAAATCTGTTAACATTTCTAATCTGATGTGTTGCATGTAAAAACATGGAATGCTACATTCACCAGGCTCTGGGTGGAAATCTGCAGGTGGCAACACTCGAGTGGTGTGCAGACCTCCACCATCCACACAATATGCAACCATCCGGGCTGGAGTATCAAGGGGGGCAAATCACATCCCCTCGAACTGGGCAACACATCATTATCAAGTTACTGAGTAAATATCAGCTAATATTCACTTTTGAATGCTAGAAATATTGTAAGTATGCTTAAATCTATCACATCCCAACGACTGGTGGGATTTTACTAAGAACAGCTCCAACAGTCAGAGTAACAAGTTTGCATGAAATGTTCCTTTTCAGGTAGACTTTAGCATTGTCTTATCTGACATACTTGTTACCATAGTAACCCAGAGGATAAGGGAGATGCCTGTTTTCTCACCACGTTTATTGCCTTTCACAAATCCTCACATTGTTTTATGAAGCATTGTCTATAGGCCTCCTCTGACTGATGGATATGAAAATGTATTGGTCTTTAAACTTTGCTTTTTATTTAAGGTAATTGTAGCACCTTACCATTCCTACTCATGTTTAAAATGCTTTATAGAGGCAGAAAAACAACCTTCACTGTGTCTTTTGTAACTATAAGACAAAATCTTTCAGCAGTCACGGTCAAATAAAAAAGAAAGATACACATTGTTCAAGTTTTTTTTTAAATAAAACAGCTGAATAAAACAAAATAAAACACAGGTAACCTTACCTAGTTCTGATGTTGACAGTGATAAGTAAACACAGAAAATACAGCCTGAGGAGTGTGCACGCTGTGTATGTACAAGTAAGAATCAAAGATTCACTGATGCATGTCATGGGCAGCCCCCCATGTAATAGTGAAGAGCTTTTACATTTTTATGAGCCCTCACGAACCCTGAAGTCATTCAGAGTGGGGCCTGTTTGAGGTCCCATACCCCAGACAAATAAAGGGTTGACCTGCTTTATCTCTTTAATCTTTTAAATGTATATCTAAAATACATCAAATTGCCAGGAGTTATGGTTAGAACAATTACCAACGTCTGTTCTCTGTTTTCTAATAAGTCCTTTTCTGCTGTATTGTACCTCACTGTCCTTCTATACTAATTGTATTTCTGTTTTTATAATGCTGAAGCAAACCGTTACTCACCATTTTCTTTAAATATCTAATAAATCTGGTACTACAACTATTTTAAGGCTTTTTTTTTCTTTGTTTACTTTTTGTGCCACACAAAAAGACATAATTATTTAATGACTTTGTTGCATGACATCCCTGAAATATTGATTTTAGTCTATTTCTCTCTGTAAAATCACTTATTTCTAACCACAGCTGATTATAATTCAGCTTTTGAACTGTAAAAGCTTTCTGCTTCATCTACAAGACTGTAGTCATTCTTTGTATTAAAGAATGACTAAAACGTATCCATTCTGGAGGCATTTTTTCCGTGCTTTAAGATGCTTTGACTGATAAAAGTAGCTGCTGCCTGAAAGGGATTACTTTGATTGCCATGGTAACTACAGCCATCTTACCTTAATTGTATTACTGTTACATCACTAAATATAACAATATACCAACTGCCTCAGTGTAAATCGAAGCAAGTTTAATTGTTATCATGCTTTCATACGCATAAGGACTATTTTAGCAGCTACTGCCCACTTAGAAGAATAATGACCATACTTTTGATCTATCACATTTTTAGCTATTTTAAGATGAAATTCACACTCTGCTCATAGATTCTTTGCACTTCAAAAAAATTAAATGTTTTCTTTTTAGTTTTAAGTTTATTCTGAAAATGAATTTATTATTTGACAGAAATAAATGTAAGAAATTTGTTGAAAATAAAAACTTCCTATGACACCAGGTTTTTTCAAAATCCCATTATTTCACATCTTTTTTATTCTGATTATTTTCAACCAACCCCTCCCCAGAAATATTCTATGCTGCTATTTTTTTGTGTGTCAGCATATATGAAACTTAAATGCTCTCTAAAGCAAAAAGCATACATGTGAATGACTGTTTCTGTGAAAAATATGATAATCTGTACTGCAGTGGCCCTGCGATGGACTGGCGAGCTGTCCAGGGTGTACCCTGCCTGTCGCCCAAAGCCGGCTGGGATAGGCTCCAGCTTCCCCGCGACCCTGAATTGGAATAAGCGGTTCGGAAAATGAATGAATGAATGAATGTACTGCAGTGAAGACATATTTCTCTTAAAAACATTGTGAAAAGCATGTCAAGTGTTCTTACATTTCCCAATCTTACATACCCTAATCTCAGCTGCTAACTGACATTTTTAATAGTGTGGTTCTAATTTTATTTTACTTTATTAAAATAGATAAAGATAGCTACTGTTGTTCTTTGTACCCTAATAATGCCAATATACAGTATTTTAGTTTCTTCATTTTTATGCACATAAGGACTAAGTGCTACATTTATCATCAGCATAAAATTAAATTATTCAAGAGTGAATGACACTCGTCCGTGTAGATGATCTAAACAGTCCACTTTTAGTGAGAGGCTGGTCGAGTGTTGTCCAAACAGCTGGGATAGCCATATGTCATTGCTTGGACATTTATTTAAAGCCCCATGAAGATGAGGACCAGTTTAGCACAACATCCTGCTGGGAAATTATTTATGTTATTATCAGTGACACAATGTAACCATTAAGCTATACAGAAGCCCTCAGAAAGGGTTCACATCTAAAACCCCTTGGCTAGTTAACATCTTTATTAGCATTTTCTTAATTTAAAGATGTTTTTATGCAACAATGATATTGTTAAGTCACAGCTTATCTCAGTCTGTGACAATTTTAGTTCGCAAAATCATTTTTAAATATTTCTGTGAAAAGGTGTGGAAGTGAAGTATGTGCAGAGAATAAAATCTTATTTTTTAACAAGGTAGCCATGAGACCAAATTAAAGGAACTGTGCAAAGCTGAACAGGTCTTCTATTCCTAATTGATCAGTGTGTGTTTGTGATCCAAAAGCTTATTGTTGTTGTTGATGATTATCTCGTTGTTTGGTTTTACTGGGCTGAAATTTAAGCCATATAGATTTTGCAGCTGCAAATGGGAGTCTGCAAATGATTTCAGAGTTTGAATTTGTAAATCAGATTGTGTCACCTTGTAAAAAGAAAATCTGTGTGAGAAATTCAAGTTGGTAAATGTGTACAAAAGGGACTTTCATGTTTTTAAAAAGATTTGTATTTGTAGTCTGTTGGATCATAGTGAGCCTTCTAATGCAGCAGCTAAAATAGTAACTGTAGCACACAGAAGCGAGGGAGGCGAGTGACCGTTCACAACGGCCAGGTGAACGTGACAGTAGTACCTGCTGCTCACGACTCGGACTGAGTAATGTTAGTTTATCTGACACGCAGGTAGTTGCATCATCATTGCAATGGATGTACTGGCCTTTGCGAGCCAGCAGCAGTGCAGAGTGACGTGTGCAACTTTAGTCTTGCACACAAGTTTTTGCTTTGCATCAGTGAACAGATGTTTGCAAAATCACTTCTATTCTCTTTACAAACATAAATCTTTTTTACAATCATGCAAATCTGTTTCTGTACATTCACAAACGTTTTTTTCTTTACAGAGTGACAAAACTCTAGAATTATTTAAAAACATTTATTTACAGCTGCAAAGTAATTATTGCTTTATTTTGAACCTATTTTACCATGTATTACCGTGTAATAGATCAAATTATTCCCTGGTAAGTATCAGACTATAAAAACAGGGTTTTAAACAGTTTTAACCATAAATTCATGGAAAAAGGTTTCAGAAACTCTGTTTCCAAAATGATACATTTAGTTTTATAGAGTTAAAACAAGCAAACAAAGATAAAATGTTTTTAATCTTTTAACTTTATCCAAGGCATTGGTCATGTTGATGTGGTAAGCATAAAGTGGAGTGGAATTGTAAACTGGCTTTCACCTGGCGCAGTAAATTCCACAGTGGTGAATAATCCTTATCCCTAATCTAAGCCAAAGCTCTTGCAGCGTATCATATAGACTAAGCTACTCTCCTGAAATCACCAATCAATGAATGGCCTTGTCTGACTTTTCTTCCAGTCAGTGGCTCTTGATTGCTGGTACTCAGTGCAAGGTGACAGAACACCACTTCTCCTTTAATTAAACCACTCATCCAGTCACTCTGATTGCCGTCTTTTTCCCACACACAGACTTATATGTAAAGGAAGGGAACAAGAAGTTAGGAAGAGGTGAGGTCAACGCTGGAGGACGATGTGTGGAGAAGAGCGGTTGATGAGAAAAAGAGGTGCTAAAAAAAAGGAGAAGCAGAGAAACGCTGTGAGAAAAATCAAAGACAAGGTGCATTCTCTATTGAGTGGACTATTTCTTTTTGTCTTTATTAGGACGGAGGAAAAAGCTGACATGGACACAGAAATGTGGAAGTGTCAGAGGAAAGGTTCGGTACATAAAGTGCAGCCGAGGTGTCATTTCATGAGCAAACGGCGCATCGGCCATATTGATTTCATAATTATCACTTTTTATCCATACGACAGTATCAAGTCTCAAAACGATCCAGTTCTTCCTGGTATTTAATTCAGCTCTTTTTTTTGGCCATCTGCCTTTTAGGAGGAGTTCATGTCAGGATATAATGTGGTAATACAATAATTCTGCTTTATGGTCTCCAGTGTGAGTTTCCTTTATTGCTGTTGCTTTGGTAACATCAGGTCTATTCTAATAAAGTCACAGCAGAGATGACTTTTGTATCATATTTATAACAAGTGTGTGTTTGGCATCTTCATACAATGATTTCAGGATTGATTAGTTCATGGTCTTATTAGTAAATAATTCTGCAACTTTCATAGAAAAACTAATGGATCTGAAATTCATCTGACCTGATCCTGTAACACCATCTAATGCAGCTGAAACAAAATGGCACACTGATTATTTAGCTGGCTTTATTTGCATTATCATGACCTACGATGTTTACTGCGATGCTTTCTGATTCATCCACCCAAGCGTCTGTCAAGAGTTGCAGTGATTGGTTTTTACTGACATACTGTGTGCCTTTTGTCTGGAGTTAAGCGTGAGGAGAAACACGTGAAAACACATTCTTCTGCTCATCGTGTTAACTTTTGATAGTGTCTGGTGCCCCCTGACTGATGCAAGCCCATATTATCAAAGGGATGTCCAATTATCTGAAGTAAAGGCAAAGGCAGGCAAAGGACAATCAAATTATCAGTCCAAGGAACTTAAAGGTTTTAGTTTGGCTTAAAGGTCACTCATAGTCCTGTTAAGCTCAGCGGGTGGAGAAAGGTTTCAGCACATCCAAGGTGAGGAGTCTGATCCCTGCTGGGATCACACATGATGAAATTGTTGCCTCTTTTGAGGTGCTTTCCTCATATTAATGTAGACATCCGTACATCCTTGTTCCAGCAGTCCATGATGCAGATATCAGTGCTACATCTTTAAAGCGTCATGCACACTAAATAAAAAAGGCAATGGACTCAACAAATGATGAGTAACATGAAAAAACATATCAGCCAGTCTAGTATTTCCCAATATTCAAGAAATTTCTTAACATAAAATTTGCTAAAAAAAAAAAACAAAACAAACATAAAAAAAAAACAATTTAACACAACTAATCAATATTAAAGTTGGTCAGTGAAGACCAAGAATGCATGGTAAGATTTGCATTTGCTTGGATTTTATTTAACAATACTGTTTATGTGTTTTATGGGCCATTTGGCAAAGCTTCTGTCTGGAAACATCATAATTACTGTTTTGCTTCTGGTGTTTTGTCCTAATAGTGTTCTCCTGGTATAATGAAATTAATTTAAAATATTATTCATATAGCACATTTACCACAACCTCCATTGACCAAAGTGCAGACCAAAATTAGAATCAAGTATGCATACCAAAGATATCAATAAAAATATCTTTGGTTTAAGAGAAAATAACAACAGGTGAAACACACTAAAACAGTTATAGACAAAAATAAAAAAAAAAGAAAAGAATAAAAATAGCCAATATGTCCTGTTTGCTAAGTTTTAAATGCAAGGGAGAAGAAATGGGTTTTAAAACTGGACTTAAACTACTCTAGGAAGCTTGAGGCCCTAACAGTGAGTGGAAGGCTGTTCCACATTCTGGGAGCTGCCACCGAGAAAACTCTTTCTCCTCCAGTTTTGAGCCAGTTTTAGGCCCTGCCAACAGGACCTGATCTGCAGACATTAGGACTCTTGACAGAGCATAAGGCAGCAGAAGCTCTGTTGAATAAAAGTCAAACATTTAAAGATAAAAAATTCAAACATTTAAACATCACATATATGAAAGAACAACAAATAAATAAATGCAAATTAAAAGCATTAAAACATTGACGCATCGGTGGGCCAGTATCCAGCCGTGTGAAAAGGTGCTCCCCTCAACAAGTAGAGAGGCATGAATGACCAAGCTTCAGGGGAACCTCATAGTCTCTGAGTAATCATTCGTGCACTACTACTTAGAGATGATCTAAATGGTCCTGCTACCTTAAAGATTTAGTTAAGTAAAATCTGCAGCTGAAGCTGAATGATTAAATGCCCTTGCAGTCTTGTCCCCTCAATTTTGTCTTTCTTTTTTATTTTTCAACAAGCAGCATGGCCAGAAAGCAGAAGTGGAAAACACCCAATGCTTACTCATCTGTTGTGAGGAATTGAAATGAAAAGCGTTTAAAAATAGTCACTGGCCTTAATCTGTACCCAATCCTAATGCACATGATCAATAAATGATCCCATTATTTGTTTACAAAAGCAGAATTGTTGTAATATTTTTTTGTTGTTGTTGCTTCTTTTTTTTTTTTTTTTTTTTTTTTTTTTTTTTGTTTTAGTTCTTTGTATGTGCTCGAATCATTGATACATAAAACCTTCAGCTTGAATTTTGATACAAAGATATGGCGCTTTATCTTTAAGATGCAACTGCTACAGGAGAGAGGAGGAGGCGTCCTCGAGACAGTGCGCTGCGTGCATTGGTCTGTTTCATGCTACCTTTATTCCCTCTTATCCCGGGAAAAGACAGGCTGACGATGCTACTGGGCGATACCATTAGTGAGGCGGGAGATAACGACATGACTTCACCATGTCAAGTGGAGCACTGCAAAAACGCGTCCGTGAAAACAACCTGCAGCTTGGTCTGAAACCCGAGTTGAAGAAATGGTTTCCTAAATTATCACCAAACACATGAAGAACTGTGACAATGCATTACAGCTCATTTGAAATGTTGAGACATTTAATTGCAAAGTGTTGTTGGATTTTGTGCAGACGTTAAAGGAATCCCTCCATTAACAAAAAAAAACAAAAAAAAAAACAAGTCAAAATGATGAATTGTTTAAAGGACGTGGTGTAAAGGAAAAGGGACAGTATGATAGGGGGAAGAGAGGATGGATAGAGCCGTGAGTTGAGTGTTGGCTGAAGAGGGAGGGTCGGACGCATGACATCATTCCCTCAGCCTCTCTGCGCGGACACAGCTCTGGCTTCTCCAAGTGCGCACGGCGACTGCCGCTGAGGGAGCGACTCCTGGTGCCGTAACCAAAGCGCGTCCTGACCAACCCGCGCTCTTGGGGTGGATTTTAAAAACAATTTTTTGACCCCACAGGGGAACCCATATACAGCTCCTCACTGGACCTGCCGCGGGGACGCACGCGTTTTAACACAAACCCGGGGATTATTGCTTAATTCAAAACATGAAGATGTGAGGGGTTTTTAAAACTGGGAGCAAAGAAGCTGGAACTCCGAGGCTAAAAAAAGAAAGAAGAGGTAAGCTTGACTTCTCTGTCTGTTTTCACACCCAGACAGCTACTTTTCATCCATTGTGAGCTATTTTGAATTTAGGTTTTGTCACTATGCAAAAGCTGAAGAAGAAAGGAGAGAAAAAGGGGGGCTTGTGGGGCAGTTTATGTCGGAGCGCACGAGTAGTGCGCTATTGTGCCATCGCTTCCCCTGCAAAGAAACGCAGACAAGAGATGAAGACTTGCGCTCACAGATGATATTTTTTTTTCAGAATACTGCAAAAGAGGTTTGTTCAAGCCTGCATGGAGCTTGGCAATGAAGCGAGATGCTCGATAACGCCGGAATCTGTGGGAGATCCGACTCCCAACACCGCAAAGCTGCTGCTGGTGCTTCTGCTGGGAGTACAGCGTGTCTGCAGCTCTAATAATAACAACGAATTTTTTTTTTTTTTTAAAGAAAGAAAAGAAATCAGTTTTATTATTTTTTTATGCATTAATGCAAAACGAGCATTGAACAAGCAAGCCTTTCCCTTTTACTGAGTTAGAAGCAATTCTAGTCTTCGAAATGAAACATATCCGGCTGGTGACAGACGAAGCTGCTCAGTTATTTATTTTAGTTTCTATAAAGACACTTGTCTTTGTGTTTTCCCCTCCCTAACCATCGGTTGTGTGTGAATGTGTGTTGCTGGTGTTCTCCATCTGGCAAGTGCATTTCCACAAGAGGGATTTTTTTTCATTGACCAAGTCAATCGTGAGACGCTTTTCACGAGCAGCATCTGATATGAGCAGACCACGACACTTTTCCATCGCAAATAACATCTTCGAAATGTCTGTTCTTCATCCTCTCTGAGAGCATAAGGGAGTTCATATGGGTTACTTTACATCTGGAAAGCAGGGAGATAAATGTGTGACTTGTTAGAGTGCTGCTGGTCTACACCCTGGCTTTGGGGTTGGTTTTTAACGCACCACGTTACCAGCGGCGTGTGGAATGGAGCTGATGTCGAGGTGCGCCACTCGAGCATTCCACAGCCTCTCCGAGGTGGAGTCAGCTCCACAGTGACACCGGCTTTTTTTTTTTTTTTTTTTTTTCTGAGTGTTTAAGCTTCCCTTGTTGAATGCTGGAAAGCCCGATCAGATTTAGTCTCTCAGCATGTAGCCCATCTTATAGCTGAAATGAAATAGCTACATGAAAATGTAGATTTTGTTCATTTTACATATAGCCTAGAAAAAGACTTCAAGTTTATTATAGGAAATTATACAATTATATTATAATTTTTCCAGCTATTCCTTCAATAGAGTGAAGTCCTGCCCCTGCTCCATGAATTATACATGGAATAGTCTAACAAAAAAATATGTGTGTGTGTGTGTGTGTGTGTGTTCAATGTTGCTGTAAACGAGTGATAAACACTTCTGTTTTGCATTCTGCATCAACAGATTCCTCTTGCCGAAGCACAAACATGTCTGATATCCGTGGATGCAACGTCCTGTTTTTACTTTCAAAGTGCTTGTTTACTTTTTTCCTGCAATAAACAATCGAGTCTATTATCTTCTCCAAGTTGTGCATTTTCCATCTTTCCACGTCTCCTCTTCGATCGCGCATCCCGGGTCTGCAAAGCTCATAAAAGCCAGAGGAGAGAACAATATCTCGCTCGCGCCCGGGTTGTTAAAAGAAAATGGCTTTATTCATTTTTCTCTGTACCCGTGGTAACTTAGTTATGGCTTTTTTATGGTGCCTGGAAATGGCTTACAGGCTTGCACAGCTATGTAATGTAATCAAATTTATGATGTTGCTGTGTATTACAATTCCCTGTTATGCTCCGTCACATGAGAAATTTGGAGTGACTCCCTCCGCCCTTGTTCCCCCCTCCTCCTCCTCCTCCTCCTTCTCCACACATGCACGGCAGAATTCCCAAGAACATCAGAGCAAGGCAGGTTGAACATCGATGAGTGGATTGTCTGAGGGAAAGAACACACCCCCTAGTTTGTACCAAGCCTCCCAGGAAATAGCCCACAGCCCTTCCTAAATTATATTCCGACTTATGCTGTCACAGATTTATATTGGCAATCAATCATCCCTCTTAAGTTTTGCTTTTTCCATATTTATAACAGGTTTTCTTTCCTTCTCGGTGAAAGTAGAAAGATGTTCAAAAATGTGGAGCTGAAACAGTCATACAGCGGATGATGTAATGCATCAGTTAGTGCATAAACGTCAAAGCACAAAGAAAAATGAGGATTTATTCTCTGTCCCTGATTGTCTTTGCAGGTTGCCATCATTTTCTGCTCAACAACACCCGTAGGATTTAAGGCTACTGCTTGCACAATATTAATACATAGACTTTAATGACAATCATGACCCTGTGGATGTCTTTCAGTCATCCTCTGTTGAAGATGTGGTGCCAACCAATGACAACAGGAGTTAGTCATTCTCTTCCTGCTGTCTGAAAGACAGGCCTGTAGAGGCATAGGCGTTACTCAGGTCTTTCCTTCATTCTTAAAGCACTAGGCATATTTAATGAAACATCACACACAGTATTTGTTCACTAAATTATCAAATACCCGTATTGGATATGCAGAGGAAGTACATCCTCTGAAACAGAGTGGTCACTGTAGTTCCAGAGTCTGTAAGGACTTGATTCTTGAAGAACGATCATGTGATCCAAGATTCTTCAAAGAAACCTTTGAAGATGCAGGTTATAGATTTTGGTAGCTAAAAAGCAGCTGCAAGGTTTTCTTTCTTTTTTTTTTTTTGTGTTTATTCTGTATTCACACAGCTCTGAGAAATATTAAAGCGGTGTGATTTCAAAACAGGGCTTATGAAGATTTTATGAGTTTTAATGGGAAACAAGTCGTGGTTCACGTTTTAGTGAAGTGGCTCACGGCAAAAGAGATGTACAAGTTAGTGTTTTTCTGTGTACACTTCACAGGTTGACATCAATCACCTTCCCTCTCTGTATGTATGAGATGGGTGATTGGTTTGGCATGTTCAAGTACCCCATGTTTGCTCCTGTATAAATATACTTTAATCATGCATACCTGTCAGCACTCAGGCAAGGGAGGTATGCGTAGTTAAAAATTGTGACAGATGTGCATCTGCCTGCACACACATCTGTGTATCTGTTCATTGCTTACATGTACAAGTAAGCAAATAAGTCACATTGTCTCATTACAGACCAAGCTTAAGTGTTTTGGTCATCTCATCAACACATGCAAAATGGAAATGGATACGGATGCCCTGCAGGGCAATTTAAGAGAAATCCAAAACGTAAAAAAAAGAGGTAAAGAAGAAAATATTTAATCATAAGCACACTTTATGGAGAGTTTCACCCATGTGCACCGCAGCAGTCTAATTACCAGGGGAGCGCTTGTTAGTTGTCACCTCCAGATAAACAGTTGGCTGCTTTTTTTTTTTTTTTTTTTCTTTTTTCCTCTCATGTTTATTCGCCGCCAGTAGCAGAATTAGAAATTCTAAACAGCAACATGTCAATTTCAGAGTATCCCATCTCATGCCTGCATCTCCCAGATCCGCTCACCCAGATGTTAATACAGCAGAATAATGTATGTTCAGAACAAGGGGGTAGTCAGGGTGAATGCAATTACAGTGATTAGTGAAATATATACCATAAAACACTAATAGATGCGGTTCCGGTTCAAATTTAGCTCGAGTTAATCCTTACAAAATGCATCAGATAAATTGGATGATGTGACAGAGTATGTTTTGTATTCAGTCCAATGTCCAGCTGCATCACATTGCACAATAAATCTAGTCTACAAGCATGTGGTCGTCAAATCCTCTGTAAATGACATCTCAATTTTTCTTAAGAGCAAAGAAAAAGAATGCCTTTGCATTTTTTAAACGCTGCTTTTTCATTTCAAAACAGTTCAAATAAACTGAAAGCCCTTTGGAGAGTCGTGACTGTCAGAATGGGGGCAAAATGCACTATTAACAAGTTTTCCATGAGGATTCTGACCTGGTTTGAGTCCACCCTGGAGGTTGACACTTTAATGGCTTTGATATGTAGACTTTTTCTTGGTGTATGGCAAGTTGGTATGAAGGGAGAAGCCATTGTGGAATAATGCAAGATTTCTCCTCCATCTGCTGGAAAGAAAGGAATTGTTTATGAAGGATGGGGTTAAAAGCATCTGGGCCATCCCCTCTCTGTCTAATGTGTTAAGCTTCATTTCAAAACACTCTACCGTAACAAAATCTGATCACGTGTGCCAATAGCAGTCTTGACAGAAACAATATGTAAGGTCTTAAGTGGCAGGAGGAAGCATCTCGCAGCCCTTTATTTTCTGCTTGGAAGGTTTGATTATGTTGTTTTCACGGTAATCACAAAAGCTTGTAAAGGGAAGGGAAAATGTAACCTTGTCATGGTTCAGTTTTGCTGGTGAGAAAACTGTAACACAAAGCAGCATATTAGATATTCAACATCTGAGATTATGCCAACAAATAATGTGCTCAGGTGAAGTATCAGGAACTTAGTCACAGGGGAGTGATCAGTAGAAGGGAAACCGGGGCATCAATCTAAACTACAATCTAATCTAAAAGCTGTGCTATAGCCCTTACACTCCATTTTTAAATAGGAAATGTCTGCAAAAATACTGAAATAGCAAATGGTAAAAGAAAAAACACAAATAATTTTTTGATTAGTGGAGATTGATTTACCAAACTACATTTTAAGCATTTGCTTTAATACCTTACCCACACGTGGGCTCTTCAATAATCACACCTACTTTCTGTGCCCAATTTCAGTTGGACAAAGTTTTTTTTTTAGTTTTTTTTTTAAATAAATTGATGTGAAACCTTTTGCTGCATTATATGTGCAAATTTGCATATTTAGTGCAGATCATTATTATTATTGGGAAAAGATAAGAGATCTTACAGAATGAATAATGGGTTAGTAATCTGGGTTAGTAATCCCTTCTAAAAGAAGGGAGAATTTTAAATCATGTTAATGTTGGTCATACTTGTTTTTATGTAAATCCTGACAATGCAACATTTTGATGTAAATTGTTTTATAATGTAAAGCTCTTTGTATTGTTTTTAAGCACGAAAAGTGCGATACAAATACAGTTTGATTTGATTTGATTTGAACATTAAATGTTACTTGGATTGCAGAATCTGTTGAACATTCAGTCTGGTGAAAAAAAAAAAATTTTTTAAAGTTTGAGGCAAATATTATTACTGGTAAGATATTCCTCACAAAATGTGAGCTGGGTAAACTATGATTAGAAACATAACATAAAAAGTCCCATGATACATGCTTACCTAGAAATATCCACAGTTCTGTTCACAATCATGGATGACATATTTCACCTCATTACCCACATCATAATAAAATACCCGCTTTTATCGCCGATTTTGAGTTGTAATAAGCATTTTGTAATGAATTCCAGATAATTCTCAGAAAATTTGATCCATACCAACTTTTCTTTCAGATTAGAAGTTCAATGTGACAGATTTTTGAGGCAAACTACACCTACTGAGCAATACAGGTTTCAAATACAAATTCACATGTGGTCGATACGGTGTAGTCAGTGCGCCGCAGGCAACATGCAGCACTATAGATTCATTTTTACCAGCACCAATATGTCATTCTCTTTGGCCACCATGTAGTTTAGAATACTTGAATTTGAAAAGTCAGATGAGTGCAGATGCATTGAGATGTTGCTATATAGCTGAAGACTGATGGACGCCTACAATTTTCATCAATGGTGCCTTTACTGTGTACTGCAGCTTGACTCGGAAGAAAGAAAGAAATTGTTGGCTTCGTACAAATTTAGCTTAAAGCTTTGGCTTTTGTACTGCAAAATATATAAACTCCAGAAATGATTTTAAAAAGCGGATATAGGGAATGGAAAAATACAACTTTCTATGAAACGAAATGCAGTATTAATGCAGTGAAAGTACACCTTTTAAGAGAAGACGTTATGTCATCTGAACAACTAACAAGCTTTCCAAGGCTGCCAGTTCATCAGAATGTTTTCTGGAAAGGAGACAATTAGGGGATCTCTCCCTGGATGAAACAGATGTAAATCTCCTCAGGGAAACAGTTCTGCAGAGTTATTCACCACTGCAGTGGCTGTCTGCTTCTGAGGGTTGTTACTCTTGAAGGTCATTGTAGCGTTTTACTTCTTCCCATGTCTTGGTCATGACAACATCAGCTATGTTCCATCCAAGCGGCTGAATGATAGCTGACAATGGAAGTAACAAATGAGGCTGATGAGATGTGGAAAAAAAATCTACTTTAACTAAATACTGCCTCACTTGTTTTTGCTACATCATAGCCAAAGAGCTAATAAAGACTTAGGTTGATTAATAGGAAATTGTGTAAGACACCAATGTTGGTTTTTAAGGGGTTTGTTGGGGTCATCCAGAGGAGAGGGTGAATGGTTTAAGGTGTAGCTGAGAAAACAGGGAAAAACTAATAATGATAAAAAAAAAAATTAAAAAAAATCACATGCTAGCCAAGCAGAATTAAGACAGAGGGTAGTGCATTGGAATGGCCTTGTACGTTTCATCTGCAGGCCCTAATAAAACCCTCACAGACCGGCATTGATCTCTCCCAGAATAATCCATTTAGACTGAGTGTGCCTGGCCATGTGGGGCCTCTTCAATTATTTATGGAAGAATGCTGCTCAAGCTTCCGATGGGATGCAACAATGTACCCTGTGAAACCTGCCGACTGCAGATTACAGAAGTGAAGAGGAGGGGAGACTTAAGTTTTGAGATGGAGGGAGGGCAGGTGGAAGTAGATGACTGGATGGGGTGAAGTGGGGGGGGGGAGGAAATATGACAGCTGGAGAAAAGGAAACAATGCTGTAAAGAGCACAGAAGAAAAATGAAAGGGGAATAAAGGAGAAAGACCAGATGAAGAAGAAGGAACGAAGGAAAGCAAATGTAACATGACAACAAGAGATGAACAGGAAGTGTGGTTTGTGAGAGTGTTGGGGGATGGAGGTGGGGGGCATTTGATGAGCAATTATGCAAGCGCTAACAGGGATAGTAGGCAAACTAGAAGAGAAGGACAAATAATTTAGATGAGGCAAGAAACCAACCAGTGGCAAAGCAGGCAACACGGGGGGTGCGGGGGAATCGAAGCAGGCGTAGATGGATATGGTGAGGGTGGCAGATGGGACCTTTTTAAAGCAAGTCATGAACATCTATTGATCATGGCAGAGTTATGGTTGCCATTGTGCTAAGTGGAGACATGCCAGCATGACTGCCTGTAGCCTTCAATCATTACTTCTGCTGGGTTAAAAAGTCCACCGCAGTCTTGTAGTGATATGTTATGCATGCCACATGATAAACAATCACATGATTTAAGACAAATGAAATAGTGCACCATTACATTATTTGTTTACTTTTTTTTTCACATTTGTTGTGTTTGAGATGTCAGATGATTTTTGAGTACAATGAATTTTTTTTCCCATTTTTCATTGATTGGAGACCAACTGAATGAGGATTCAGTACTCTGGAGCGGTTCACTCTTAAACCCTCTGTTTGCTCTGTGTTCTGTAATTTACAGCTCATACAGCTCATAAATCCAGAAACAGGACTCTCACTTGTTATCCATGACGGATATCCCATCATTCTGTTCTGCTCTTCACCCAGTGGATGCTGCTCAGTCCAAAGCTCTGATTCCACAGAGATCAGTATTGATTAATGTAGATTATTTAAAGTTGGGGAAGAAGAACATTTTTATATTCAAATTAAAATTTCATAAAATTAAACAAAATCAGTCAAACTCTTTACCTTTTTTTTTTTTTTTTTTTTGGAGGGGGTGGGGGGTGGATTGTAGGTGATCAGGCTCAAATCCCAGCATCTAGTGGGAACATTAACATGTTTTTTTGTTTGTATTTGTGTATTAAGTCAGAAAATAAGATGTGTTAGAGCTGGCCAATGCTTGAAAATGGAAAAACACAGCATGCATGAATTGGCATTAAACATGACATATAAACAGTACTCTTCAAACCATTAATGCTGTACTGGTGTGTCCAACTGATTTGATTTTGGTTTCCAAATATGTTAAATGGTAGATGTTTTTCGCGCAGTTGCACTGTCCGTACTAAGGCATGACTAATTAGCTGCAATCGTGAAACAATCTGCCTAATACTGAGACATTCTCTGTTGTGCTTCAAAAACATCAGCTCCACTCAGCTTTAAAGTCCTCAAAGGATTAGAACTTTTACTTATTAGTTATTAAGAGAGCACACAGTAAGAAAAAAAAAAAGGACTTTGCAGTGGCTATTACGCAGGCTTTGTCAAACAGATTAATCAGCTGGGCTAAATGGTGGAACAGTGGAGCTATTAACTCGTGATAGATTCTTTCTCAATTAGTAGGGTCCAGTTCACGCTACTTGTTGCTCTCTCAGGCTGCCACCATGGATTTACTGTTTGTACACACACATTGATTATAGAATTCTAGTAATTGTTGTACTTTTGCTTGATTAAGAAACCCATGTTTTCTCCAGTAGCTACCTCAATAACAACCCATAAAGGCAGGTGCGCAGCCAAATGTTCCACCCCGACAATGTGTGTATCAGTATTACAAAGACAACATGTGAAGAAGGGCTAGAAAATGTTCATTTTCTCATAGCGGTGTCAAGAGTAAGCATCTTTTTACACCAAGATGACACTCATGATGGTGATGAATAAGTGACTCTACACATAGAGTAATTCTTTGGAAGTGGGTGGCCCCTCTGACTGATGCATTCATGTGCTCCGTGTTTCATAAGTCTTCTCCAGCACCATGGAACATGATCAATGACAGATGCATGAATGGATTGCAAACCATGGTGTACCTGGCATGTCATGAATTTGAGTTGCCTGCTTTTTATCTTAATCTTTATTTATTTATTTATTTTATTTTTTTTTTTTTGAGGGAAGTTCCACACATTTGGTATAAAAAAAAAGAGAGCCAAGGCACCGAAGAGCAGGCATGCAATGAAGAAGAAATGTGCAATGAAGCCGTTTTAAAGCTGTTTAATGGCATGATTTGTGAGTTTTATTGATTTAAAAAAAAAATAGGTGTTGGATAAAGTAATACACAAATTATATAAAATTCTCCTCATAATACTTGACACAAGCCCAATCTTTCCCCATTTATCGATGCTTTTACTGATGAGAGAGTGTTTTGGAACAGTGAGCTTTGCAGATGCCTATAATTACAATTAATATTATCTTGCTGCAGTTTCACTCTAACATCCAGAAAAAGTCTGAATAAAATATTACATTAGGGTATAAACGCATACAATGGATATTATTCTGAGTTTGCAACTTGTATGCACACTGTGGATGGGAATCTGTTTACTTTACTTTCTGTTGAACATGTAACCAAACTAGCTTTAGTTACCAAACGATTAAGGCATTTCCTTTTAAAGTGGCATTTTCTTTGGACTGTTAACTTCTTGGATTTAGTACGATGCTCAAATGAAATCACCATAATTCTTCTTCTTTCTGGCCTCTTATTTCTCGATTTAAGAAAAGAAATCTTTCAAAGAATTCTACAATCTCAAACAGTTCTAAATATTTTGATATTTTGCTTTTCCATTTTTCTTTCTTTCTTCTTCTTTTTTTCTATAAAACCTTTTGTACGCTGGGGGACACTGCTTTGGTTCTTAAAATAGATATTTAACGCTTTCTCACATGCTTAATAGACAACAGGACAACACGGAACGCTGACTAATATCGCAATCTGCTGCTGGAGTTGTCAAACTGATTCTGCTGTCCAACAATTTGCTCAAACCAACTACTGAGGCAAGAGCAAGACGCTGAGGTAGAGAAGGAATGAGGTCTACTTAGGAGTAATTTATTTCTGCTGTCGCTTTGTTGGGTGAAGAGGAAGTGACAAATGCGAGCTGGTTGTTTATGAGGCCTGGCTAAGTGCTGGCAGGGCTGCTTTTCTCTGAGGTAGTTGGCTCTCTGTTTAATTCATGTCCTTGGGAGGCACATTGCTTTGTGGCATAGTGTGTGGCAGGCGAGCTAATGAGAGGTGAACCTATCTGCTTCGTATTCTCCATCTGCCTCCCTGAAACATTTCCCTTGTTTTTTTTCTCTTCACTTCCTGTCCCTGTTAGCCTCACTTTTCTGTTCTCAGTCTCTCTTTTGACCTCTTCCCTACCTTTACCATCTTGCTTTGAATATCTTGAAATTAAAAGAGCTTGAAATAAACTCAAACTGTCCCTAAGATTTACTCATTCCTTCTGAAACGTGGAAATGAAGAACCTTCCTTTCTGTCGCCTCCCGGATCAGTCAGACTTTTGACAAAAATTAAAGCAGGACTGTCGATTTTACAGAGCTCTGTCATTACTAACTTTGATAAATCTTCCAAGGAATGGCAGCCATTTTTCATCATAAGTAGCTTAGTGGCAGAGGCTGGGTCACTGCGCCCAGTCTGCTGGAAAAGCAGGCAGTTGAGTGCAACACCAGCTGCTGTGGGAGAAAGACAGGAGAATGACAGGGTGAGCTGAAATATTGACCTCTTTGACGCGTCGTTTCAGCTACATCTTTTGTTTTCTTCTTCTCCTTCTGTACACCTTTGTCAGGTGTCGTTTTAATTTGCATGAAAAAAAAACAAAGCTCTCTGCTGATCTGCCTTCTTGCTCTTGTTTTATGTCAGAGTTGATTTTTTGTTTCTTTTCTGTTCCTTGTCCATCACTTTGTCCTGTCTCTGTCCGAAGCTTCCCTCCTCTCCCCTGCTCTCCGTTCAGTTTTACCACCATCTCTTTCTCCACTGACGGCATCCGCCATTTCTTTCTTCATCTTTTGTCATCTACAGATTTCATTTTAGTTCTTGTCGAATTTTCCTCTAGCCTGTTCTTAACTTATGGTTGTCTCTGAGTGTTTTGTTTTGGTTACCTGCTTTATTTAGTTGGATTCCCCCCACTTTGTATTTTTTCTACTCTTTACTTTGTGCTTAAGACACACCTGCCCATCATTTGATTACTCCTCCTCTGTATATTTTGGCTCCTTTTTGTTCACTGCCAGATCTTCATTGCTATCATTTTTAATAACAATTTTCTTGTTGTTTCAGCTTTTCTTTCCAATGTGCTCCATATAGTTTATTTTGCATTTTGTCATTTCGATTATTCATTAGATGGTTTACTCTGCTGGGTGCACCAATATTTCACCTAAGAATCACTTCTTCCTTACATCTATTTGTCTTCTGCATCATCCCTGCATTTGGACACCACCACAGTAACTCCTCCTCCTTTTTTTTTTTTTTTTTTTTTACTTTGCAAAATTTAAAACAAAGATCTCAGTGATGCTCTTTGGAAAACATGATGACAGACAAAACATGAGATGTCCTTTTCATATGCATGAATATGGAAATATTTTTCATTTAAAAATGTGTTTTATAGTTTATGTTTGAGGCAATTATGGCATCATCTTTGAATAAGTTCAGCATTGTGTCTAATTTTGATGGTTTATTTGAAAGGGACAGTGCATATTAATGAATACATAGCAAAGTGCTAAGTCGCAATTAGATGATATTTAAGAGTCATTAATAAAACATGTGCAATGGTTTTGGAAGGACTTGTAACATATAAACAACAATTCCAGAAAAACATATGTAAATACTGAACAGTCTATGTATAGACTGGTCAATAAATTGATAATAACATTGTGAAAAAGTCATCATGCTCCAGAAGCATCAGATATCTGACATATCACAGATAAACCATGTGAGAGCCTCTTCCTCCCATCCTTGAATCCTACATGACGAGCTTTGTTTGACTGACACTTCTATATGTCCTTCCCACGTTCAAGCACTTCAGCCCTGAAAATGAAAGTAATACATTTCCTCATAGATCTGTTAAGATAGCCACCTGAGGCATGCCCTGACAGCACCTCAATACTGTGTGTTTTCATCCATTTCAGAGTGGACATAAGAAGGTGAGTCCTTTCCTTGCCTCATTTTCAAGGAGGCAGAGGACAGATTGAAAATGCACTTTGAAACAGAATAGGTGTCTTTCGATTGCTACAATTAAGTATAATAAAGTTGTTATAGCTTTTCAAAGATAGCTTTTTGATCTGTTTTGTTTTTTAGCACCATAAATAAAAAGTCAAAGGGACCAGTTTACATAATTTATATAATTTCTGACAGCCCTGGGCAGAAAAACAAGTTAACCACTTATTTAACTTAAATCAGTGAAATCCTTTTTATTTTATTTTATTTTATTTTATTTTATCTTATTTCCTACAATTGTAAAAAAAAAAAAAATTGTGTAGGAACATTAATAGAAGGTGCATTGTTTGTCATTATTCTGCTGTAGCTGTCATGTACACTTATTCCTGCATGTCACTTCCAAAAATAGCCTTTAAGTGTGCATATTGTCACGGGACTCTATACACTCCTTGCAGGTCAAACGCCAGTCCTGCTTATCATCGATAGTCATCTGTCATGTATTTTTCATGGCTCTGAGTGCCTTTTTTTTTTTCATCCTGCAGTACCTTCTTCCCCTCCCTCTAACCAGTCTGTCCTGTCAGTCTGAGATGTGGCTTTAACCTGTGGTGCAGTTTTTCACTGGCGCCCTTTGTTTTCATCTATTGTTCTTCAAGCGATTATGACAATCAGACAGGCACATTAAATATTCAGTAGCGTTCAGGCTGCCGCTCTCACTAGTTTCTCACGCATCACAAGACATTCAGTGTCTGTTCGTCTGTAGGAGAGCTGTTCACTGAGTTTTTTTTTTTTTTTAGGGCCATTTTTTTTAAGGTAAATCTCTTTTTTGACACAGGATGTGTGAACCGTGTGTTTGTGCATACTGTATGTGATGTATGTAGAACATAGTTCAAGCATTTAGGGCTTTTTTATACTTTGGGATCCTCGTGTGAGTGCGTGCACTATACTGCTGTTTGTGTATGTTTTAGTCCCTGTGCTGTATTTACTGCTATAATCATTTCTTTGCCTGTGTGTGTGTTTTTTCCAGTGGCTGCCCCTCACATTACTTTGCAGTTCAATCGCACAAAATTTATATGCAAGTCCATCGCTCATTTCTGCTGCAGGAGGAATTGGAATGATCACTTGCTTGAGAGAACAATAAATAAGCTCCTCTCCCATCGATTCATCTAAACACACTGACGGACATTAGCTTCACAAATTATCTCTCTTTAGACTGCTACTTTACAGATTTAAAAAAAATATATATGTTTGAGCATGGGTATAATGTTGCATAAGTATCAGAATCAGATTTGTTTTTATTAATACTACGCTAGGAAATGTATAAAATAGATGTTTTTTTCATTTATTATAACATTTTGATAATGCTACTTTTGATTTTTCACTTTCTTTATTTAATATCCATCAAGAAAAGTGACTTACCTTTCTTCTAATCTATTAGGGAATTTGAAATAAATCATTTTCACTATGTTATCTCATATAATGTAAACAAGAAAATATGAATGGATGTTTACAATTTAAGGGGCTGCAGCATTCATATATGAAGTGTTTTTGCCCTTGACACGGACTAGCTTTGTTGTCTCAGCTGTTATTATTCTAAAGGATTGGAACTGAGCAGCCAGCCAGGGGTCCAGTGTCTTGCTCAAGGATGTTTTGACTGTTCTAGAAATGAAATGTGAGTCCGCCCCTGCCAGTTTGTAATAATACGTTACTCAAAGAGATGTGAGAAATGTAAAGCACTGAAAGTACTTCATCTGCTATTATGGCTCTGCGTGCTTACACTGGAGATTCAAGATAAATATCACCTATATTTTTCCAGAGAGAATGGTTTTATGAGTCTTGTGTGATTCTCCAAGCTTCCTGGGGGAATAAATTGCAGGTTATACATATGTCTTCACACTTTTTAAGGAAAATCCTTTCCTATATGACCCTAAAGTAGTTGGAACATCTGAAATCATTTATTAAGTTGGTACTTACAGGCTATTGCTGATGGAAAATGTGTTTATATGACATCATAACATGAGCTGGCAAGACACCATGATTCTTTCCAATATTGTTTTCAGTTTATAGGCAGTGTATAAGATAAGAATTCATAGCCTGATTTTCAGTATGATGGTTCAGCCACAGGTGGCAGCTACTGGCAGGATTTAAGTTTGTAGACAGCTGACAATAGAAAGATTCTTAGAAATGTTTCCAGGGCATGAATCAGACCAGAAATGGAAAATTTGTCAACCACACACACAAAAGAAAAAAATAAAGAGAGGAGACCAACAATGAATGTATTTCTCGTGGAACACAAAAAAAAAAAAAAAAAAACAATAGAACATATTAAGTAAATTTTTTGTCAACATTTTGTGTGTTTCTGATTTTAAGCACTGATTTAGTGATTTAACCATACCAGAGACAAGTCTGAGCAGGAACTTGAAGACACTGTGAGATTTGCATTGGGTAACTCAGAAACACTTCGCAGTAACAATATCTTGGCTGTAGGAGACAGTGGTCAGCATGCTTACAGGGAGCAAAAATCAGAGCTTTGCTCAGCAGAATCACAAAAATGTGCATTTTCACCATTTCAAATAACATAGCTCAAAAAAATGTCATGCAGATGCCACATATAATGAGTGTATTATATAGTTATAGTCTACCCTTTTGCTGGTTTTACTTATATTTCAGGTGACATCAATGTTTTCATGAATATTTCACAAGATTTATGTTAGCTTGTCAAAGGATGGTATTTTATTAATAATCAGCAACAATTCAAACGTTGCCCATTTCATCCTAAAATATCAGTTACAAGACTCTATACATCTTATGAGTCTTCTTAAATGCAATGCCCCGTAACAAGTTATCTGACAAGCCTGGTGCAACCCCAGGCAGACACAGCTGATCAGTGGCAGGACACAATGTTCAGGGTTGAGAAAATGGAACAAAGTAAATAATGCTGATTCAAAAGTGACAAGCAGGGAAACCATACAGTGCTCATCGGAACTGCTATAAAACTTTTAAAGTAGGCGTTGTTTAAGTTGGTTAAAATTCACGCTTCTGCAGTCCCCTTGTGAGTATCTCTTAGTTTTGTTCCCTCGAGCTCGCCTTCAAGCTGGGAGCAGACTCGCCGCTGTCTTCTACAGACAAGCATGACTGTTCATGAGGATTTCATACAACACTGATGAAAAAATCCTGTTTATATATATATATATATATATATATATATATATATATATATATATATATATATATATATATATATATATATATATATATATATACCCGTCATCATCATCATCATCATAGACCCCTATGATGACGACTAACCTGGGCATGAATGTTCCCTTGCCCGAACGCGGGTTACCGGGACCCCCCTCTGGAGCCAGGCCTGGAGGTGGGGTACGAGAGCGAGCGTCTGGTGGCCGGGCCTTCGCCCATGGGGCCCGGTCAGGCTTAGCCCGAAAGGGTTACATGGGCCCCACCTCCCGTGGGCTCACCATCTGCGGGAGGAGCCGTAGGGGTCGGGTGCAATGTGAGCTGGGCGGCAGCAAGGGGCGGGGACCCTGGCGGTCCGATCCCCGGCTGCAGAAGCTGGCTCTAGGGACGTGGAACGTCACCTCTCTGGTGGGGAAGGAGCCTGAGCTTGTACGCGAGGTTGAGCGGTTCCGACTAGATATAGTTGGACTCACCTCGACGCATGGCTTGGGCTCTGGAACCAGTACCCTCGAGAGGGGCTGGACCTTCTTCCACTCTGGAGTTGCTCATGGTGAGAGGCGCCGAGCAGGTGTGGGCATTCTCATCAGCCCCCAGCTTGGTGCCTGCACGTTGGGGTTTACCCCGGTGGATGAAAGGGTAGTTTCCCTCCGCCTCCGGGTGGGGGGACGGGTCCTGACTGTTGTCTGTGCTTATGCACCGAACAGCAGTTCAGAGTACCCACCCTTTCTGGAGTCCTTGGAGGGAGTGCTGGAGGGTGCTCCTTCTGGGGACTCCATTGTTCTGCTGGGGGACTTCAATGCTCACGTGGGCAATGACAGTGAGACCTGGAGGGGAGTGATTGGGAGGCATGGTCCCCCCCCTCTGAACCCAAATGGTGTTTTGTTATTGGACTTCTGTGCTCGTCATGGATTGTCTATAACGAACACCATGTTCCAGCATAAGAGTGTCCATATGTACACCTGGCATCAGGATTCCCTGGGCCGCAGTTCAATGATCGACTTTGTAGTCGTATCGTCGGACCTGCGGCCACATGCCTTGGACACTCGGGTGAAGAGGGGGGCGGAGCTGTCAACTGATCACCACCTGGTGGTGAGTTGGCTCAGATGGTGGGGGAGGAAGCCGGTCAGAGCTGCCAGGCCCAAACGTGTTGTGAGGGTCTGCTGGGAACGTCTGGCTGAGTCCCCTGTCAGAGCAAGCTTCAACTCCCACCTTCAGCAGAGCTTCGAACATGTCCCGAGTGAGGCGAGGGACATTGAGTCCGAATGGGCTGTGTTCCGTGCCTCTATTGCTGAGGCGGCCAGCCGGAGCTGTGGCTGTAAGGTAGTTGGTGCCTGTCGTGGCGGTAATCCCAGGACTCGTTGGTGGACACCAGCAGTGAGGGATGCCGTCAAGCTGAAGAAGGAGTCCTATCGAGCCTTCTTGGCCTGTGGGACTCTGGAGGCAGCTGATGGGTACCGGCGGGCTAAGCGGCATGCGGCTTCGGCTGTTGCCGAGGCAAAAATTCGGGCATGGGAGGAGTTCGGCGAGGACATGGAGAAAGACTTCCGGACGGCTTCGAGGAGATTCTGGTCCACCATCCGGCGGCTCAGGAGGGGGAAGCAGTGCTCCATCAATACTGTGTACAGTGGAGGTGGGAGCTGCTGACCTCAACTCGGGACGTTGTGGGTCGGTGGAGGGAATACTTCGAAGACCTCCTCAATCCTACCAACACGTCTTCCCATGAGGGAGCAGAGCTGGTGGACTCAGGGGTGGACTCTCCTATCTCTGGGGCTGAAGTCGCTGAGGTGGTCAAAAAGCTCCTTGGCGGCAAGGCCCCGGGGGTGGATGAGATCCGCCCAGAGTTCCTTAAGGCTCTGGATGCTGTGGGGTTGTCCTGGCTGACACGCCTCTGCAGCATCGCGTGGACATCGGGGGCAGTACCGCTGGATTGGCAGACTGGGGTGGTGATCCCCCTTTTTAAGAAGGGGGACCGGAGGGTGTGTTCCAATTACAGGGGAATCACACTCCTCAGCCTCCCTGGTAAGGTCTATTCAGGGGTCCTGGAGAGGAGGGTCCGCCGGATAGTCGAATCCCGGATTGAGGAGGAGCAGTGTGGTTTTCGTCCTGGTCGCGGAACAGTGGACCAGCTCTATACCCTCTCTGGGGTCCTGGAGGGGGCATGGGAGTTTGCCCAACCAGTCTACATGTGCTTTGTGGACCTGGAGAAGGCATTCGACCGTGTCCCCCGGGGGCTCCTGTGGGGGGTACTCCGGGAGTATGGGGTACCGGACCCCCTTGTACGAGCTGTCCGGTCCCTGTACGACAGGTGTCAGAGCTTGGTCCGCATTGCCGGTAGTAAGTCGGATCCGTTTCCGGTGAGGGTTGGACTCCGCCAAGGCTGCCCTTTATCACCGATTCTGTTCATAACTTATATGGACAGAATTTCTAGGCGCAGCCGAGGTGTTGAGGGGATCCGACTTGGTGGCCTCAGGATTGGGTCCCTGCTTTTTGCGGATGACGTGGTCCTGTTGGCTTCATCTGGTCGTGATCTCCAGCTCTCGCTTGAGTGATTCGCGGCCGAGTGTGAAGCGGCTGGGATGAGAATCAGCACCTCAAAATCTGAGACCATGGTCCTCAGCCGGAATAGGGTGGATTGCCCTCTCCGGGTCGGGGGTCAGGTCCTGCCTCAAGTGGAGGAGTTTAAATATCTCGGGGTCTTGTTCACGAGTGAGGGAAGGATGGAGCGCGAGATCGACAGACGGATCGGTGCGGCGTCTGCAGTAATGCGGACTCTGCGCCGGTCTGTCGTGGTGAAGAAGGAGCTGAGCCAGAAGGTGAAGCTCTCAATTTACCAGTCGATCTACGTTCCTACCCTCACCTATGGTCATGAGCTGTGGGTCGTGACCGAAAGAATGAGATCTCGTATACAGGCGGCTGAAATGAGTTTCCTCCGCAGGGTGGCCGGGCTCTCCCTTAGAGATAGGGTGAGGAGCTCGGTCATCCGGGAGGGGCTCAGAGTAGAGCCGCTGCTCCTTCGCATCGAGAGGAACCAGTTGAGGTGGCTCGGGCATCTGGTCAGGATGCCTCCTGGACGCCTCCCTGGTGAGGTGTTCCAGGCACGTCCCTCTGGGAGGAGACCCCGGGGAAGACCCAGGACACGCTGGAGGGATTACATCTCTCGGCTGGCCTGGGAACGCCTCGGGATCCCCCCCGCAGAGTTGGCAAATGTGGCTGGGGAGAGGGAAGTCTGGGCTTCCCTGCTTAGGCTGCTGCCCCCGCGACCTGACCCCGGATAAGCGGCAGAAGATGGATGGATGGATGGATTTGGGTAACCTGCATGATGTTTAGGTTCTGCTGGATTTCATCCCAAAATTATGAAGTTTGTTTACTCTCCTCCTGACTGACTTCAGCTAGAATTTGATGTGGCAGAAAAAGGGAACATTCTAGGCAGCTCATGTAATAAACAACCAAGAAATTTTTGAAAGTGTCAAAAACCCTTTTGCCAAACTACAGATTTTTCCAGATGTTTGTGTTTTTCCAAACCATCTCTGCTTTGTTTCTATAAAGATAAAGAAAAACACTAAGAGCTCCTCGTCTTACATGCAGAAATGAAATATGTTATCTGATGAAAGTCCTTGACTTTAACGGCCGTACAGTAGAGTCTCTTAAAAAATATGGCAAGCTTTGATGCGTGCATGTATTGGCCAGCCAGCTAACCTCTCTAGCTTCCTCCCTCTCTGAGTCTTTGCTAATGGCTGATAATGAAGAGGACATTGTTGCAGAGATGGCATGCGCACGTCCTATACTGGACACACACACACAGATACACTCACACAGGCTTGGCTGACTGCCCTTCAGAATACTAAGGCTGGCATTAATCTTTAAATGACTGTTGCCTCTTCCCCAAGACTTTCAATCCATTAGTGGCTACATCTTGAGATGGGGAGAGATGGTCAGGGAGGCAAAAGCAGTGAGGGTGCAAGCAGCAACTGGGTGTATGTGTATGCTTATGCCTGTGCATGTGTTGCAGGTGGGGTGGAATGGTGGAGGGAATGCAATGGAAAGGATGATGTCAATGATAATGGAGGATGAGGACGGAAGGAGAAGGAAGGTTAAGCCAACATAGAGGTATTAGAGCAAGGGACATGCAGTGATGCAGTGATATTGAGAGTGATAAACAGTGAGACAAAAAGGACACAAGTGTCTTTAAAATCCCGTCTATGTACTCATCCATATCTGACACATAGCTCCTCCGGCATCTTCTTGTTGTGTCTCTTTCTCCAACTCAGAACTAACATTTAAGAGTTAAATTTAAGAAAAACAAAACACTGACTCAAGAGTGTGAAATATCTGTTGCATCGAAATCAATTAAAATGCATCACAAAAAGATAATGTTGAAACTGTCACCCCAATAAAGTTGAGTTGTCGTATTTTTCTGTTCTTTTCATTTACTTAATACTCATCAGAATCCAATGTTTTATTCCCACCTTGTTCCTTTGGCCTATCTCCTCCAGCTTTCACATCTTATCTACTCCACATATACTTTTTATGTTTCGTTTTTTTTCAAACCCATTCTTCTACACAATCAATCCATATATTACAATCAATTCTTGTTTTGTGAGAATGCATTTTACTTCACTGGAATACATCCATCCATCTTTACACTGGTCTCCCAGCTCACCATACAAGCTCAATTTTTTCTTCACCCTGAACCTCTTCCTTTCCTACCTTCCCTTTACATCCAAGACTTCCTGCTTCCTCTTTTTCTCCACCACTTGCACTCCTCTTCCTCCCTCCCCACTTCCTCATGCCCCCTCATCTCCCTCCCCCTGCTGCAACGGTGAGCTATAGTGACTCTGACATCATTACCCTTGTTGTGACAGGTTTCATTTGTACCCTGTGGACCTATACATCAGCCTGACTGATAGCCCGGGGCCCGGGGCCAGTTGTGCCCCGCCTACACTGGGACAGAGTAACAGACAGAATGCTCCTAAAAACTACTCCAGCTCTGGTAACACTGGATATTTTTCCATTACTCTTTCAGATACATCAAACTCAATGCTAGTCCAAACACGCCCCAAACATCACCTAGCTTGCAATAACAGTTCACAGCAGCTAAAGCAAAGAATGGAAAGAAATATTCAGAGGAGAAAAAGAAACGGGTCAAAGCACCTCGTACAGTGTTTGATTGACAGGTGATCTCTGGAAAGCGCCATGCATAAAAATTAACGACTACTTAGCACTAAGAATGGAAACAAAAAGGAAGCTATTAAGTGTGACATTTAGTATTAACGTTAAAATTTTCATTATTCAAGTGAACATTTCTGCCACATGAGGCTTTGCAATGTGATCATTTATGTGCTTCCTTTGAATTAATCACAAAAAATACCCCCTGCTTTAGCAGGTTGCTTTCATCATAAGAAGTCGTGAAATGTCATTGTGTTGATTTGTTTTGTTTCTGATGCAGCATGAAGGGTGTTTTGATCATTTTCTGAACTCAGGCAAAAAAAAGGAATTTCTCAGCCTCATTCCACAGCAAATACGACTGCAATACTCCCCCCCCCCCCATATTTTGGTAATTTTGTAGCTAAATAAATAACTTCTCCTGTAAATTTGGGTGAATTCTTCATAAGAAAGACCTAAATTGGTAGCACTTGCAAATTAACTGTACTGTTGTTAGTGAAGCCTGGTCAAACCATAACTCATTCATTCATTCATTTTCCGAACCGCTTATTCCAATTCAGGGTCGCGGGGAAGCTGGAGCCTATCCCAGCCGGCTTTGGGCGACAGGCAGGGTACACCCTGGACAGCTCGCCAGTCCATCGCAGGGCCACACACAGATGAACAACCTAGGGGCAATTTAGAGTGACCAATTAACCTATCATGCATGTGTTTTGGAAGGTGGGAGGAAGCCGGAGTACCCGGAGAGAACCCACGCATACACGGGGAGAACATGCAAACTCCACACAGAAAGGCCACTGACCAAACCAGCCAAGGATCAAACCAGTGACCTTCTTGCTGTGAGGCCACAGTGCTAACCACTGCGCCACTGTGCAGCCCCAAACCATAATTTTCTTTCAAAAACAAAATAAAACCATTCTTCTAGATACTCTAAAAAGAACACTGTATTTGTTTATTTTTCATCTTTCTAACATACTATTCAGTGGTGCTGAGCGTTAGAAAAGGATGGAAAATCTTCAACACAAGAGAGTTTGCCATATCTGTCTCTGCTTCCTCATAAATCCATCCAATACATCAACAATACCTTCCGACCGCTCACAGCCACATTGATCTGTGGTCATATTAATGTGCGGCTTATAAGCTCCCTGGCATCCTTTGTGGACAGACAAATATGAATCCACTTAAGTGCGGCTACTTTTAATGGCTAAACTATCCAATTATTTTCCAGTGGAACAGATCCTCTTTGTGTTGTGCAATCTAAAAGCTCGGAAAAGAGAAAGATAAGATCAGGTAAGCTCTTCATTTTTATCCACATGACAGGGATCCTTGCTTAATCGCAATATAATATGCACAATTAGTTGTTGTACAAAAGTCCAAATCCAGTATCCATCTTGTCCCTTTTTGTTGTCTTTCTTTGGCTTTCTCTTCAGTTATGGCATGTTTGTGTTTTCTTGTCTGTGGAAAACACAGTCACGCTGTGGCTTCTCTATGCTAAATCTATAATTAAAGAAAATAATTGTTTTCCGTTTACGTGGGTTTGAAATAAAGGTTTTTATATGTTTCTGTGGGCTCATTTACTGAAGCCACCGCATATGCTCATCATCTGTTGATGAGCTTTGGTTGGTCATGCTGATGGATACTACAATATGGTGAGTCTGAGGGCTTTTTCTATGTGTGTGTGTGTGTGTGTGTGTTTGTGTTTTTGCTCATTGTGCTGTGATGCTTGCAGTTGGATCAGCAGTAGCATTTATAAATAAGGGCTAGCTGTCTTGCTCTTTAGTCAATAACCCTCTATTCACCATGGAGGTTAGCCAAGAGCAGAGTTGAGCTCAGACATTTTTCATCTACTATCCTCCGGAATATAGCCCTCTGGTGATGTGTGTCTGTGTGCATTTTTCTGCTTTTGTGCAACTGTTCGTGTAGGTAAGTGTGCAAATGTTCATGCATTTTTTGTAAGAATACTTTCACAGCTGGGTTTTTGTCTGCTGAAGAAAAAGACTGACCACACAGTGGGCACATTAATCATGCTGCCCCCCCCTCCCCATCCTATGGCCTGTGCTGTTTGAGTTGAGGCCTGATGGATGGCTCGTCTTACCCTGGATTCTAAGAGAAAGGCTTTAGCCTATCGACAAGCCAGAGACCCTTTGGGGAATCCCATAGCTAACCCTGCAGCCCATATATCTTGTGACACTCACAGTGGGGCTGCTTGTGTATTTATTTCACAGATGGCGGATGCACTGTCCCTGCGTTGAAACTGCACTAAGAAACTGACACTTCTAAAAAGCAGCCGGTGCACAAATGCACACTAATCTTCATCAAGTCAAATATACATGAGAGATGTTTAGACAGCAAATATTTTCACACATCAGGTCATAGAGTTGCTTATCAATGTTCTTTAAGAAGGGGCTCTGCACAAACCCCACTCTGCACCCACATGAGGTCCTGCGACATCCTGAACTACAACGTAGCTAAAGGAATTCAGAGTTGGTCAAATGTGAAGTAATCTAATTGATGTACTGAGTCTAAGAACAAAGTGGATGATATAGGAATGTAAACTACTGGTTTGTGGCAGAATAGAATAGAATAGAATAGAAGCAACGTCTGACATCAAATCTGTCTAATAGTGGTTTTATGGTTGAGAATGTTGCAACATTTTGATGTTTAGCTTGTCCCACTGTACATGTTGTAGAGAGTTGTAGAGGATCAGAAGCCATTATTTGGTGTTGAATTTAAAAGCGGTACCAAATTTTACATGTTTATGACACAATGTTGCATAATTCTTCAGTGAGAATCCAATAAAATCTTGGATCAAATTTATTATATTATAAAAAAAAATGTGAAATTACATAAAATTGAACATTTTTGTTCTTTCTTCCTTTACAAGTTGTCTAGACTTACCCTAAAATACTAAATAGAATCACAACCAAGTACTCATGGAAAAATATTTTTAATGTAAATGAAGAAAAGAAAAACAGAAAATCAATGTCATTATTTATTGAAGAAAATATGATCTCTGATGGCAAGGCAGTTGCAAAAAAAGAAATGTAAACACTCAAATAAAAAAATTCTAAAGGAACATTTTAAACTCCCCAAATATCATCATTCAAAAATGTCCTTTCAAAACCTTGAAAACATGCTCACAAGGCTTATGATTGCTTTATTATTGAGGTTTCTGGGAGTTTCATATTTTTTTGGCTGTTGTGCTTTTATGTTTCTTTTTTCTTGTTCAAGTCTTTTGTGCGATAAGGTGTTTTGAATCTCAGGGTCACATTCCTGAATTTCTTTCTCTCCATGTAGAGAGGCAGTGCAGATGGATGGTAGCTGGGATGGGTTTATGACCTGACATGCTGCCTTTCTTTAGGATGATTTTATGCATCTGTTAGTCCTTGTTGTCTGATGCCTCATGATGTGGAGACAGCTAAGCTCCCATCTCCTGTGAAGCAAGCAAAGTAGTTGACATAGAATACCCTTTTTCTTTTTAGTTGCTGCTTTATGTATTTGTTGGATGTCACTGTGTGAACATTTTTAAAAACTGACACTATTAGAAGCGGGACGCTCTTAGTTTTGGGGCACTGCTTAGAATTCAATAAATAAAAAGAGAAAGGACAAATAATTTGCATGTAGACGTGACTGCAGCTTTCTTCCCTTGAGTTTGTTGTCTCTAATGCGGTCTCCATCCTCATCTCAGTAACTCAGCATTGTCATTCACCTAACCTTGGTGGCAGAGTGGAAGGTTTCTTGGCGCCTGCCAGTTGTTCTTGGCACGACAACACAAGGGAATAAACCTCAGCCCTTTCATGATGAGACGCTTAGCAGATGTCTGATGTACAGCCTGACAAAACTTCGATCTCCAAACAACACAACTCCCTCAGCCACAGATCTGTGACAAGATATGCATGTTTATGTGAGTATATAGACTCAAACTTTAAGAAAAAAGAAAAGCACAAAATCCTTTTTAAAGTATTTATATTCATGGATCTTTTTTTTATTTTTTTTTTTTTTTTATTTTTTTTTAAAGTACTGGAATAATTATTGAAAGTACAATGTGAAGAACATGGAGCTGCCTCACAAAGGTGAAAAATTTAAAAATAACCAACAATCAGGGTAAAAGACTTTTTTTTTTTTTTTTTTTTTTTTTACAGTCACTGTAACCCAAACAGCATCAGATCTATTAGATAAATCTTAACACGCCTTACCACCCTTCATCATATAGGTTAATGGATGCTGACAGATGGCATGCAGACTGATACAACTGATGCTGACAGTATGTGCTGGCGTGTCCTGAGAGCAAAAGAGGGACCGTCTAGATTTCCAGGTACAGATGAAGAATTTTACCCATGGGATATCTCAGCCTTGAACATAATCGAGCCTGTCTACAGCCAGGGTGGATGGACTGCTCCAAAGAGAGATGAAACAAGATTAGAATATTGATACAAACTGCATGCAACTAACAGACTAGGTTGACTCCAATAATAACAGCAGATGAGCTGAGGTTATATATATATATATATATATATATATATATATATATATATATATATATATATATATATATATATATATATATATATATATATATATATATATATATGTATATGTATGACTGCTTCAGAGAATATTTTGCAATATATGCAAGACTCCATCAGTTAAACCATCCTATATGTTAACATGATTTAAAGAAGATTGTTTAAAACACTATTTAAGATTAAGTATATATATATTGAAGATATATATATATATATATATATATATATATATATATATATATATATATATATATATATATATATATACATATATATATATATTTAAGATATATATATATATATATATATATATATATATATATATATATATATATATATATATATATATATATATATATATATTTATATTTATATTTAGTTTCCTTTGTGTCACATTGCCATGTAATGTCTTTTTAAACGTTTCTCTGGTTTCCATTCAGTAAAATAGCATACATGTGATATAGTGTCCTGTATCTTCTAAGAACAAAAGATTTTGAGTTTGTTTTCTTTTTTTTTTTATCTCATGCTGGTCTTTCCCAAAATGCTCGGGCACATCGTTCCACTAGTGTCACTAAACACAAACTTTTCAGGTCAAACTTAATCTTAAATAGTGTTTTAAACAATCTTCTTTAAATCATGTTAACATATAGGATGGTTTAACTGATGGAGTATTGCATATATTGTAAAATATTCTCTGAAGCAGTCATTCAAGCAGAAGTTCACTGTGCCTTTTGGAGTGTTTGGCAAGCTTCTGGCCCAGGTTAAATACCTTGTTCCTACATTGATCTTTTTGTCCGTTTCTCCAGCACTGGCAGGGCAAGCGTGTCAATTCAGTTGAAATGTGGTGCCTCGTACAAGAGGTCAGAAATAGGGGTTAACAGCTATTGTGATTAAACCTCATTCTCACCCAGCATGCCACTCCATGAGAATCGCAGCAGTGTTTCCTAACAGGTATGAGGTGGTAAGTATGCAAAATGCTTAACAGCCTCTTATGCAGGCATTTCCACTGTGACTCACAACCCAAATTGGTCAGGCTCTCTAACCCAACAGAATCAGCTGAACAAGAGGGAAGAGGAGGTGCATTGATGCAATGAGACACTCACACACACACACACACACACACACACACACACACAGACAAGTGTACAAAAGCAGACATACACACACGGCGGACTGGCACACTCTCAAGGTCAGGCAATATTGGCATATGGTAGGATAAAAGCAGAACATCACTTCAAGCCATGGAATAGTTGGAGACAACATATTCAGTTTTGTGTGAAGCACTTAGCATTTTATTTAGCTTATGCGTTTATTTTTGCCTTTTTTTTTTTTTTGTTACGAGAGCCTTCTATTTTTTCAGGATATTGAGACAAATTGCCGTGTGGCCGTGAAAGCTGCTCTGTTGATTAACTCTTTGTGGATGGCTTTATATCTACTGGCATTTGATGTACGACATCTTTGTAAGGGCTGTGGCCGAATGCAATCAAGGGCCTTTTCATCACGGGGGCCCCTTCAGATCGCTCTCTAGTTCCTAAGAAATGCCATCCTTCAGAAAATATTGACTCTTGGACATGGAGAGCCTGTGTGTGTATTTGGAAGGGTACTTTAAAATGAGATTGCAAATATGTGTGCGTGTCTGTGAGTGTAGTGTCTGCGTGTCTTCATGTGCTAATGGAGAAATAGGAGGAGGGAGCCACCCAGAGGGCAAGGGTCACTCGCCGTGTAAAAGGTATAACAGAAATTCCATTTTCCACACTACATTGCTATCAAACGCGCCCGCTCTGCCATCTCAGTGTTCACCTTTGCTGTTGATAGTCTGCTCTTTGAGATAGGTAGGGAACTCCTGGGCTTTCACAGAGTTACGTCTCCCCTGGTACAAAATATATCTTTCCTGCCGAGTGGGCAACATTTCTTCATCCTTTTCATGCTGCTTTTATATTTTATTAGAAAGTGAACAGTTACACTTGAAATTATCAGCAGCTCTCTATTACAACTTAACATTGAGACTTATGATTTATTGAATATATGAATATTTAAAAATGTTTCTTTTTAAATTAGTTCTGACTTTCCCCTGAAGTTGTCCCTATAAATACACTCGTCATATAGCAGGGGACACTCAGAGGGGGAAATACTCCAGTGTGACACCTTTTTCAAAGTGCAAAAATGGTAGCACTTGAAGCAAAATGCATGCAGCAAAAATTGCAGTAATTTGCTTGCAGCAAGCTGGGAATAGTGCATAAACTCCCAACCTACCTGTACCGATGATTGCTTTTGTGTCCCTTTCTACATTGTATATATATATGTGTATATACTTTGGGAAAATATTGACAACCGCAAAATGTATCAAACAAACCAGCAGATAAAAGTAGTTTGCGCTGTCATGTTTACACTGATGGTGACACTCCAGTCATAAAAATGGCTTTTACATGCAGAGAACTTACCAGGATCAGGGAAACTGTCTTTCTCAACTAATGAAATGCATTTTTTTATTGCTACATTTGGTGTCAATAATAACAGCATTTCCATCAGTACAGTTAGTTTACCGCTCTTATATATTAAACTCTACAATATATCTCGAATTTTGAGGGTAATTCTGCTTCAAAAAGACATTTCTGGTTTCAACTGCTGGTAAAATGAATGTGGGTTACAGCCAGAAACTTGAGTGTTGAGGCTAAATTAACTTTCTATAGATTTAGATTTTTTGAGCATCAAAGATTAATTTCCCACTGGTTTTAGAACTATTGAAAAGTCAGGATTTGGTTTTGGTAATGCTCAACAGAAGATCTGGTAAAGGAAATGCAAAAAATTTGTTTACAGGCAGTTTTTCTTGCAGTAATATTCCAAATACATCTGTAGGCTATTTTCAAATTTCCATTTTCATGTGGTATAACACATTTCTTAGTGTATTATTTATTCCGAATGACTTCAGAGTTTTGAATTCCATTTAAATGTTCAAATATCTGAATATTTCATTTACATATGATGTTGCATCTTCCAATAAACATTCAGGATATCTTAGACATATCAACTTGCTGAAATATGTCACTCTCAAGTGCAGGAAGGATACACACCATGCATTATGCTCATGAGACAAATTCAGTGGAATTAACAGTGTGGAGACAGAGGTGGATTTTGAAATAGAGTCTCAGACAGCTGGTGTAAGTTTATCTCACTAACACACATCAATTCCCGCCTGTGCCATGAGCTTTCTGCTTGAATGACAGTAATTATTGTTTCAATCTTGATGTGGAGACACCAACATTTTTGATGTCTTTGTTTGAACCAAAGTGAGAGCCTTGCATCAGTCGCCCACGCAAACATAACCCTGGCTGTGCTGCAAGAACATGCACCAGTAGACTGCATTGTTCTGTGACTTTTGATATTAATGAGATGGAATCTGGGAATAAACTGCAATTTGCATACCAACAGTGTGATTTTTATTTTGTAGAAGTGATCCCTAGAAAACATGACAAGAACATTTCAAACGTGTGTAAGTGTGCTTTAGGCTGAGCATAAACAATCAAAGGTTAATAATAGCTATCCTTATTCATCAATATAATAAGGTGTATGGATATAGTGTTCATTTTATACATTTTTTTTGCCTTTCCTATCTCTTTCTCCCTGGGGAAACAATATTTACAATTTCAAAACATATAGTAGTAGGTTCTACAATTCTGCATATCTAATGGATGGATATAATTTCACAAACTAGAACAACTCTCTACCTTTACAAGATATATTTGAGTTTTAAGATTTCTACATCAGTAATGGGTCTGTAACAGATTACAGAGCAAGCATGTCATCCAAAAAGATTTTCAAAAATCTCTGTCTTATTTAAAGCTCAAATTCCAAAGCGGATATCATGTCATCTATCTTTATGTCTCTCGAGGAAGGTTAGCGGAAGGCTGGACAGGAGAGCAAGGTCACACCTCAGGTTGCTGCATACGAGGTTAAGCTAAACACATGCCTTTGCCTGCCCAGAGTGGGATAGTATGTCATGTAGTGACTTTGCTTCACTCACACAGTATGAGCATGTCAGAAGGAGGGTAAAAAAAAAAAAAAAAAAAAAATCAAGGTCTTGCCCTTTTTAACCATATTCCTCAGCTCAGGGGTAACAGCCCCTGGGGTTGATAGTAATGGAGTAATCCTCTTATCTGTTGCTGCTTCCCTCACCCTCGTAGATCATTTTTCTTCTGCTCTGGTGTATCATTCCATACTAAGCTGCAATGCTGATTTTTTTTTTTTCTCCATTTGACTTTGGGGCATCATTTGGCTCAGTTCATATTACAATGGTGAAATTCATTGAAAATAAGCATTGTAGATAAAAAATAAGATTGTGTTGTAGCTACGCCATGCACATTCCTATAAAACTGATCATTCATTTATTCAATATAAAAATATATAAGTTAATAAGAAGAGAAACTATTTTTTTTATTTTTTTTTTTTTTTTTTGTTAAAGCCCTAAAAATAAACTAAAAATGCTTCCATCACCTAATTGCATAAACACGATTAGCTTTTATGGTTTTATTAAAACTACAGCGACACATCCACCTTCAATACTCTACAAAGCGCCACACACATATATGCACAGTAGTGCTGCCATTCAGATGTGTTGGAGTGTAATAGGTGCCCTGCTACTTGGTGACAAAGACTATTTCTGTACTCACTCTGATGGGGAGAAGGGGTGGATGTGAAGAGATGAACTCTCATCACTCTGTGCTAAATAGCACCAAGGGATACAAACTACGCCTAACATTAGCAAGGTCTTTTTAAAGGCGTCTTGCCTTTCAGCAGTCAGCTTGCAACCTGTTGTTGGGGAAAAAAGAAAAAAATGTATATAATTTAAATCTCTTTTTTCCTCTCCTTTGTGGAAGTACTTATGTGCTGGCAAATTATAACATTCATAGGAGGACAAAAGTATAAGAACAGTAATAATTTTCTAAGTATTGAAACTTGTGGTTGAAGTTACTTATTTCACAAAACCTTCCTTTTCCAATTCCGTCACAAAAGCGAATTGAAACACTGACGAAAGCCTTTTTTTTTTTTCAAAGCAGTATAACAGAGTAGCAACAGTAGCAAAAATAGCTCACTGTAAGGTAAAGGAGCATGACTCTTTCCTAGTTGGGTCGGATTTATCAGTAGTAAAAAATTGTCGTGCTTAGTTACACTTCATCGCTGAATGCAGAGTACACATTGAGCCCATTACATTTGCAACCCCAACTTTGAATTACAGTTGCTGTTAAAAGTGTTAAATCCTTCTGTTGCTGAGATGACTATAAACAAATTGTTTTCACATGTGGCGTGTTCCTATTTCAGACCTGTGCAAACATATGTTGAAATTACTCCACTTTGATGATGGGGTGAAAAACAACTACTCCATTGTGATAACAGTTTTCAGCTGAGTGGTGACAGCGGTGTACATTTTCCATGTTTGCCGGTGGAAAGTAGCTTTGAGGCCTCTCTCTGAGGGCTTGCTCCACAGTGAATCTAGAAGGCTCTGACAGGTGCAAAGCAATTTTATTCATATAAACACACATTGATGAATTGGGAATTGCCACCCCACAGTTGGATTATGAAGTAAAGCAGTACTGGCAGTAGCGCTGTAGTTCACCATCTAGAATGGAAAAACTGTTTTCCTAGCATACCGAGTCACTGTTGTCCATTTAACTTTGACATACCAATTCAGACAAATGTAACTGGAACATAACCAAACCAGTGTTCAGTTGCTGCTTATGTCAAACAATCCACAACAGCATTGTATTTGAATAGTCTTTTAGCTGTAAGTAATGCTAATATTCAGTGAATCAATTGTCGAGATCTACTTAGTATAGTGAAGTCCTTTGCAGTAGGTTTCAAGCCAGTGTTGATGTATACCTATACATTTTCACTAACATGTTGCTATGATCAATTTTACTTTATATTGAGGGGAAAACATAGAAACATAGAAAATGTTAACAGAGGAAACTTCTTATTTCATATAATCATGCCACCAATCACTTTCTTGCACCATAAAGTAATGTTGCTATGACATCCAATACAATCACTGCTACTTAATTTCTCAGCGAGGAAATTATATGCAACATGGATGATGTCTGATGGCTTTAGATGCAACACCAACATTTTGGATCTTTTTATATTCTTTGCTAAATCGCCAGATTTTCAAATCATACTTAAATGTATTCTTTTCTGCTCTCATAAGCGCTTCCTGGTTGTGCTCATCCAAGGTGTGATATCATATCACATAATAGAATCTGATAGAGATGGGCAACAGGAAGACATAGGGAGATACATTGGATGTTAAAGGAGGAAGAGTGGGGCCCATTTGTCAAGACGTTATCAGAAGTATCCCGGAATTTGTCAGTCAATAACAAGATCGGCTGTAAATTGATGGACGAGCATCTGACATTCAGAGAATCTGTAATTCTAAACCAGACATCAATGTCTATGTAACAGCATTATGTGAACTGCATGTACTGTAGTTTGTTTTGGCAAAGATTAAGAAGACACAGGAGAGACACTGGCAAAAAAGGTGGAATGCCAACTGAGCATGGCCTGGATACATAGTTAGAAAAATAATTAAGACACAGAAGCCCTTATTGTTTTCAGTGTTTGCAAATTTCAGATTTTTTAAAATAATGTTGCAAAGAGGAACTGCTGGCAGACTAGTTGACCATTAGCTGCATCGTGCTACCACTTGTTCGAATGGCTTTCTTTTCTATTCTTGCTGTTTTTCTCTCCTCTTCTGTTCACATATACTCTTTCTGTGTTGATGTTAAAAGTCAGGAAATACACGTCTTTAAATAGAACAGTGCGTGTGGGAAGAATATGTGCGGAGGAGGGCAGCAAAGAAAAACAAGTGGATCTTTGATGTCTGTGTTTTACCGTCCAAAAGAAATCTTGATGAGATTCTAGGATCAATAAATCTCAAGGGAGTAGAAAAGATCAAAACTGGGCTCTTCATTTACTTCCACTTTTCTTGCTATTCCCAGTCCACACTATGGCTCTCTTATTTGCAAACTTCCAAGGAATGTGTGCCAGTGGCTTCCTCTGAATTTCCAAACCTCCCCAGCAACTGCTGCTGTAACATAGTGATCTCTCTTTGAAGAAAATATTCCTTTTGGGGGTGAGGTAGCAAAGCTGTGTTTGAAAAAGGATGTTCCTACACAATAATATGATGACAGCGAGAACCCCCCCCCCCCCCCACACACACACACACACATGCCGCCCTCCTCACTGTCTTTTGGTCAACTGACTAAATGAAGAAAAGAAAAATGCTTGCTCTTGGCTTCAGATTCAAGGTTGTACTGGGAGTCAGCAAGGTGTGCCAAGTATCACAGCTGTATTCTGCAATCGATGACCTGCCTACCAGAGAGCTGGGATCAATGATGCCCTCCCTGTTCACACTACAGGTCTCCTTTTTATTCCCCTCCTCTCATGCACATGGGCTCTACTCTTATTTTTTCCTTTAACCAGCTTAGGTGGTGAGATTAGTTGCAGGGTTATTTAAGGAATACAGATGGAGACAGAATGGCAAACAAAGATTTAGTCATTAATTTAATGCAAACTGGCCACTGTACCTGTAATTTTCTTCTTTATATTTGCCAGGGTTGCTCATAACTATGTGCTCAAGGGTTTCAAACACTTTAAAGTACATGGCCTGCATAATTTTATTTTTTCATTGTACTGTTTGGAAAGATGGCAAAGCAAAATGTAATTTGAGTTAGTATTGAGGGCAGTCGACTCTTTGCGTCTTTCAATCCTTGCAATGCTAAAACCTGTTCATAGCTAAGTGCTGTCCTTTATACGTTAGCACGTCATCTGTCTACTTGGCATCATTCTTCAGATCTGCTTCAATATGCTAAATTGGCATGAAGAAATAATATTAGTTTACACGTAACATTTAAGATAATGGTGAATAAAATATGAAAAGTCATGTTTACACTGAAACAAACAGCCATCTTCTCCAGACATTCTTTAACATAATAATTATTAGACATGAAAAAACAGATTTATCTTCATTTCTGAACATTTTCACTGCATTAATAAGTGGAAGCGAAATTATTATCATATAGCTAAATGTAGTTAGTGTTGACTAAAGGATATTTTTTGCAATTTAAAATCAATTTGATTGTGTAATAGTCTTTCATGAGCAGTAATTACAAAGTTCTAGGTGCTAGTCTGTAGTGTTGATGAGATATGCACAAAACCTGTGGTTCCAGAGAAAGAAAAGAAAAACAACTTGGTAAACTGGGAGTTTCTAATTCCCCTTCTGCCTCCCAGGTGTTTTGACAGAGAGCTCTACTGTAGAATATATAAAAAAGCAGGGTTGTGGGAACGCCATCTTCCTGCTCTCAATCCTAATTCTGCTGGCCAGCGCGGTCGGATAAAGAGGCCACCGGCGCAGCCTCCAGTGTTTCAAGTCTGATTAATCTTCTGATTAGGTTAATCCAGCAATGCTTTGTGAAGGGAAACCATCCCCTCTCTCCTGTTCCATAAGAGAACATTTTTCCTCCCTTTCTCAAGCGCTCATTGGGTCTTTCTATGATAATCTCCTAGTCCAGAGTTAAAGGTGTTGCTGTTCATCACATGGCTCAGTTTATGTGAAAGTGTTTGAAAGTAGACTTCACCGTAGGCTTGAGTTTCTTCTCAGGAACTTTGCTGAATTGTCTCTGGCTTTGATTTTTTTTTTTTTTTTTTTTTAATTTCTGCTGGTCGTGTCTCCACAAGACAAACACCTTATTAAACCCAAGTTCGATCGAGTCTCAGCTTATTGTGTAAGGAGACAGAAGTTAATGAAAGTCAGGTACATGAGGATGCTTTACTACACGCCACTGGAAGATACAATGGGAGCCATTTCCTGATTTATCACCAGAGTCGGAACAATGAAAAGAAGATGTTAATGAAGGTCAAATGACAAAGCTTTCTCTTGGTTCATAGTAAGATTAAGTCTATTATGCACCCCCGACCACACACACACATATGCACACACATTTATTAAGCTCTTTTCTGCTTAATGATTGGAGGACATTTACTCCACAAAGTCTTCTGTACTGTCAGATAATGCTTTTGTAGAGTTTCTGCTTAATTAGCCTTTTTAGTCTCTCCCCATCTGTAAAATACAAAATAAATAGGATGTGCTGTGCACATAAGGAAGCCTCCCAGGCAATCCTCTGGCGTATTTAATAGTCTATTTATTCTTAATAATCAAGCATTAGAGATTGGTAGTAATCCTGTTTCTTTTGGCATGCTGCCTTTGTTTTCATAAGACAAATGGATTTGTTTAATTAATTTTTTTTTAATTGATTATAGGTGATTTGAATTGCTTTGAGTATTTGGACTTTTCCATTTTTCTGCATATCTCACAGTGGAAGGTGGCTGTGGCTTTAATGCTTGGACTAATAGGCTGTTTGAGACTGTGCTCAGGGTGTTGAGACCATTTGTTTTTGGGTTTGTTGTTGGTGTACTTGTTAGTGTACTTCTGTAAGAGAGGCTGAGTAATTTCACTGTTTCTTTGTCTGTTTACATCAATGTTTGAAGTCAGTTTTGGAGAAAAGATTGTGCCATTTTCATGAGACCAGGTAAATCACTGTTGCATCTAGTCCATTTTTACAAACTTGTGTTTAGCTTAAATAATAATAATAAAAAAAAAAAAGATAGGGGAGTTTAAAGTGAATCGTACTCAAAGTTCAATCTTTGCAGTTGGAGGGCCTTATATTTTTTTATATGTTAGGGGAAGGTGATTTGACAAGAGGTGATTGGCTCGGAGCGAAATAGTCAGGCTTTGGTGTTGGAACACCGTGACGTGACACATAGCTTCAGGTAGAACCAGCAGTTACGTCCAGCTTGTGACCTCACAGTCATACAATATTCTCTCTAACATCAAGCCACTCTGCTGCCTCTCTGATGCAGTGCCCAGAGCAACAAGCATCACTTCTAAGCTGTGCAGTGACACAGCTCTGGTTGGGTATCACCACTTGTAACCACACTGCTTCAAGTTACGCTGGGCATCAACCTAAATGGGCTTAAATTTTTAATTCGTGCTGGAGAACAGAGATCACATCTTGGGAGGATAGCATATCTGTAATTTATTTAAGATGCCCACAGAAAGAGAGTTATTTTGGAGACAGAGAGCTGGAAGGGAAGCTCCCCCTCCCATCCCTTTTTTTTTTGTTCTGCTCAAGGAGCTTGCAGGTAGATTCTGCTCAAAAGTGACCTTCTCTCTGATGTAGAGGATCGGGGGAGGGGGGAGGGGGACTCTATTCATGTCTGAGTCCTTGGGTAAAAAAAGTGTAGAAAAAAAAATGTTTCTTCACCATACTGAGAAACAATGAAGCTCTTTGAATATTTGATGTGAAGTTTCAGTAAAATTCTTTTACATTTAAAATGACTCCATCACCCTACATTTTGTTTAATGTTGTATTACCCCCTTTTGAAGACAGATTTCTGAAGAGTGTTGTAAGGAGTGTTAAACTTCCCATGGTCAAACACACCTCACCTTTGCTGGTGTGAAATAAAAGATGTGTCGCTCTTAATTAAACCCAAACTGATGAACGTTGATAGGTCTGATGGATGGACTCCTTACTCCAGTAACAAACCTACATCAAACAATCTGCAGTAATTTATTAAAATCACTATCAAAGCTGCTACTTACCCACTGTGGCATGTGCCCATGTGAAAGTGGGGTAAAAGGGGCGGGGGCCATGAAAGCTGGTGGTGGCACACTATCATGGAGTTCATCCTTAATGAGTGTGGATTAGCAGGGATGATCCGGGCTTTGCTAAACCCCTGGTCCACAGCTTGTGAATGTTGTGCATGTGTGTGTAGGTGTGTGTTTGTGTGTGTGTGTGTGTGTGTGTGTCCGTATATGTGTTATGATTGGAGGTGACACTGTAGTACAATTCAAAGTCATTTTGGAAATCTTTCCCAGAATTCTCCTCAACAGGAAATGACTGTACAAGTACAGTGCTAAGCAAGTGGGCATATGCGCGCACGCGTGTGTGTGTGTGTGTGTGTGTGTGTTTGCCCATCTTTTCCTCTCCCCACTAATCACCACATGGTGCCTCAGCTACCTCCTCCCCCACATATGAGAGTTAAGAGCTGATTAATTATTCTGTGCAGTGATTTATTTATTCATTCAATAATTTGAGAGCAGTTGCCTGCGAGGGGATAACGCTTGCTAATCTGTTTTTTTTTTTCTTATAAAAAAAAAAAAATGTCCCAGCTTTGCATTAACATTGAATATCTATCAAAACTGTACATGGTCTATTATTTCATGATAGATATGCATTATGTTTTTGGATTCTTTGTTGATAAAACTAACCTTTTCAGACATTTGAAGCATTGTACTGGTCACTACTCAAATGATGCTTCAGCTACGAGCTGCAGCATCACCATTTTGCTGGAAATTCACTCCTTCCTGGCTGTTGGGGTAGGCAGATGAATAAAACTTCTTACTTCAGTTACAACTACTGATGAGTTTCCCTTGAACTTCGCTTTTGAATTAGTGAGACCACTCAAAGGCCAAGAGGTGGAAGAGTGTGTGCTGAAGAGTTTAGCTGTGTCTAGCTGTGTCTATATGTTGCAGAGAAATACAAAAAAAAATCACTTTAAATCAAATAAAATTCAGCATATTGGCAAGACTGGCACATCCAGTCTTGCCTTGATTTATTAAGGCAAGACTGGAACAATGTGCTTTTGGAGGGTAACGTAGATAGAGCTTATAATAACTTTCTACAACTATTTTGTTCACTCTATGATAAATATTGTCCTATGCGGCAGTGCAAAAAAACTAAAACAAATGCAAAATGTCCATGGTTATCGAACGGTTTATTAAATGCATGTAAAAAGAAAAATACACTATATAAACAGTTTCTAAAACTAAGGACAGAGGCTTCAGAAAATCGTTATAAACAATATAAAAACAAATTAACCAGTATAATAAGGAAATGTAAGAAAAAATATTATGCAGACATACTGAATGAGAATAAAAATGATGTTAGAGGGATTTGGAGCATACTCAACAGGTTAATAAAAGGTGAAACCAAAACGGACACGTATCCACACTACTTTGTGGACAAAAACAGGGATATCACTGATATGCATGATATTGTAAATAAATTTAATGATTTTTTTATAAATGTTGGCCCTGATCTGGCATCAGAAATTCCAGTTCCTAATGATAAAGATGATCCAGTTATTGAAAGGAACTCCAAAACCATCTTTCTTTCAGATGTGAGTGAGGAGGAGGTTAAAGGAGTGATTAATAAATGTAAAAATAAAGTGTCTACTGATTGTTATGGCATAGATGTGAAAATTGTCAAAAAAGTAATTGATGGCATTCAAAAACCGTTAACACATATATGTAATATTTCATTTCAGACTGGAACATTTCCTGAAAACATGAAAATTGCTAAAGTCATACCCCTTTTTAAAAATGGTGACAAACACATCTTCACAAACTACAGACCAGTCTCTCTGCTCCCACAGTTTTCAAAAGTTTTAGAAAAACTCTTCAACAAGAGATTAGAAAAGTTCATTGACAAGTGTAAAATTTTGAATGAAGGCCAGTATGGTTTTCGAGCCAACAGATCTACCACAATGGCTATACTTGAAGCGGTAGAAGAAATTACAAATTCAGTAGACAAAAGAAAATATGCAGCTGGAATATTTATTGATTTAAAGAAAGCTTTTGACACAATTAATCATTCAATTTTAATGAAAAAGCTGGAACGATATGGCATAAGGGGAGTAGCTTGGCACTGGATCAAGAGTTATTTAACAGAGAGAGAACAGTTCGTGAAGATGGGTGATCATGAGTCAGAGAGACGTGGCATTGAGTGTGGAGTGCCGCAGGGGTCCATAGTTGGTCCAAAATTATTTATTTTATATATTAATGATATTTTTAATGTATCTAAAGCTTTAAAAATGATATTATTTGCAGACGACACAAATATCTTCTATTCCCATGACAATTATAGCACATTAATAAATATAATGAATAATGAATTAGAAAAAATAAAAAGATGGATGGATACTAATAAGCTATCACTAAATTTAGGCAAAACCAAAATGATTATTTTTGGTAATGTCATAAATCCTGAACTGGAAATAAAAATAAATGGTGTAACAATAGAAAAGGTGTTGGAAAACAAATTTTTAGGAATTATTATAGACAATAGATTGAATTGGAAGCCACACATCCAACACATACAGAATAGAATCTCCAAAAATATTGCAATAATGAATAAAGTAAAATTTAATTTGGATTCCAAAGCCCTTTACTTGTTGTACTGCAGCCTTGTTTTGCCCCATATAAGTTATGGTGTGGAAATTTGGGGTAATAATTTCCCTACAATCAATTTTTAAACTTCAAAAAAGAGCAGTTAAAACCATTCATAAAGCTGGATTCTATGACCACACACACATACTATTTCTACAGTCAAAATTATTTAAATTACATGACTTGGTAAACTTTTACACTGCACAGCTATTGTATAAGGCAAGTAAAAATGCATTGCCAGCAAACATTCAAATTATGTTCAAAGTAAGAGAAGGAGAACATAATTTACGAGAATGTAATAATTTCAAATATCCACCTGTTAGAACCACCAGAAAGAGTATGTGTGTGACTGTCTGCGGGGTTAGACTCTGGAACGGGTTGGGGAGAGAACTTAAGCAATGCTCTTCTATTTATCAATTTAAAGCTAAGTATAAAGCAATGGTATTGATGAAATATAATGCAGAGGAATATATGTAGGGTTATTTATAAGTATAATGTTGTTATAAGTGTGATGCTCAAGTATTCTTTCATTCATTCAAGACTACAGTATTGTTGTGATTATGTATGTAGTGGTGATGATGTTAATAGTTACATTTCCATACATGAATGGTCATGCACATTTTAAATATCAGATCAGGGCTGGCAAGTAGTGGATCGGTTGTCCAGAGGGCGCCCCCTACTGGCAGCTGACTCACCAAAACCTTGTTTATTTTAATGCACAGTATAGACTCAAAAACAGAACGTGTTACTGTTGTTGGGAGCTGTCTCCAATAACAGCAGGTTCATATTAATAGCCAACCTTTTTAAGGGACAATACACACAAGTTAATGAATTTGTTATTAACATAAACACCACTTAGAGAAATTGCTTAATACAATCTTTATGATTGTATTACAGTCTATTTATATTACAGTCTATTTACATATTGTTTTTGAGTGAAGATGAGTTATAACAATACTAAGTTATTTATTATTGTCCCTTACCATTGTTGGAAATAGTGAACTTAACATTGTTGGTATTAAGTCTTCTTAACTAATGTTGGTATTAAGTCATGTCGTTACTATTGTTTGGTATTACTCATGACCATTGTTGGTATTGTGTCGTGCATCCTTTGTATTGTAAGGTTTTGATTTGTGTTATCTAGGGGTGGGATTTAATAAGTTTTTCTTCTTCCCACTCCTTTTCGAGCTTATATATATATTTTTTTTTTTGGTTATGTATATGTACATCTTGGTATTGGTTTTGTTCATCTGCTCGAAATAAAGTTACTACTACATACTGAAGAGTTTGCTGCAATAGAGAGCTATATCCTTGTCTCAGACAGCTTTTCTTTTCACCCTGAAACGTTAGCTTCTATAAATGTAATGACTGATGCCCTCAATTTGCCTACAAGGTCAAGTTAACACGCTGACATTTCAGAGACCCTCTCAGTTTAATGATGGCCACGTCTTTGCAGCCAATGGCTAATCTAGAGATTTGCAGCAACCGTATAAAGGTGTTACAGTGATACGTTTGCTGTCATAATGAAATATGGGCCATTGTCACAAAACAGCAAAGCTATTCCTTTATGCAACTCCGGATCTGTCCCATCACATATACAAATACACTGCATGCACTGCAGAGTCCAAGATGGAAATCGGATAGTCAGACTAATTTGAGTAGCAGCCATAAACATGTGGCCTGGGAGATGATTTATGATAATTAATCCACTGCGTCCAGTTCCCACTCTCAACCTCCACCAATTCAACACACACATAATACACACTCGCAACCTCCCCGCCCCCCTGGCCATTCAGGCTTGAGAACACAGCTGTGACCACCTCGGCGCCTTTCCAACCCAATGTCACCAATGTTCCTATCGAAGGACATAGTAGAGGATTTAGTCTCTCTCTCTCCCTCTGTCTCTTGCTCTCTCTCTCTCTCTCTCTCTCTCTCTGTCTTTCTCTTTCTCACTGTTAAACCTGTGCACCCTCACAATAGAAAACACACTACTTTATCATGCCTATCGGTTCATGAACCATTAACATGCGGCCCTACAATAACATTATTTATGGGGACGTTAATATTAATATCGACCTGTGCGCTGTCAGGCGAGCTGATTTACTGAGCTCTGGAATGCCGAGCCATGTAGAGGTGGCAGGTGGACTAATTGAATATAACTCACTGCATGCCAATAGACACCCACTTACCACTGACCAAGCACACACAGATCTAGAGACACACACACGAAAAAAGACAAAAAGACTTGCATGCATGACCTCACACTGAGCTCAAGCAAGCACAAAGAGCGCCTGCCCAGAGGTTAATGTCATGGACTTTTTAAGCAATGCTGCATGGCTGTAATTATGACAAGGGAATCTTCTGAAAGTGTGTCAGTATAATGGACTTTGTTGCACTTATCTGCTCCAAACAGGCTGTGCTAATGAAACTTCAGTTCAGAGTGGCTTATTCCTAGTGTTTCATTTGAGAATTGTGTTGTTTGTGTGTTGTTGTGTCCTCTGAAGAAACATAGAGGTACAGGATTAGTTAACAGCTGCGGAGGATAATAAGGTCGCTGGACAAAAAACAGAAAGAAAAACCCTTTGTTTCCTTTTTTATATATATTTTGAAGCATTCTTTTACCAGTTTGAAATATTTTTTTATTGAATATAATTTTACTCATACAGCTCATCTTCACAAAAAGTTATAATGGGCTCGTCTTACACTCTTGAATTTATTGAATTGAACTTATTGAATTTCCCTTTGGGGATTAATAAAGCATTTTCCTTCTTCTTTTCTTTTCTTTGAATATTCATTAACTGACATATTTTAGGGATTGTGTAGAGTAGATTTAAATTAATACATGTGGTTTAAAAGTTCAGTGCTGTTGCTTTTAGTCCCCTTTTGTATAAATTGGTTTGTTTCAGAGAGAAGTCTCTTTAGTTCAAGACCATATTTATTTTAAATAACACATATTGATGTTATCGGGGCTGCTTTGTGTGGATTTACTAGCTGCAGTATGCAAATAACTGCTAGGGTTGGTGTAAGGATCAGTTTTGAATAGATATAAGGTCATAGGCTCAACAGCTGTAAAAATTACAAAAAATCTCAAACATAAGAAAAAGCCAGTTTCATCTATGCTGCTGTTCTTTATTTATATACATTATATAAATTAATCAAATCCTAACCTCCTCTAACTTTGACCTGTTTGGTTTTTTTTAAAACACATTCTATGGTTTGAATTGCAGGCGATTACACTCAGAAAGGATTTGGATGCTCTGACAAATATGAGGTTTAAAATTAAACTCTTAGTCTGAAATTGCCCTCTTTGGAAAACTCAGTTCACTCTGATTGGTCAATAGATTGGCAAAACCAGTGAAGTGTAAGTTTTTTTTTTGTAAAGCAAATTAACTCAAAGGACCAAATAGGTTTTCTCATGTTGACAGTTTAGGGGCAAATAAGAGAGTACAAGAACTTATCATAAAGACAATTTGTCATGTTGAAATGATTTAAGGCTGATAGGGTGCACGCACTGAAAATACATGAGACAGATGTTTAAAGCTCAATGGCCGATTATCAGTTCGGCACACAAAACCCATAAAACAGCTGCTCATTTGTTGTGAGAAATTCAGCAAGTGACCCATTAGGCCACGGATGTGCAACTCTGGTCCTCAAGAACTGTTGTCCTGCAGGTTTTTTACATGTCTTCCTGGTACAACACACCAGAGTCACATGAAATGAATCTCATTTAAAAGATTGTAAAGTTCTGTACAGTAAGGAACAATATCTCCCTCTGGTCCCATCTTTGTAACTTCCCAGATCTTTTAATAACATGATAAAAGGAACCATTGAACACCTTTAAGGAAAAGAGAAACCCACAGAAGAACTGTCAATGCTTGCACTGAAAGTCCTTCCTCAGTTGCTCCTACACAGTGAAAGATTTAGCACTTTTTGTTTTTAATAAGAGCATATTCAGAACTTCTGAGATGACACTTCTTATTGGTTTGATACTGATCAGCTCACAGTTAAATTGAGCTGGAAGGCAATGACAAGGCTTAGATATTTGTTGTCTATATGTCGTCTCCTCAGCAGGACAAAGCTAATGATACAAAGGCTCACCAACACAAGCAAGAGTGCCCCACAGTTCAGGCTGTTCCATGTATTTGTGAGACCACCCCAAGTCTCAGCACAGCACCATAACACACATACGTTTGCAAACCTCCAACAAAATGAGGTTGCTGAACAACGGTCAAAAACCTTGGTTAAAATCTTTAACAGCTAAGGAAGATTTTATATCTAAAGGGACTTTGACCAGTCACATGCTTTTTAACTTTTGTAAACAGGCTTTTTCTTTTCATTCTTAAGAAGCTCATTTTCCCACAGTTTGTGCTGGTGCAGCCGAGTAGGAAGGGTAGCAGCACTTAAATTGTTGTTTTTTGTATGTCAGTATAAAAGGCACCAGTCAGACTAAAAAGACATGCAGATATTTGTAACACTGTGACAGACTGTTGGCGACAAATAGTTTTCTTTGACAATATTATTATTCAATAGATTTCTTCTTTCTCAAAGCTGAAAAGCACTTGACTGGCGCCAGTAGCTTGCACTTCATGGCTTTTAGCCACATCGTAACATAGTAATCTCCACAACAGTCAGTTTTCTTGTCTGTCATTTTGCCAATACAATCCAGGTAGAGACTTCTTCAAGTAAAAAATGATGATGAAGTTCACATGGATTGTGACAGCTAGAAGTACTAACTGCTAAAATATTCACTCAGTCTCTGAAAATGGTTGTGCATTTGTCTTCAGAAGGACACAAGTGCTACAAAGACGACATTTTTGTTTATTGTTTAGCTAAAATTAAAAGTATTGTATCCAGACAGAATAAAGGAAGCAAAACTCATCGCATTGTATATATATAATAGAGCCGAGTAAAAATGTTTTTGTAGCAAGTTTTATATAGATGAGAACATTTCCCATTTAGGCGAATGTCTTTTTCTTAGCTAAATGACCCATTTCCCATTCTTGGTAATATCTTGCTATCTTTTTAAAAAAAAAAAAAAAAAAAAAAAAAAAAAGCTTTTATTTTGTGTCTGTTTAAAGAGAAATACAGTTTAATTTTGGATACAGAATCATAGAAGTATAATGGACTCCTCATCATTCATATATGGAGAGGTTATTGTGAGCCTTTTCATCCTCTGCTCTTGTTTTTATCATTTCTCCTGATGTCTCCATTTTATTTTCCGACTATAAGTCTCTGATTGTCATTTCTTTTTAGTTTCATTCCCTCCTCTGTCTGCCTCATTCCTTCTTCTTCGTCATTATCTACTCTCGCGCTTAGTTCTCTTTCTAGTTGATGTTTCTTAACCTTCTTATCAGTTCTCTTTTCCTCGCTACTTTCCTGCTTTTTCATGCTCAACTCTGGCCTTCTGCTTTTCCCTTCTGTCACTTTGACTTACCTGCTCTCGTCCACTACTGTCTGCTCCCCAAACGTTAGACCAGTCCTTCTCCCCCCTTCTCATTTCTCTGTTCATTTTTCTCACTTTAACACATCCCACTCTTGATTACCTGAGCTTCATATTTCTCCTCTCCTTTCCATTCACACCTCCTCCATTCTCTTCTTTCACACTCATTCTCATCTCCTAACTCTGTGGCAAAGATCTATTTTCTACCTGAAGAACAATGGAAAGTGAAGAGGTGGGTGAGTGACAGCAAAGTGAGGACAGGGAGAAATCAGGTGCTACCATGGCAACATTTCTTTTCCATTTAAAGTAAAAAATAAATAAATAAATAAAAAGAAAGAAAGAAACAGCATCTGTGTTGATATTTTTTAAAATGTGGATTCCATTTTAAGTTTTAGGTCGCTGACATTTTGATTGTTGAACAGAAAAAGATTCCTCCTTCAGGTTTCTTACTTTCACTTTCTTATTCCTCTTTCTAAATGTAAAGTGTGTGATCACATTGCTGTAGAGAAAGTGCATCAGCTCATTTCGGATCATGCATGTTTTTATTTCCCAGTTTGCCTTGCACCATGATGCTTGGCCATCTGTCTCGGTACGGTGACTAAACTCAATGCCAATATGTTGCAGGGTCATGAAAACAAACCAGAGCTGCTTTCCACATGAGTGGACAAAGGATAACGTAGCCCACCATTGGTCATGGAAACATTTTAGAAAAAAAAAAAAAAAATAGCACTTACTGTCTTTAGTCACAAACTTTTGCCAGCATGTTACTGTGATGACACCAGGAGAGATAATGTTATGTGTTGGTAAAGAATGTACGTTAGCATCCAGCTCCTTGGCTAGCCCTTCCCTCCGGCAGATTAATGGCGACTTGCCCAGCTAAGGGAGTGTCTCATGCAATGGAGGAAGCGGTAGTGCAACAGCGTGTGTGCACTGAATAAATGCTGTACATTAAACAACTTCCCCATGTTTGTCTTGGCAGCAGGCAAGTGGGAGTATTGCAGAATTTGACTGATCTTTTTTTTTTTTTTTTCCAATAAAATATGTCTAACCATTGCTTTAAATTTCCCAGTTTTACAAAAAAAAAAAAAAAAAAATACAAGTCAAATCATTTCTGTTCCCATGGGCTGCAGTGAGAATACCATCATACTGCAGCAAGCTTGTTAGTTGACACTGATTAGCCAGTGGGGCCAGTCTGACCCTGGTGACCTGTCAGAGCAAACGATCATGTTGATGGTCAGACGGCGAGGTAATAATGCCCATAGAGGATGCTACAGGAGACTGTTTCAAGACAGCACCCAGGTCACAAGACAGCAGGGGAAGAGGAAAAGTGTCAATACCATCAGCTAAAGATAGAATGGAGTAAGTGGAACTCATTTCTGGGGTCAAACATTTCAAACAGTTAAATTAATAATTGAATACATATTGTATGAATGATATCATAAAATGTTTCAGTCGTAAATGATTAATAGACCAATTAAAACTAGTTTTATAAACCAGAAAAATCTGTTTCTGTGTTCTTATGAATGATTTGGCTCGGTCTGAAATGTCTGACATTACAGAGAACATTTGGAGATTTGGGAGGTTGGTAGCAAAACCAAAAACAAAACAACTCAATTCTCTGAGAGCAGGAAACATGTTTATACACATTATAATGAATGCATTTATATTTGTTATGAAATATGTATTTTTACTGGCATAGAAAATTTTACTTGGTATCCAGAGCTTACACTACTAATGGATTTTTCAATCATTTCTCTCAGAACATTAACAGCTTCTTGTCTGATTCCCCAAACTGTTTCAGCTAATGTTGTTACAGAAGAACACTTTCTTGATTGTGAGAGCTATCAACCAAAATTGGGAAGTTGAGGCAAGAAGTGTTAAAAAAAAAAAGAAGACATCTTTTCTTTGCAGACATTTTAAAATGACTTCATATTAAAGATAATGTGTGGCTTGGTTGCATCATCCACTCATTTTATGTGTTCTAGCTTACTCCTGTGTTTAAATATATCTATTTGATGTGCATCAGCTGTGTTTGTGGTAGCTTGACATAATGTACTGTAAAGTATCAAGTCTCCTTTCTTGCTGCATTCAGTTTAAGAATTGGGAAACTTGGAACTAAGAAGGGTTAATGAGGTATGAAAATGAAAATTTTGATTGTTAAAATTTCCTTATATAGATCATGTCTACTTTGCACATTTGGGCTTTGGTAGAAACAAAGCACAAATCTATAATTAATGCAGCACAGCTGAATTTTCAATGAGGCTGCCCTCATTCACATTTTTTCTCTGTTCATTTGGTCCAACATATCAGGCTGTTGCTGAAAAACAGCCCAGTCAGAATTCAATGTCAACTCCTGATTCTAAGCAGCTCGAGACTCACTTTGCTCCAAGACAATTGAAATGTTATAAAAGTCGTATTATGTCAGAAAATCAACACTAATGTAACAAGTCCACGCTTGTGCAGTAAATTCAGTAATACTCACCCCTCAGCCCCACTGCCCCCGCCCTACATGATGACACTGATGCTATAAGAATGGCTCAACTATAACATGCAGGTAACTTGAGAACCACTTGGCGAGTTTGCTGACTTTGCTTTTATTTAGTGTCAATTAAAAACAACATAACCCTCATGGAAATTCACTTTGTTTACTTTTGGATTTGTGCAGCTTGAAATCTGTTGAAATCTGACAGGTCTGTCACTTGTCAAATAGTCATCTTCATCAAGTTAAATTTCTGTTATTTTGACAACAAAAGAAAAAAATACATAAGACCCTCAGTGTCCATTTCAAAGCAATCATGCCCCCAGTTTCCGCTCTTGCAGTTGCTATCTTGAAACTCAGACTCGGGACTGAGGGGAACGATGAGCTCTCCAGTCCTGCCCTTTCACTGCAGATAACCTCTTGCAACTTCTCAACTGAAGTTTCTCAATGTGTACTGGTTTGCCTCCCACCATTGCAGACCACACTGAGAGAATTGACTGAACTGCTTATGTAGAAATCTATAAGCACACGTACCACTACATTTAAACAAATACATGTCATTATAGATTTCTCGAACTGGAGGTGTACAAAAATGCACTAAAGAACATATAAGCCCTGTAGTGCATTTTTGTACACCTCCAGTTTTTGTTTTAATATATAAATATAGCAATTGATATATATATATATATATATATATATATATATATATATATATATATATATATATATATATAGTTATATATATATAGTTATATATATAGTGTTATATATATATAACTATATATATATATATATATATATATATATATATATATATATATATATATATATATATATATACACATATATCAATTGCTGTATATATTTTTTTTAAATAGAAGTATAGAAAAAAGTTAAGTCATTTACATGCTTACAGCCCATGGGTGATTATGAAAACATATATCAAACACACACACACACACCCACACAGAAACATGCACCCACAAAATCTGACCCGGCTTATTAGAGATGTGAAGGAGAAAGTGATAAAAATAAAAAAAAGAAAAGAAAAGAAAGCCAGGAGGGATTTCATGCAGATTCGCACTCAACAGCTCTCAGGCAATCAGTGGCAAGCCTCCTCCTCACCCGAGAGCTGTCGTCTTGTGGTCACAAAGGGCAAAGAGGAGAAAAGGGAGAGAGAGAGAGTAACTCATCTCAGCATTTGTCGAAATTTTCCCACCTACTTCTTGAGGAGGGAGTTCATTTGGTAGTCCCTTTCATTAATATTTCTCTTTCATTCTCCCTCTTTTTCTCCTTCTCTGCCATTTTTCTGTCTACTTTAAAGTTACAAGTGAGTGAGTAACCAGAAGAAAAGAAGAAGTCACTGGAAAGGCTGAAGATATGAGGCTAAAGTGGTTCTGAAAACAACACAGAGGTAAGTGGACCACTAATAAAATGATCTTTTTGTTTCTTCTATGTTTTTGTTCATTCTTTACCCCACTTTTCTGTTGTTTTTTCCCCTTGTACTAGTTAGTAATCCTTTCTGGTAACAGTTTACCAGAATCTCATGTGCGTGAGGTAATTTTCAGTAATGTAGACCTGCACTGCAACTCGTTCTTTCGGTTTCCTCATGTCACATGATGTTTTTCCAACACACACTGTTCAGTTTGATCAGAATAACTTATTTATCCAAATGATGCAGCAAGTTTTGCTGATTTACACAAGTTGCGGAAAGTCTGTTTGTACATTTGTATGTATCTATATAACCAGCTTTGGATACATACAGTCACAAAACGTCTTCAAGTTTGCTTTAAATATGATTTCAGATCCAGTGTCCTTGCTGTCGCTTCCTAATTATGGCGATAACTTGACAGGCGGTGAATCGTCATCTAACTTCACACATTCCTGGCTCTTTGTGGAAAAGCCATCCATCCAAGCTGACAGCTTAGCTCAGGCTCAGAGAGACGTATCATCTACCTGTCACAGCAGGCTGGTGCTGCGGACCTCCTCCTGCAGTCCTCTCATTATACAAACAAAACTAATGATTTTCAGATCTGAAGGCTATCACATGACAGTTTAGACATATAATGTGCCCAGTTGTCTCTTTTCCACGCTCATCCAACTTCTCAGTTCCACTCTGGAGGATGCCAGCAATAGCAGAATTTGTCTTAGAGGGTAGTATTAGTATTCTCCTCAAAACTGATTATTTTTCCCCAGAATGCAGTTTTTGAAGTCATCTTAAGAATAAAAACGCAGTGACGGATTTCATTTTTATCTATTTAATTATTGGGAGACAACGTTTTGGATAACAGCATTAACGAAAGGCTCACTGTGGGCAGTGAATGTGTAAACCTCATGTCTGGTTAGGTACATATTCCTGCAGACATGACAGCATTTGGCAAAAATAACACCTTTTCGCTGTGTTATGAAACGTCCTCATTTCTGTAGCTCAAGTCCAGTGGAGGGGGGTTCTTTTTGAGCTGAATGTCTGCTACAGTTGACTCAGTTGCCATTACATACAGAGTGCACCATATCCTCATTTCCATATCATAAAACTGTGAATAAATACAAGTAAATGAGATCAGAGCATATGCAGACTCAGACATTGCCTCTTCATGTACATGCAGCTCGCTTCTTTATATCATCGAAGGCCACCAGCGTCATGCTAACAGCTGTATTTAGTAAACTGAGCTATGATGAAAGCAAGACCTTGGTGCCCGTGCTTCACTGAACTGCATAAATGGTGGAAAGACGAAATAACACATCTGGACCTCCCGCATATGGGTTTAACAAGCTGGAAACTCACGATGTGAAGAAGGACATTTAAATCCAGCAATGTGTATCACAGACTTATACGGTACTCATTTACACACGAGTACTCATGAGCTCAGACATGTCAGGAAATATTTAAAGCCTTTATTTTAAAAACTGTAAATCTGTTTAACTGATGAATAAATCAAGCAGTATGTTCAGCTCCAAGTTTCCTAAGAGACGGCAGGCACAACATGGCTGGTTGTTGGAGAAACTCCTGAATAGTTAAATGCTTACATGTTTTTGTTTGTGCAGTTAAGAGAGCCCTTGCACCAAGTCTCAGCCCTTTTAATGTATTTTTAAATAACTTTACACTCGCTTTAATTGGTGTTAGTCACAGTTTAGCCAAGTCAGTATTTGTACTGAAATGCTTTGATAAAAACAACAGATATGTATGCTTCAAATCTAAATAGCTGGAACTCCATCTGCTCCCCCCCCCAAAATCTCTAACAAGCAATACACAAATAATAAGAAGTCAATGAGGGTTTTTGCATGCAAAGTATGTGGCCTACAGCTTTGGTTTAGTCAAACGGAGTGCGGAAAATATTTGATGACAGTTTATTTTTTCTCAAATCATAATTTAAAATGACATTTTAGTCATCATTATGACAGTTTAAATATATATTTACTCATCACTGGATAATAACAACTTTATGATTTATCTGCATGCAGATTGTCCTCCTTAAATCTGTTAAGGATTCTGAGATCAAACCACTAACAAGCCTTTGGTACAAATGTCGTCCATTGCCTCCATAGTCTGCATATCCATTTGAAGATTTACATTTATAGTTAGTGGTCAAACTGTCAGAGTGCAGTTCCATTGGAAGAGTTTATCCAAACTCTCAATAAACTAGGAGAACACATAAACTATGTGTGGTGCTGGCTGCAGACACTAACATGCAGGAATACGGTACCATGTTCACTTCAATAAAATTAGCATAGTATTTGCATGTACAGTCACTTAATTTTAAATGCTTAACTTAAGAGGGTAGGTATTAGTATGGCATTAACATAAAGTACAGATAAATCACTCTCTTTTTTCTTCAGTGCTGGTTTACTGACCAAAGATTCGACTTTTTATCTAAAACTATTATCTGTCCAAGTCAACGGACTGCGCCCATGTATTAAGCATCTCAACAACTACCATAGAAATGTCATAGCTTCGTCTTCCCAGACAAAAAAATTGACTTACTGCCTATCACTGTTGTTTTCCAACATGCTCTGACCTTTTGCAATGAACTGGAAATGTTTTGGAAAATGAACTGGGAATGTTCTGAAGCAGTGGTGTTTGTTAGTGCAAATGTTCCCAACATTACATTTGGTCCTTCTGTGAGACATTTCCACCTGAGCCTCTTGTAAAATCCTCCTCAGCATCTGATGTCATGGTGCACTTGGTTGTATAAGTGTTGGTAAAAGTTGTCCCTTTCTCCTGACCTGTGTGCTACGTTACACTCATTTAATGATTTTCCTAATGCTATTCTGGATCTGTTCTGATATCAGTGCAATAATGAACCTCATCACAAAACCCAGCAATTTCCACATTGTAATGTCTATATCATGTGTTGCTTCTTATGCTCTATAAACCGACGTTCCCCACAACTCTTTCGTGGCAGTTTCAGCTTTTTGCTGGAGAACAAATCTTCAACAGAAAGCCTCCCAAAAGTACTTTAGTAAACAGCATTTGAGGAGGAAGAATAGACCAAACACTTTGGACTTCTAAAATTTTCTAATGTTCATGCATGAAAATGTCAACTATGATGTTGTGTCAATTTAGGTTATCATATTTAAGCTAACTAAAGAATAAAAAGCTGTGCCTGCACTACATCACCACACATTTAACTACTATAGCTCTGGCGCTGTAATAACAACGCTAGAATAAAGTAGCATATGCAAGCACATCTAAAGAAAATGCAAAATGTTGATTACTGCTGTTCTGGAAGCTCTACCGCTTCAAATCCAGAACAGACTAGCCGAACCATTAAGCCTGTGAGGGTATTACCAATGTTGTGGTGATAAACGGTTAATCTTGACTTGCCAGCAGGTGTAATTTGCAATTTTCATTGTGCTTTCAAACAAGACATCCATCTCAAGAGGAAATAAGCCCGTAATTGTACAAGATGTCATTGAAACTTATAAAACTTTTTAGTTTTATTGGAAACATGACCTATAGAGGAGCCTGTAGCTGGTTTTTTTTTTCTTCTTTTTTTTTTAGCTAAATGTGACAGTTGCCCTTATTGGATGTGCAACACCTTCAGGAAGAAAATAGCATTGATTTAATGCATCAAACTGATGCATGTTTTGATTAAATGCTACTCTTTGACACCTGCTATACTTTGATGCTTTAATATGTCAGTTGTGTTGGGAGATGGGTGAGTTTCTCTGTGTGTACCTGACAAATCCTTCAGGCCCTTTCACCACTGGCTGAGCTTTAAAGACAGTTTCTAAGGAAAAGAGAGCAGTAGCTCTTAAGTGGCTCCTAGGACGTTAGCAGGACAATTAAATAAAGCTCTGCTAATCTTTATAGCTGGCGTCAAGAGGCACCCTGTTCTCTCAGAGCTGTGTTATCCGTAACATGGCACCAGGAGTCTGACAGGCTGGATAATGTGCCCTGTGAGCGGCCACCCCCTCACCACAGTGATGCCTGTACTACACACCTACTGTACTCGCAATAACCCTACATGTACATCAGAAAAAAAGAAGGCAAAAAACACAGAAATGAAATATAATTATTTAATTAAATGCACACCATTTATCTGTAGGCACATATAAAGGAATGTAAATTGACCGCTAGTTTTGTGGTAATGAATTTGACTATGCCAGTGCATGTAGTTTCATGGTATTTTGGAAAGAAAGGTGTACTCCCTATTACACATTCATTCCTGAGATGGTAGAAACCTATGCAGTGTAATGCATGTTTAATATGCTCTTTTTCATTTAATGTTTTGTATCTTTACTTTCTTTGGAACTTCAAAGTGTTCCAAGCTCACGGCACTTGTTCAGCGCAGCCAATTGTTAAGTTCTGATCACAAGTTTTGCTGAGTTTGAGCTCAATGACATACAGACAGAAAAAGAAAAGGTAAACACTTTAGTGCCTTGATTGCAAAACTATCTGCTTAAACCTCAGAGAAGTTCATTGATGAAATTAAACGAGTTGCTGATTTGGCCTAATGTAGAAATAAAAGAGATATTTTAAGGAGTGAGGGGGAGTGTAGAGAGATACTATCTTAGATCTATTAAAACAGTCATTGCTGTGTTGCCCCAGGCCTCAGGTCCTAATCCAGAGGAGTGAGAGTGAATGGTACTGTCGCTCTGGCTTGCCAGACGTACTTAGGTTCTGGTTGAGAGCACAGTGCTGTGTGGGCGAATCTATTCTGTCCTGGGCAGGGCACAGCATAAACATTGCCCAGGGAACGCAGGCAGGCATGCAGGCAGTCAAGCGGACAAGAGAAAAACTATAAGGATGGTTGCCTTTAATTTCCTTTCTATTGACTCCTCTCAACTGTCCAGGGCCTGAGAGCAAAAGGGAGGGAAAGAGAGGACAGGGTGTGCATGGGAGTGGAAATTACCTGTAGTATTATCTTTTTTCCCCAGGCTTCACCAAAGCATGTTTTAACCTACCCTTACCCTCACACTTACTCAGACACGCTCTCACACTCTTTTCTGGTGAATCTGCCATGACAGCTGCGGAGCAACGACTCATTTACTCTCTAACTGTCTTTAAGTGATCTGCGTTTTCTCCATGGCACCGCTGTGCTCTAACCTCCTGACCCTGTGAGTAAACAGAGTACCACTGCTTCCCCCCCACATCCCTTACCCCACCACCACCACCACCACCATCCCCCAGCTTTCACTACCAAATAAGGAAGACTGAGTCGCTGAGAGTCAACAACTCAGTCAGCCAGCCCACTGAGGAGGCCATTAACCAGACAAGAAGCCAGTGAAGAGGTTGGTAAAAAAAAACAAAAAACCCACCTCTGGCATCACTCATCACTTCTTCCCCCTTTGATTCAACCCACTTCTCTTTGGTGTAGACATGCACATGCACTCGTGCCATATTCACAAACACTCGCTGAAAAGCACAAAGTCATTCGCTTGGCACGACATGCACTGTGACCTGAAAGCATCAAAGCCACTCGAATACAGTATACTGTACAATGACAGGCTTTGAAATGAGTTTCAACACACACATTGATAGAAATGCATACAGAGAACACACACACACACACAAATAATAATAACTCAGCATAGATACAAAGAAATATTCATGGGGCAACACACATGCACGCAACATATGCACAAAGTAGTCATACATCACTACACAAAAACACCCGCACTCACAACATAAATTATACACTGTGTTGTTTCTGCAAGGACTGTAAACAATCCAAGAAATGTTTCTGACTTTACTGAAAGATTTATAAAATGCTAAGGCATTACATGTACTTATCTGACTGTAAAAGTGCTTATTATATGTTCCAACAAGCTGGCACAAAACTATATAACACAACTGGGCTTCTGAATTGCTGTTACTAGAACTTGTAATTTTATATAATTTCTGTTAATTCCAGGTCATTTCGGCCAAATAACATTATTTACCTGAAGGCTAGTTTTTCTTTTTCTTTTTTGGTAAATCAATGGGATGTTTTGCAGTTATTGGTAAGGTACTTGATGCCGAATCTGCTGCAGCTAAACTGGATATTTGTTGTATTGCATGACTGTGTTTGTCCAACTTAAATCAGATATGTTAGTTTGATTAAACGTGACTGAAATACCTCTGTATAGTTTTTTTTATTGTACTCAAACTAGCTTTGGTGCTGTGTGCATCATCTGCAATATACATACCAGGTTTTGCCTCAGACATAACAAAGAAGGCAAGTGCACATAAACAGAAGCCAGTAACGCCAAAGAATAATCACAGGGGATAGATTGTTTCTCATTAAAAAGAAACAAATGCTACTACTTCTTTTTAAACTCTTGATACGCTAATAGAAATGCACCAAGGTTGATGGAATAGAAAGGCCAAAAGGTACTGAATGGGCTTTTAAACTAAAAGTTTGTGGTTCGACAGCATTTGAGCCTTCAATGTGTAACTGTATTACTATAAGCTTTCAAGACAATGCGTGACCCCTCTCTGCAGAAAAGTACAGATTAATTCCCTAAATGCAGCTTGAAATTCATTGCATTCCCATCCCTGCTCCTCCCAATGCACCTACCAGGCTCCTATCTCCATTCTCAAACTCCCGTCTATTTCAGTGCTCACTTGTGTATCAAGGTAATGAATTCATAATCTCTCTCAAGCTCTTTGTAGATCTCTATCATGGTGGGAGATAAGGGCAAGCATCATTGCACTCTAATAGCCGTCAGTCTGTCTCTGTTCCTGCTCGCTGTGTGTACATTTGTGAGTACAGTATGTGTGTGTTAATAAAACCTCCCATTGCTACAAACCCTGTGGGACACTGTCCTCCATTTTGGCTTCCAGGAAGAGGGGGGAAAAAAAAAAACGGCACTTGCCCAGAGCATCACTTATCACCAAACTGTTGAAGCTACAAGGCAGCAAATGTCTCTCAGAGAAGAGCATTTAACACTGAGCTCTGGGCCACTTCCTCTCTTTCTTGCAGTGTCTTGTGTGCACTACAAAAAAAAAACAAAAAAAAAACACTTTCCAACCTTGCTGACAAACACTCAGTCACAGGGAAAGTAAATATCTGAGAGGATGAGGCAGTCTTGGAGTAACTAAACTTGTGTCAAAGGGTGGCTCTCGAGGGGTGGCTGGCGCGTGCGTGCGTTTTTAATTGTGTTTTCAGTGGGGTGATAAAATGTCCTCCATTTGAGCACAAGCTGGCAGTAAGTGGGCTGTCGCCTCCAGGGACAGAGTGAGCGATGGCTCGCTGCTATCGGAGGTGATTGTGCCTCAACCCCTAGGGGTGACAAAGATGAACGAAAGGGAGCGGGAAGACAATGCGGACCGAAGCATGGTTCTTTTTATAGTCTCTCGTGGGTTTTAAAACAGGATAGTGGCAAAGGGAAAGTTGCCGACAGGTGTGGAAATCCGAACAGGCTAAACATGAGATGCGTTCAATGTTTTGGTGGCGAATTACTGCCACATACTTTCCATTTTTCTCTTCCTTAAAATGCATCTTGTTGATTGCGAGTAGTTTGACAAGCAGATGTTGTAGTTGTTGTAGTTGAGATCACCTTTGCCTGAAAGCATGGCAGCGGACAGAAGGAAGCTATTAGTTTCAACAAGGTTCACCGGTTGTTTGGGGCATCTTCACACACTACACGCTGTTACGAGATTCAGCAACAACGCACAAACGATTATACACTCTCCCTGGAGCACTTGCCACATCTCCCGCTTGCTGGATTTACATGGCATTTATGAACACTCACAAGGAAAACAAAAAGTGGTCAGGGAGAGCAGAGGAAGAGAGCTCCTAGTGTGGAGGAGTCTCATTATTCTGTTATGGATTGCACATGTCAGGCAGTAAGTGTTCTTTTTATCCATCCGAAGTACTAGCATCGGCCACCGAGCCCATTTCCCTGACCGAGTGAAATTTACCATGTTAAGGCTCATGGCACCAGGGGAATGGTGGTGAGAGCTCTGGGTTGCTGCTTAGATTTACCACCTTGATTAAATAAGGGACTGTAGTGTGAATAAGAGGCCAAGGGAGAAATCCGTGCAACATAAACACATTTCTTTTATCCACTCATGAATTGATTAGACCCTCACCCACCCATAAACACATACACACACACATGCATGCACACCTTTCACATCTCTTTACAGTGTGTTACATGTCACACTGGGTTTTAAACAAAGAGCAGAAAGGGGGCAGTGGAGGATTGCTTGTAGCTCAGGATGGCTTTCTGCCAAAACCCAGCAAGATTGGTCTTTTTAGAAAGGCTTGTTCCCATCCATGAATGCCTGCGAAAGCTGAAAAGTTCACACAAAATATATTACTACTCACCTTACAGTTAGACAGAATAGGCCTTTTATTTGATGCACTGTGCTTCAAAAATTGTAGAACCCTCAGAAGAATGCTTAATTTCATTTCATTTTCTTCAGGTTTCCATCATACACCGTGGTTCTTAATGCTTTGAGAAGGTGCTTTAACTCAGCCGGCTACTGACATTTTTCATCTGAACAGTGGTAGCTGGGCAAAGAGACATAGTCATTTTTTTTCTGCACTGAGGCTACATTTTAAATCTGAGGAAAAAGCCAGTTACTTTTACAACTTGCTGAGCAAGGATGCATTTGGAATTAACTTATGATCTCATTCATAAGAAACCGACCCCAGTTAGCTGCAGACTACTGCTTCATGCTGACCAGCTGCGTTACTGTGGGCTGGTTTGTGTGTCTCCAGTATGTGTCCAGCCTCCCTGCTGGACAATAGTGGACACCAGCTGATAGTCTCAAAACCAACCAATCATAGCAGCTCTTTCTGGAAAGCACTAATATTATTGGATGAAATCATATTCAAATCAGTTTCTGACTTACAGAGAACTGTAAATAGCTGGGAACAGGGAAGTTGCATCTGGAAATGTTAAGTTGTTTTTTTTTCCAGTTTCTTCTTGATATTTTTTTTATTTTTGTTTTTCTTCATTATGCTTCTTCAGGACATTTATTAAGTGACAGATCAGCCACAGTAAGTCGTTGCGTTACAAGCCCCACTGCGTTTTGACATAAGACTAAAGCTGCTTGAACGCACCAACTGGCAGGACGTACAATGGAGGAGAAGTCAAGAGACGAAGTGTATGAAGCGTCATTGAACGCAGCACAAGGATCCGCTTCTTTTTTTTTTTTTTCTCTCTCTCTCTCCCAGCTTTAAAGGGGAGGGAGAAGGGGGGTATTTGACTCCTGTCTCCCCACCCCCAGCTCGTACGAGATGGATTTAGAAAGAAAGGAATCCAAACCTGGTACGCGGAGATAACGAGAGACACCAATAAAGAGATCCACATTTGGAGATCCGCGTGCAGCGGTGTCGCGCACGGATTATTATAGAGTATTTTATTTTTCTTTCTCTGAGGAGCTTCTGGCTTGGAGCGTCTGATCTCGGTGGGGAAAGGAACACAAACTCACCGAGAATAATAGGAGTATTTTAAACTCGGTCTCTCTTTTAAGAAGTGACTCCCTGGCTCTGTTAAAAGTGGAATATAACGTTTTTGTGCAAACAAGAATGCAACGCAACTATGTCTCTTTCTTTTTCCTCTGGGGGAATTGACCACAGCTACACAGAATACGGATTTTAAAACTGTCCCCCCCAAAAACCAACGAGGGGGTAGTCGCAGAAATAGTTTTCTCCCGCGGGTGAAGTAAGTCACTTCTAATTTTCCTCTTCTTGAAAGCATGATATCATATAAGTAACTGATTTAAAACTGTTTATGTGCCATGAAAGTTATAGCATTCGTTTAAGTGTTGCTTCTCTTGGTCCGACGAGACAATAAATCATTGCTGTTCTGCTGTGTTTTACTGGAAAGTTGTTTACTATCATTTCATCCACGTTTTTACTTACATTTGGTAAACACAACCAAGATCTCAGTTAGTGGTTTAGTCTTTTTACTGATACAGTTCTTTTCAGCGCTGGTGCTCTCTAAACCGTGACCCATTGACATATAGAGAAGCACAGTTCAGTCATATTATGTTTAAAATGGTTTAGCATCCCATGTGCAGGACCGAAGCTTTAGGATTGGTTCTTAATAATCAAAAGTTGAAAGAGTTAAAGATTTGGAAACATGCTTTAACCCAGTGCTGGGCCAGAGATGCTGCTTCTGCATGCTAGCAAGTGTGTTCAAAGTATGCTGTGTAGTGGTGAAACTATGAGGCATTTGTTGCTACTGACTTTGGTTCTTCTTTTGTTATACAACAGGTAGTGCCTTCAATTTGTTTAACACGCTTCAAGAAGAATAAGCGCTTTGTCCGTTTTTTTTTTTATTAGCTTTATTTTTTTCCCACTTGCTGGTAATTCTCAGCCTTGAGGAGTAACCTATGTCTTGTGTATGAAAGTTTATCCCACTCCAGGCTATGACTTTCCTTTCTTTATTTATTTTTTTTACCCTCCTTTTAGTTAAAGCAATAAATTTAGTGACTTGCAAAGGATCTTAATTTTATTCCAACAGTTAAGGATAAACCTTCCCCAGGCGATGTAACCCTAACTCAATAGCAGCTGAAGCTCTAAAAAATAATGAATTACTTAAAGTCCAATGACAGTTTTGTGTTGGTAGTAATAGTTAAAAAGGCTAAAAGGCTTGAAATTTAGGAGTGCAGAAATCCCCCCAATCCCCTAAAAAGAAGTGGAATGAACTGAAAGCAGATGCAACACATTGGAAATTATGTATGTTTTGATCTTCTTTTGTGCACAAATTCTACCACAGTGTACATTTCCATGGGTGATTAAAGATCACGTTTTACCTATTTTAACTCATCAGTCTTGTGTACCTGTATTCAATCAGCCTGCTGCCTTGTATAAATAAACTCATTTGTCTTATGATGAAAGTCACATGTTGATTGTCAGTAGCGAGAGGGAGTCTTGTCCTTTAGAGTAATTGGACAACACCTAAATCCAGAGGCTTCACGTCAAGTGTGTTTTGGATTCTTAATGCGTCTTTAATTGAACAATTTATCACCCCTGATCACTGTCAAGCAACTGGGCAAGACGGACAAAAAAAAGAATGGAAATACCAGGGACAAGCTGGTAGGCACAGTTAGCTTAGTGGGACCAGTGTGTCTGTTACAGCAGCATCAGGAAAGTGTGCTTTACTTCATTTTCCTTATTTCTATATGTCTGCCAAAGTCTCAGATAGATTTAGTTCTGACTGGGAAATTTGTAAGCTATGGTAATGCATAGTGGGGAAGGAAGGTGGCATTGAAAACATTACTTATTTGAATTCTTGAGTTATTGAAGTAAACTTGTGGTTTTTTTCTTTTCTTTCTTTTTTTTTTTCTTCCCTCGAGCTCCTTTCCCTGCACTTTGAGGAAAAGCTAATTGAATTGTGCCCCGGATATGATTCCTCTCTTTCACCCCCAAGTATGAATGTCTTGGAGAAATATCTTCCATTTGGGTTTTTAAATTAATTTCCTTTGCAATTACTACTCTGAGGTGTTTTCTTTCATTTCCCCTATCTCAACAGTAGGGTGTATGCTATCCATTTTATTTTTTGACAGGGGAAGTGGAGATTTAAGTATGCCGCAGGCCTATCTGGTTGAATGAGAGCTATTCATTTATGCTTCCTTTTTACTTAGAAAGTTGTCTTTCCGAATATTTTTTTTTTAAAATTTATATGCTATTGACTTTTGAAATATCAAGTCCATTTGTTGACATGTCTTTTAAGGCTGTTCTTTGAAAACCCATTTCTACGCACAAGCAAAGCTCTTGTTACTTAAAAAAGCCTTTTATTATTCAAATCTTTCCAGATGGTGCACCAAAACTGGCAACCAGCAAAACATTTTCAAGTGTCACTATTAGATCTCTGCCATTTAAAGAATTTAAAAAAAAAGCCACATGCTGTTTTTACTGAATTAGTGCAAATATTCTCTTCAAGTTTATTGAAGCACTTTAACAAATATACTTCTTTTCCTAGATTCCATCAATTAGTTGTTTAGGTTCAATGAACTAACTTTTTGGTGTTGTACTTCATATTGTTGTCCAAACAAAATTTCTAAAACACAGTCATGATACCAGATCATTAATCAATACTCCCCTGCCACCCTCATTCCTTATTACACACATTGTGTGCCCTGTTTATTTTAATCATTGCCAAATTAGAAGCATTTTGATGGCATAAAGTGCTTTGCAATTAGTCACATAGTACTTGACATAGAAGTACAGTTAATAATAGGTGTGCTGATATGACTGTTATGGTAAAAGGAAGACATTTTCACTTTGCAGTGGCACTCTTACACGCTCAGCTAATTATGTTTATTCATTTTAATTTGCTCTGATGGCTTAATCAGTGCTCTTCCAATGACACAAGGTGTAATTTATTTTGGCTGTGAAAACGGGAGGAAGCATGCCTTGAGACATTGGGTCACTTGGAAAAGGCTTAGAGACATCGCTATAAATGTAAACGTAATGGAAAGATGTTTTTCAAATAAATAAAGTAATCCATTATAAAAAAATTTTTTGTCATTTTTAGTGTTTTTATTGATCTTTAAACTTGTCTTCTTGGGCATTATAGCAGCAGAAAGATGGTCTGACTTCTGTTTTTTTTTCTAACGGATGTCAAGGAAAATGACGAGCAGAAAAAGTTTTGTACCTTTATGTGTTTGTAGTCTACAAAAATAAGCAATATTGAAGAATTGTAAAAAATTGCAGTTTAAATTAAATCAGCACCAAAATATATCGTAATTGGATCGAACCGTGACGAAAGCGTATTGTCACAGCCCTAACTGAATTTTAGACAGTCTGTACTACCCAGTGGCACTAGCAGGTAGAGCCTATAATTACTTAATAAAAGATTAACAGTAATTATATTTACTCTTTTTTTTTCTGTAATAGTTGCATAAATTTGCAAATGTGTACTAGAATCTGCTGTCTGTTGTCGTAAAAAGGCACCTGCCTTGAAGCTATAGGGTTTAGCTTGCAATTGCAGGCACATGCCAAGGCTAAACTGAGATTTTAAAGAGGTTACTACAATTAGAAGCTGATTGTCCTGCAGAGAGCAGCTGCAGCCAGTAATGCTGGCGATAAACTGCAGGACTCCGATAAAGTATAACTCTGATGAGTTTTCTGAACTCCGTGAGAGGTTCTGTGGATAACGCTTCAAGTTTAGCAGACATTTTCACTGGAATTCACAAGAACTTTGTGAAGAAGTAGCTGCCGATCCGATGTGATTATTACTTCATATAAAACTGGGGGAGTGGGAGGTATTATTGATCAGTACAAGGTAGGGCTGGGCGATATATCGAATATACTCGATATATCGTTGCTAGTCCCCTGTGCGAATATAGAAAATACCTATATTCGAGTATCTTGTTGTCACGCAGTTGTTTTTAGCTGTAGGCGGGGTTTTCTCCCTCCTCCTCGACTCTGCACCGCTTTGCACAGAGAGTTAAAGCAAGCGCACCTCGTTATGTACATAACGTGAGCTACGTGCTACGTCATGAGAGGCAGCATGTAGCCACTTTCTCGCTAAATCTGGTGACTTCTTGTGAAAAGCGACTAGCGACAAATCTAGCAACTTTTACAGGAGTTATTGGAGACTTTTCTGGTGTTTTGGCGACTGACTTTAAAGCACATATTGTAAAGTTATTGTCAGGAACGAGAGTCTCTCCACGTCCTAAAGCTGCAGCTGCAGCCGGAGGAGCAGAGAGGACTCCTGCACGACTCCACATACAGTCACAATGAACAGCCAAATCTGCCACTGATCCCGCTCTGGATTACAGAGTGGGATGTAAATTGCAAAGTTTTTCACGTCACGCAAAAATAATTCATTATATTTTATTACATTCACAGCCTCTGTCACTTACTCACCTCATCCACTGTGTGTGACACAAGCATATTTATCTAGCTCGTCATGTCTCTAGAAAGTACAGAAAGGAGTGGGAATCAAATCCTGAATTAAACACTGGCTGAAGCCGTTTATTGGAGATGATACGAGGGCATTCTACCTGTATTATAAGACTGATTTCTATGCTAAACTCTGCGATTAAAAAAAAAAAATACGACAACTCAAGAAACGTATCCATAAAGCAAAGCCTTATAATAGTTCATCATTTGAAAAGTCCCCCCTAGAGCACCTATTTTCATACGTTGCATTTATTACATCATGCAAAGTCACTTTATTTTGTTTTAAAATGACATGTTTCTGCCACTGCTTTAACTGTTCAATAAATGCGGTTTGCTTCGTTACAATTTCATCCTTTTGGCATGAATGTTTAAAATCAGCATATCTTAATGCAGTATGAACAATTATGTTTTAATGGAGACATCTTACTGATGTGATTGTAAGCACCAAAGCATTAATTCAAGGCTAAGGTAAATATCGAGATATATATCGTATATCATGACATGGCAAAAAATATCAGGATATTACTAAAAGGTCATATCGCCCAGCCCTAGTACTAGGTTATCAAACTGGGGGAGTGGGAGGCATTACTGATCAGTACAAGGTATTTTGTTGAGGATAGCTCACTATGAATTAACAAGTTTAAATTAAAATATTTTGCCAGTATATATAAAGTTTAAAAGAACAAATTTTGCCAAAATCAAATGACTGAACATGGCTTTGGATGTTTAATTAAACCATTTTATATTTCTTTTTTTTTTTTTCCCCTAAAAGTTGAGGTTAATTTCAAAATGTCTCTTTCTGGCCACTGCATCCATTTCAGAAACCTGCAAGGCAGCAGGGTCTCTCATTTTAAATGCACAGTGTCAGTACGTTAAGGCACATTGCATGAAATGTCATAACTTCTATACTTGGTGTACCACAATTTGTCAAGTGCTCAGAGGAAAAAACAAACGTTTCTGTCATGATAATGTAAAACCTAATCATTAGAAATCATTATGAAACTTCCAGAGACTGACTTTTTGTTTCTGGTCCAACATACTCTCTTCAGCTCCAGAGGGTAAAACATGGGATCGGCAGGTGGCAGAGGAGTTATGAACTGCCCACTTGGATCCCTCTGCTGGTTGTTGTGGGTGCCCAGTTCTCAATTTAACTTGGTGAAAGGGAGAAATAGCCATGACCCTTTTGGCAGCACCCAAACACATGCTTCTCCTGAAATGTAAAGGTCAGCACTTTTAGATAAGGAAGGAGGAGGTTTTGATGTGTGATGACACAGGTTGTGAAACAGGGTTCAGATAAGGCAAAGCTGTGATAAAGCGAGTGAACTCAACAGGATTGATCCATCACTGGCTGAGTTGTTGCATCTTGGCCTACTGTCAGGTTGCTTTCAAGTTTGTTCAGCTATTTCCTTTTTTTTGCTTTCTACATTTGTCCTTTCATAGAGTACCCTTTTATCTAAGCTGTGCTTTTCTTTCTTGTTCCTGTGTTTTTTTTCCCCCTTTTTTGTGAGTTTTATTTCAAGAACATTCATTAATTTATTAAAGGTTACTCTCATCTACACAAATCTACTAATCCCAGGCAGACTATCTAGTAATTCTTTTGGGAATTTATTCACCCCCCCCCCAGCCTCCTGTCTATTCCCTTGGTACTTTCAGGTTTTCTTCAGCTCCCTCTGAAGTGACAGTAATCTGCTTTTGCAGATGCATTGGAGACCCCCCTCACTCACTACCCTGAAGGTGTAAGACAGTTGAAGAAACATAGTGTTTAGTTTGTTAAAGCCAGCCAGAGGAAACTACCAGACATTGCACATTCGCCCAAATGTCAATCCATTCGCCTATCCCCCCTGGCCCTGATCCCATCCTCTTTATGAATATGGAGCTGATGTGAACTGGTGTTTCATGGTGAGAAGTAATTAACACCCAGTCTGGGACTGACATCAGATGGGCGTGTCTGGTCCTGTCTGTCTGCATCTCCTCAGGGTGTCGTCTGATGCTTGCCGTTGGGTTGTAGTTATGTTTAGTGTGATTACCAGCTGGCTTCACACAAACTGACGTGCAGAGGTTCCCCTTGGGGCAACTCCTTCTCCTCTTTGCAAACTAGGTGTGGCACGAAGGGCTTCCCTGTGCTTTGGATGTTTGACCCCTTTAAGGTTTAGAAGAATTAACTGCACTGACATTTTTGTGGGAAGGGGAGTTGGAGGGCATAAGGATCCCAACCTTGTGTCTAAAGCTTCAAACACGTTGCATTTAGCTCATCTGAACATACTTCTTTGGACTCCTGCACACTAGACTGTTGAGCCATCTCTGTGGAAATAAGATATCTTCTCTTCATTTTTACACTTTATTGGAAAGGTTTTACAAGCTCAAGTTTGGAATAAAACTATGTCTTATAACACAATAAGAATTTAGACCACTTAAGGCCTCCATGGTTTAGGCTCACACGTCAATTTTTTTAATCCGTGTTATTTCATACAGTGGCAATGTAGAATAGAAACATATTTTATGTTTAAAATGACCACCAAATGACTACAAATGACCAGATCATTGTATGTTACTTTATTCACTCCGACTGTGGTTGTGAGGCTCGGAGACCAAATAAGAGTAAAGGATCAAAGTTTAGTGCATTTGCATTTGGTTATACTGCATCTTCTCCTCATCACACTCCCCAGCATAACTCACAAACTCTGGGAGCAAAAAATGGAGCTGACATCAGTGAAACATTAACACGTTGCCCGCAGTGCTGTGGTAGAAGCAGTTGGCAGCCAAAAAGGATCAGAATTTTATCCAACTCAAAGCGTGTACTGGTTAAATCTCTATCAGAGAAATTAATTAGTTTGTTTATATCTGCTAAATGTTGGTTATCCGATGATGTTTAATGCAACACATAAAAGCCAAGGGAACATGGCTGGGCACCATTCAGTTTACCCCTGCCCACCCCAGTGACCACTGCCACCCATCTGTGCCCTTACCCCTGCCATCACCCTGTCCTTTTGTTCCTGCTCTGTCCATACATGCACATGCTCACCCAAACTTTTGGGACATCTGGTGTGAGGGTGGCCAACGGGGGAGGTAAGCTTTGCGGAAAGAGAAAGGAGGGGGGGAAAGGGGGAGGGAGGAGGCACACTCAGCTGCCCTGAGGGGTGGGGGTGTGTTTGTGAGATGGTGGTCGCAGCGAAACATGTTTAATCGGGATAGTGGGGGTTATTGTCATGGAGCAGAGAGAGGGAAGTTGGGTAGCTAAGGAGGAGTAGGCAGATAATTGATGGATGGAAGTAATTGTGTGTAATGCAAGCACGGAAACACGGGCCTCTGGGAAAGAGCGAGATTGTCTGGGTGAACGAGAGAGCGGGTGAATAGTAGCCACGAAAGGAGAGGGATAAAGAGAGGAGCGAGACTAATGAAAGGAGGGAGTGTGCAAAGCTGGGCCGAGAGAAACGAGAAAAATGGGGAAGGGGGAGGCAGCAGGAGAAGGTGGGGGGGGTGGGGGGGTTAGGGAAGGGGGACCTGCTGTTCTGTTGCATCACTCACCGCTAGCTGGGGTTAAGAAGGAGTAACTACCTGCCTGTTAGGCTGATTGTTCATCCCTATGCATCGGGGGATACATGTCCTGGTTTATGAGAAATGGCGCAGAAACACTATGTGGGCCAGTTAAACACAGAAAATGGCCTCCTGCACATCTCTGGGAATACCAGCTGCACTGCCAGGCTGGTCTTTCTGAGCCACTGACTTTTTTTATGCACATGATGCCACCCCCCCCCCCCCCCCCCCCCCCTTGTTATGCAAGATAGTCGTTATTACAGTAGTTGTTCTCGTTTTTATCATCTCTGTTAGCCATCTTGCTGATTTAGATAACTTATGTAACCGATTCCTGTACCACGACAAAACCCCTCCATTGAAAAGCTCAATGATAAGACTTCCTCAGCCATTACAACCTCAGCAGCCTTTTCAAACAGCACGCTGCCTCATCTTTCAGTTAAATGGAAACAAAGCCAATGTGCTCCAGTCTGGATACACAAATTATAGCGTACCAGTGGCGCATAAAAGAGCCTAGGCAGAGAGAAGGCACCAGAGGCAAAATGCATTGAGTTTCCTCTCACTTTCTCTGTGTGCAACACAAGCTTGTCTCCCAGACGGGGTAGAAAGGTTTGTCAAGCGCATCACAGTGAAGAGAGTAAAACCTCCCCCAGCCCCTGGGAAGATAGAAGGTGACATTTGTATGTAAATGGAGACAGGCACTCGCCACTGTATCCCAGCTGACAGGAAACATAGCGGGCAACATCACGTTTTCTTTTCCTTTTTTTGAAGGTTCCAAATTTACAGCAGTTTTTCTGACTTTGTTTTTCTTTTTCTTTTAGGAGCAATGGATGTAAAAATAATGCATCTTTTATAATGAGGAAATGCCTCTACATTTACCATGAATACACACACCAACAGTAAAGATGCAACTGTCTCTAAAGAACTATGACTGCTCATTATAGATGTGCAACCGAAACCAAGCTAAGCTACACACCACAGCATTGTTTTCCACTGCTGATGAACAAATCAAAGTAGCCAGTCTTTCAGTGATTTCAGTCAGCGATGATGAGGATTATAATTTATGATAAATTAAAGAATAGAAAACATAATCCAAGCGATGAGATGTGGCTCTAACACCTGCTGTAGCTGGACTCCTAATTAACTCCTAAGTCTCCATGTCAGAAGATAATCCTGATTAAAGAGTGATTGAGGTTGAGAGAAGAAGGACAACATGGCAATCAGAAAAGCCAGCCACATTTGGGGAGATTAGTGCCATGAGAGGGTGTGTTGCGGGGGGGGGGATCCCCCTAGTTGCTGTCATGCTTTTGTTTATGGATGAAATCCCTGGCAGAATAGATTTGATATCTTTTCCATCTGTTTTTACCACCGTGGCCACCAGAAAGCTTCACCTTTTTGTTTAATGAGATGTTGAAAGATATTGCAACTTTGAACAGCTGTCGTTGGTGAACAAGCTGACAACACAACAAGAGCTGTAGTTCGAGATTCTGTACAAACCTAAAAGGTCTCCAGTCAAATGTCACTATAATAACAAGTGTTATTCAACAGTGGCGCAAATGTAGCTGAAGAGTCCTTAATGAAAGCCCTTCTTGAATATCAAGAGTGCTGTTTAAATCTTTTCTGCATTAAGTGCAAAATGTAAGAAAATACTTAAATGGCAAAAGGAAAATATCGTCTTTTTAAATATGATTGATGTTTTTAGTTGTTTCTGTAGCTTGATAATGTTGAGACAGAAAGGAGCAGGTAGCCAAGCTCTTTGCCTGATGACAACACATGGGTACTTGAAGAGGAAAAGGGACTTAAGGGACGGGAAGATGTATAATGTATATCTCGATGAATACATAAAAAAAACAGTGCCATCAAACTCAAGGGATATCTCACTCAACAAAAGTGTAAAAAAAAAAAAAAAAAAGAAAAAAAAGACAGAAATATAAATATAGGGTCTTTAGTATGGAAAGATGAAAATCTGTTTGAATTTTATTTTTCTCTCAGTGGCATCCAGAGTGCTTCACCAACAAGTACCATCTACAAATTCTTCACAGTAAATTATTTGAAATAATGCTGTCAGCCGCAAAACTGAAACATAAATGCAAATTTGAACACTTGTGGTCTGACAGTCGGGCTCTCCATCAGCAGCTGAATCAGTTTTGTAGGCCAAGGGATGTGTGGGAGCTAAGAGACAAATCTTACTCCAGTCCCCACCCCTTAAGTCAACCCTTATGACTTTGTCATTTTACCCCAATCTGTAATCCTAACAGGGTGGTGGTCGGGGCTAACAGCATCAAAGGGAATGCAAAAGCAGGTTTGGCATGGGTTTGGAGGGGTGCTGTTTACAGCCCCACTGTACTTGCCCTTGGGTTAGTGTGGTGGAAAATGAGGGATAGACATAAGACAATGAAAGCAGAAATGACAGTGAGAGTTGGACTGTGTGTATGGTCGAAGGAGACATAGGGAACAACAGCAACTGTAGGCAGAAGGGAAATGGAGGCAATTGGTTAGAAACAGGAGGTAGATGGGGAGCAGAGTGTCTCCCATTTTCATGGAAATAAAGGAGCACTAATGAATTTGAACCAATGCCCTCCAGGGATATGCCATAAGGGCAAAAATAGGAAGGAGCAGATTGAGGTTTAGGTTTTTTTTTTTTTTTTTAAACAACAGCCAAACTGTGTTAGTCACACAAGGAAACTCACAATTCCGCAAACACTAAGATGGCTGTTGCCTGTTTTGCCAATTGCCGCAGCAGAAGCTTGTGCCAGGGCTCAGAGAGGGTTGGATGCCAGCAGAGATGTGTCTAACTGGCCAAGCTTGAACCACTCCGTTTGCCAACAAGATCATTTATCTGCTCATCTAACTTTATTTAACGCATTAGAACATCACTCTGTGTGGATGCACTTATTTTGATGCCACAGTATTTTGCACAGTATATTGATTAAATTGTTGAATTAACAACTTTTAAGTGAGGAACTGTTATAAATTAGTTATGAGTGATGAGAATTCACAGTCATTTAATGAAGAATATTTACTAAATGACTGACGAGTTGCATTGTGTTTAGTTCTCACTGTGCAGTTACTGCTTGCAGTGTCTTGGTCAATCCTTAAACAAGTCCAGGAAGGCTTGGTACACCAGTGACTCTAAGTTTGCATGGGGTCTTCACCTACATGCCTTACCACATGGAGAGACTAACGGCTGCCTGTGGCATCTGCACCAATGTGGAGGTAATGGTCTGGCTCTTAGACTGTGAGCCTTGCCAGTAAATAATAAAGTGGGCCCCTCTGTTGTAAATCACAGAGGGATCTTGTTTGTCTGATGCCTTGTGGGAAAATGGCTTCGGAGTATGTGCTATGAAAGGCAGTCTAGCTTTAGCATAGCCAGACAATAAGAGAATGAAAGCAGCGTCGAACATGATGGATAGTGGCCTTTGCCTGTTTGTGTCATATGTGATCTGAATATTAAAAGGGAATTGAGGTGATAAGACATGTATATGTATGTATATATATATATATATATGT